>NC_139043.1:140208371-140808371 GCF_965140915.1 Aythya marila
AACAATTTCATATTTTATCAAACCAAGGAGTAAATGATAACACCATTTAAGAGTTTAGTAAATGATTTCAAAATAGATCTTATGATGATTAATGAAAACAATACAAATAATATATTTGATACCTCAAAAGTAATGAGAGATATAGGCCATTATGCAGTAGAGATAGCATTGAAAATAAATTAGGTATTTCTCAAAAACTACATAAATTCTTTGCCTCAGTTATCACCATGAATGATAACTTTGAATACAGTAAAAGTAGTATGGTTAATGGAAATGGAAGTATACTTATGGGAGCGTACTACATTTGACTGTAGTTCAGAGATTTCTGCTTTATCTTTTTCTCATAACAATAAAACAAATTTATTTCAAATTTTCAAGTTTTTTAGCAGGAAATAATAATAAATCTATTGATTTAGGTATATTGTTCTCACATTGGAGAATTAACAGTGCGGTGAACTGCTAAAGAATCTGTCTTGGGACTGATCATATTAATATTAAAAAGTTTGTTAACCTTGATGCAACAGGTATGATAATGTACTTAATTTGTTACACAAAAGTAGAAGGCATGAGTAAGACATGAGAGAATTGGAATATTATTCATGAAGGGATGCATAATCCTTAGGGATTGAAAAGGAAGAATGAGATGAAATTCAATGGAACCATATCTAGTCATTCATTTAATACTAATAAGAAAGTGGGGATTTGGGACTAATTGGATAGAAGCCAATGAGAAAAAAGACCAGAATATATTAGCTGATAATAGGGTGGTTGTAAACCCTATTTGAAGTTGAAGGTATGAAAATAAACAAATGTGATCTTAGCATACAGCAAACAACATAGACAAAAGGTAATATTACTGCCAACATACAAAGCATTGATTAAAACTTTCCTGCAGAATATGGACAATTGTTTAAACAATATTCAAGAAGCATGAATTAAAGTTGAAATAAATGCAGAAAATGCAGAAAGAAAAGAGTTTGGGACTTATTTCTTCTTTTAAATGTAAGGTTAGAAAGGAAAGTAGTCATTTTCTATAAGTAAACCAGAAATGCAAGCATAAATAAAAAGAAATTATTTAAGCTAAATGAAAATGACAATAACAAAGTCATATAAACTGACCATAGATAAATTAGAGGTTGCCTGTAAGAAAATAATAAGAAGAAAATAAATGAAGCAAAAAATTATGAAAAACAACATCAAAACTGACTAGTGTATTAAGTGAGGAAATTGGTCAACTCTCCTTCCAGAATTCACATCTACATGAGATAAGAAATTCCACAGAAGACTAGCAGAGTATAGATCCCCTCTGCCTCACATTGGACACACACATTTTGTGAGGTGAGTTGGATTTCTAAAAATTGTCAATATTTTGCTTCCAAATAAAACCCTGATGTCAATACTGATGGCTATCTCCTGACCTACTGTTTTCCCTTACTATTTTTGTTTCATGGATTAGACCAAAAAATACATAAATAAATAAATAAGTAAATAAATAAATAACAGTTTTTAAGTCTGTTACTCAAGTATTTTCAGTCAGGCAATAAAACTAAGTCATGCCTTATGATAGACAGCTGTATAAGCACTGACATTATAATAGAAGTTCCAAGTGGAACTTGGTATGCCACCTAAGGAAATATTAATCTAAGCTTTTTTTTTTTTTTTTTTTCTGTTTCTATATGGTCAGAGGCACAAATAAGAACCCACTCAATAGTCATATAATGAAATTAGTCTTTTTAAATATTTACTTAGAGTTAAGATAAATAAAAGGGATATATAAATGTTTTATGTGTTTTAAATGTAATGTGTTTTAAACTATTTTTTTTTGTTACATTAAATTATTGAAAACATTTAATGTCATGAATAGCTATGAAGATTATGTGTTAGCTGAAATTACTGAGCAGCAGTCAGAGAGATGCTGCTATTTTTGTTCATTCTGAATATACTATGTAAGAGGAGAAGTTATCTATTCTTGCAAGATGTGATCCCATAATTAATGAAATGGATATAAATCATGGATAGGGAAGCATTGTGGAAGTGTTTCGCAACATTTCCTTTTTTGTTGTTGTTATGTTTTGTTTTGTTTTTTTTCTTTTTTTTTTAGGAAAAATAAGACAAGATTTCATTAAAGAATCTCAGACTAATAGACTTGAAGTTATCATATAGTGCCCATGTTATCAGCTGATCTAGGAATTTATAGCACCATCTCTTTCATCTACCAATGAATATAGATGACCATGTAGTTTTGGGTAGTGAATTTTCATGTGACTCAAAAGGGAAGCAATGTTTTGCAGCATTTAAAATGGAGGTCTGCATCAAGATGAGGCAGAATGAAAATAAATAAATAAAAAGACAAGAATAAACATTTATCTTTTGCATCAATTTGAATTATTTCTATCATTCTCTAGGCAATTAATTTCTGGACAGAAATTCTTATTTGGAATAAACCTTGCTAGCTAATGTGCACTAATGCATCAAGGATTTCTTCTGTCCTAAGGATAATTAAGTACTTGTTTAAAGTGCATGCATTTACTGCAAAATGTGTCTTTCCTATCCCTAGCCCTGGGAAAACCTATAAACCTATAAGCTTCATTATGATGGTGGAAAATCACCATAGCTGGAGAGTAAATTTGAGGCTTGGTAGGTACTCCTTCTAAGCCCATATGACCATATGTGTTTAACTGAAACATTCTGACAAAAATAAAATTATCTGGGCCATTCAGTACATTCAGAACTTGCACAGCCAAATTGCTAAAGACATGACAAGTGGAAAGCTAACTTTCTAGAGAAAAAGTTCAAAATATTCTCCCTTTAAAATAAAATGATTTATGTCCTTTAGTAGAATTATGGAATTACCTTCTACCCTCTTCATTCAGAACAAGTTATTTAATGTGAAAGGAGAGGGTTTCATTGCTCTTCTACAAGTAGTCTATTCTTGTCTTCTACATAAGAGTCTTCTTCTACAAGAAGAGAAGGACTTGCATGATGCTAAGAGGAAGCAAGATTTCAGAACATGAAAAGAACATAGTTTAATATTTATATTAGATATTATAAAAGTGGATGACTTCTAGTAATGAATACATATGTTTTATACACTCCTGTTATTTATCTTTTCCATTTATTTCTATTAGATTAAAAATGCATCTCTACTCATAACAAAAGCAAGAAAAATCTGCTTAGAGAGAAGAAATACCTTTTTTTTTGAGATGTATACTCTCATACAGCCTAGGAAACACAGACTTAAGTTTCCACTGCAAGATTTGTATATCAAAATTGAGCATCACTTCAAATCACATAAATTACATATTTATGATTGCAACTGCTAAAGTTAATGAGTCCTATAAAGATCTCTGAAGCATTCTGGAAATGGTCAGTCCTAAGTCTGAAGAAACTCATGAACATAAAAAAATAAATAAAATTAAAGAAAAAAAAAAACCTTTATTTATTTATTTATTGTCTGAAATTATCTGTGTTGGGATTAGAAAGTAGTTTTCATTTCTGAATACGTCTAACTGTTGAATGGAACACACGTGAGCTTATGTAAACAAGAAGTGAATGACAGTACCGACGTCATTTTTACATGTTGTTTATTTACACATAAATTTTCTTTTCCTGTCTCTTACTTTTTGTTTTCTTTTTTTGTATATATATTACCTGGGCAGAATGTCACCTCCTGCAAGGCTATCTACTCAATACTGATGAATTTATGCTTAAACTTCCATATTTAACTTTAAACTTCCACACAGTATATAGCATATATACTAAACATATTTGTTTTTTAATAATGGTTAAATTGTCTAACTGATAAGTAAAAGAGGAATTAAAACATTTTCAATGTGTACCTTGCATAGAACTCAATATAAATATTTGGAATATTGCTTAGATTGTGAACCTTGCCAGTCCGTCAACACTATTTAAATATCTATCTTCTGCTTGGTGGCATGATTTAGACAGCTGAACATTCTCTGAAATATACTCTGCTATCTTTGGTCTTCAAGCACTCACATGAATTTGATCGCTTTCCAGTGATTATTTTTTTTTTTGATGATTTACTGCTCAGACTAGGATCAAGATCTAAACTATGCACTTAGATGAATAAACAGTTGAAACTTTATTGACTTTATATGGGGAATATCTCAATATGAAGAGATATATTATTGTAGTAGATTTGCATATGTGCATGTATGTGTTTGTTTGTGCATGTATGTATACATGCGTGTGTTCAGGTATTCTAGGCTGCATTAAGAGGACTGTTGCCATCATATTGAAGGTGATCCTTTTCTTCTACTCAGCACCAAAGACGCATCTGGAGTATTGTGTCCAGTTTGGGGCTACTCAGTACAAAAGAGATAAAAACATATGGAGAGAATCCAACAAAGCACCATGGAGATGATTATGGAACTAGAGCAGATCTCTTAGGAGGAAAGGTCAAGAGAGATAGAACTGTTCGGCCTAGAAAAGAGAAGTCTCAGAGGGGGTTATCAAGGTATAGAAATACTTGAATGGAGGGTGCAAATAGGATGGAGACAGAATTTTTTCAGTGGTGCCCAGTGACAGCAAACACTTTTTAGGACCACAATATGCTGGGGTGCACCTCGCAAGTGTCTGTACACTAACACACACAGTATGGGAAATAAGACAAATTAGGGATGTTTGAATGTTTGACGGGCTGCGATCTTACTGGCATCATGGAGACATGGTGGGATGGCTCCTACGACTGGACTCTTGGAATGGTAGGATACAGGCGTTTTAGGAAGGGCAGGCCCTGGAAGGACAACCTCCTTCCCTTTCTAAAAGTGAGATATTTAACTCCAGACTTCAAGTATGTTGCCAGACTCTTGTGTCCTTACACTGTTCTTATACATATTCTTCTAGAGGTAGTAGATACCTTTCTAGCAGACACCTTTCTACATACTTTCTACTATTCTAGTAGATACCTTTCCACAGAGGAAAGTAAAGGAGTTTTTCATGCCTGTTGATTGCAAGGACTGTTCAATGTCTTTATCTGTCAGTAATTGCATGAAATAAATATTTGGAGACAAAATGAAAGAGGCTTAACTCTTTTCAGATGTGACTTGAATAAGCTTAGTGGATTAGATACATCTCAGGAATAAGAAGAAATAAATTAATAAAAAGAGTAGATATACATAAAACTTTGTTCATATCATAATGAAGAGCTATATGTACCTATCTTCTCAGGAATTTCTGCAGCCAGGCTTACTTTCAACAGCTTAGAAAACTCTTAGATTAAACATGTAAGTCAGTGAGCATTTCACTTCTGGAACATCTGAGAACTTTGGTTTCTAGTTAAGATTTTTACAGCACTCATTAGACCTAAATCTTACAAGTTTGGATGGAAAACTGCTTTGGTCCCTATGTACTTCTAGCATCAGCAAAGTCCCAGAATCCTTTTTCAAATTTTAAAGTGTACTACAGTGATGATCCATAGACCAGGTCTGTGGTAAAAAATGTATGCACCAAAGTCATCAAAGTTCAACAGGTCTGTTTTTTGTTGTTTTTGTTTGTTTGTTTGTTTTTAAGGGGGAGGAGGGGGCATTTGGTTGTTTGGTTGTTTTGTTTTGTTTTAATTAATGATGTTGTTTTGTGTTGTTTGGAATATATACATATTTATAAGCTATTATGCCCTGGCTTTTACTGTGTGCAAACAATTCCTGTTTTTCAGATTTCATAAAGTTTACAACAACTTTCTTAACCTTCTGCATCACTGTTTACTTCTAAGCCTGGAGAGCTTAGTATCCATAGCCTAAGCTGTTTCCCTACATGTCTGGCATCTGAAAGTTCTGAGAATTCATGTTCTATTTAGAGTTTGGCTCATCCCTAAGTCCCTGAGGAAAACCCATCTGAAGTTAACACTGCAAAAATCACTAGCCTCTAACTGCAGACCAAACTCTGTGATTTTCTTTAAATTCACAGATTCAGCGATTAATGTGGTGACCTGCTACAAAGCTAAACAAAATCAACATTCTCATCAGATCCATTAATGCTGTTAACAGCAACAACATTGACAAGAAGGTCAGTTTCACTAAGTAGCTATTGGGAATCTTCTTGCTCACAGAATTGTTTTTTAATGAATTGGATCTAATTTTGATCAGAGGCATATTGTGAAAAAATATTTTTTTTTCCTTAAACTTAAGATCTTCCCTTATGAGTATCTCTAGTCCTAAATGCTGAAGCCCTTTCATGCAATCTTGACATGGAAATGCACACCCCTCCTTATTTACCACATGCACTGAAACACATACACACACAGATACACAGACACAAACACATGAATATGCACAGTGATGCAAATAAGAATAATAAAAAGCTTCCAGGCATCTGTTCAGCACCATATTCAATATAATACAAAAATAATAAAATGGACCATGACAAGCCATTAAACAAGGGCACCTACAGACACTGAAATGGATTTTATGGGTGAGATGAATTTAATACAACCATTTTACCTCTTTTCCTGTATAGAAAGCAGTCTCCATCAACTTTCAATTACTTCTTAAAAATCACATGGCAAATTCCAGGGAAACTCTTCTGTTTTTCTGAAGCTAGACTGTGGTTATGCCATTTACCACATTTCTTTTATGTATTTCTTTTACCATTACTATTATGTTGTTCTTTCAAACTATTTAACTTTCTGCCATTAACTATGCTTACACACTAAGCTGTTTAAGGAGAGGGATTATCATTAGCTGACTTCTGCAATTTATTTAGTGCTTTTGTGAATCAGTGCAATTTAGTGCATTGTGAATCAGGCTATCACAGATGTAAAGTTTCTCAGCTTTTACAACCCTCATCAACATACATGCGAAATGGAGCTGTAATTCCTGAGTGAACTCTATGGTTTTATATATATAACATTTTTGTACTGCAAATTATTGTTGTCTTCTTTTCCATATGAGTCTATTTTCTCTGTGTCAAAAATTCTACTTCTTGGAAAATAAATAAATAAATAATATTATTTAAGAAAACCCTGTGAATAAATGCATTTAAAAAAAAAAAAAAAGTGTCAGTTAGGAGTAGATTCAATTAAAAGTTGTTACCTGAATAGGAAATTGTGAAGTCTTTAGGTTCCTTTTACAGTTAACAGAGAGAGGCAGGTGTTAGAAACACCAAAGTTACACTTCTGTTTTGAATTGCCCTCTACTGAACCTTTCTCTCTACTCTATGTGTTGGCAGCCTATAATAACTTCTTCATCTAAATTAAATATCCACATAATATGGCTTGACTGAACACTGTAGACCTTTCTAAGGATTTGATAAAAACACTTCATACAAACCATTCCTATCACCTTTGTCAATACAGACTGTCTGTCATACAGATTAGCAAAATGTGGTCAGGCAACTGAATAAATATTTGAGCCATGAGACATAGTAAGGTTAAAATACATTAAATTGTATCTTTACACCACAGTACACAAATATGACTCAAAAATAAATACATTTGCAAGGTCAGGAAGACCATATGCAACTCCGGTGGCAATTTTCTTATTTGGAGGTAACAACTATGATGTAGTCAAGAGCTTGATTAGAGTTCTTATACAGTATATTGTTCTTCATAAAGGTAATATCCTCAGGGAGGACACTGAAGGTCTGATTCTTATCTTCAGTAAACCTGTAGCACATTCATAGTTCATCTTTGGTCTATCTACACTGTGATCCATCTTTCAGTTACATTCTGCCTGTAAGAGAGATAGAGAGTTTTTTTCCATGTCAGTGGATGTTATTTGCCAAGACAATGTGCATTTAGATTGCCAGTATGCAAATCACTTTTAAACCTCCTCCTCATGCTTCAGAAGCTCCCTCCTCTGAGACTTCATTACCTCATTATTTCAAGTGCATCTCTGTTGGACAGCATTTGATTTGCATGTGCCAAAAAATTACCTGAATAGAGCAGAAGAAAAAAAAAAAAAAAAAAAGGATTCTATATATGTATGTGGCTGCCAGCAAGGCAGAATGTATTCCACTGGGCGTGGAAAACCCATTAAGAACAGCTGTGATGTCAAAACACATGCAGCTCGAGTGCAGTCACACATTTCATTTGAAGTTTGCAACTGACAAACAGTGATATCAATGGAAATTGAACACGCATATACTTACATTTACTTGACATGGGTGATATATGTTTAAAAACATTAAAAATACATTATAGGTCCTTTAAATTTTGTTTTTCAAATGCAATTTTTAGTGTGAAGGATGTGGATCTTCAGACTCCAGGAGACAATTTGCATGAATGAATCTTGTGTGTTTTGAAATAAGCATATACAATTGGCAGCTCCTGAAGAACACTGTGTAAAAGAATCAGCTGAATCCTCAGTTCAGACTACTTAGAGTATATACAAATTTTAACTACAGTGTGAAAAAATACTTACATTCCTCAACCTTCGCCATAGACTTTTACACTTCCCTGATCCTGATCCTTCCACTTCCCTGATCCTTCTTCCAAACTCACCTGAATTATCTCTTCATCTTCAGTTTAGTTTGTTACATGGGGGAGATTCCACTCCACAGGTCTTTCCCAGCATAACTAACGCTCTGATTTTTGTCCCACCCTTAAGAAAAGGCCCCAGTACAGACTGAAATATTTTAACCAGGTTTAAACTGTGACAATTGTTTCATGGTGAAACTACTGTTGTCTACCTTATCTGTACCTGACTCTGAGACCTCTATATACGTTAAAGGACTAGCAATACTGGGTAACCACTGCATGAACAGTAGCCTTTCATGTGACTTGGGGCTGGGAGAGGCTATGGTGCAACTTTCAAACTGTAACATTAAAGAAAGGAGGCTGCAATAAGAAAGACAATGAATAGCATAGCATAACATAACATAGCATAGCATACAATACAACACAATACAGTACAATAAAATACAACAGTTCTGTTGGAAGGGACCTTCAGAGATCATCTAGTCCAACTGCATGACCACTTCAGGGCTAACTAAAAGTTAAAAATTATTATTGAGGGCATTATCCAAATGCCTTGTGAACACTGACAGGCATGGGCCATCAACCATATCTCAATGAAGCCTGTTCCAGTGCTTGACAGAAAAGATTTTTTTTCCAGAAAAGATTTTTTTTCCTAACATCCAGTCTGAACTTCGCCTGGCACATCTTTGTGCTGTTCCCTGTCAACAGGTACAGGGGAAAAGAGGATAGCACCTACCTCTCCACTTCCCCTCCTCAGGAAGTTGTAGAGACCTATGAGGTCAGCTTTAAGCTTTCTCTTCTTCAGACTAGACAAACCAAGCACTCTCATCCTCTCTTCACAGTACATGCCTTCCTGCCCTTTTACCAGCTTTGTTGCCCTCCTCTGGACACTTTCAAGTACCTTAACATCCTTTTTACATTGTGGAGCCCAGAACTGTACACTATATTCTAGGTGAGGCCACACCAGTGCTAAATATACTGCAAGAATCACCTCTTTTGACTAACTGGATATGCTGTGTTTAATGCACCCCAAAATGTGATTTGTCCACTTGGCTGCCAGTGCACACTGCTGACTCATGTTAAGCCTACTGTCAACAAACACCCCCAAATCCCTCTCTTCTGAGCATCTCTCTAGTCACTCATCTCCCAGTATGTACTTTTTTCCTGCATTACTCTATCCCAAGTGCAGTACCTAGAATTTACCTTTGTTGAACTTCACATTCTTGATGATTGTCCAGTGCTCTAATATGTCTAGATCCCTTGCTGCAAGTCCCTCCAGAGCATCGCCCCATCAACAGCATCTCCCAGTTTAGTATCATCAACTAAAAAAGGAGTCCTAAGCAGACTCAAGGCTGAGGATGAAGGCATCCACCATAAACTGCATTCTTTTCCTGCTAAATGACTTCAGGCACTGATGAATCAGATGACATCCCTCATCTTTCTCCTTAATAAATGCTGTTGACATAAAGATTCAAAAGAACACTGTATAGGCAAAAGTAAGACCAGAATAAAGAGAATGAAACTAAGCTTTTTTCTTTGTTTTAGATTTTTCTTACAGTTCCTTACAGAACTAGGAGTGTTGTCACCAGAAACTTCTTGCATTTATAATATTACTAACAGTTTTATTTTGATTGGATTGTTAACACTTGAACTAGACTAGTAATATTACCTCCATGTACAAGCTCTGATTTATTTTGCCTGGAACAAGCTTAATACTTCGTCCATCCCTTAGTCTGTTTGGTCAAACAATGTGTGGAAACTTTAAAAAGAGATTGTGACGAGTTTTCATAGTACAAGGACTGCATCCTCATTAATGAGTTGTTTTCAGGGAATTACTTCAAAATATTCAGTTAGGAATAGATCCAGTATTATGTCAAAAAGCTTAGCATAGCAGGCAGACAAAATACTGAAGTACTTGATTGTTAGCATACAGAAACTATCCTGTGCCTTCTAGAAATTGATCCAATTGCCATAACTAATAGAGGTCAATAGATCAGTTGCTGAATTTGGCTTCTTGAACCCCTGAGCAACTAAACTTATTTAAATCAGTCTACCAAATTGTATTATTAATATACACCCAATTTTCTAGCATGAATTCATTTCAGCTAAGGTTGATATGAAGCTTTATCCTAAAGCATTATTATAAATATAACCATATTTTGGTTAATTATCTCTCTCTGAAAATAATATAGTTAACTAACTCAATCATCTTAAAATATAATTAGCAGGGGAAAAAAAAAAAGTTTTCTTTTGTTTTTAATATGAAAAAAAAAGTATAAGTAGTGTAATCATTTTGCAATAGTAAAAGCAGAAGGAGTTTACAAGTCATTCTTAGAATCACAAAGGGTAATTTTATTAAGCCATACCACCAGCATTTAAAAATTACCATTCTTTCTCATGGAATTATACTTCCTCCAAAACTTGGCATCTAATTTTGAAGGTAATTATATTTACTTCGGACACCACACATGCAAGTATTCTTATTTCTCCCAGTGCAGTCATCAGAAAGAAAAGTAAAACCAGAATTTGTCTCAAGGTGATTTGCAACCTATGTGATAGTAGATGACCCCTTCATTTAAATATCACAAATTTGCAAAGCCAACAAAATACTGTTGAAATGAACTATCAGTGGTTGAGAAAAATGTCCCATTTTGTTGTAATAAATAGTATGTTTGATTTATGTATGTCATTATATGTTTTTTGCTGCTAAATTTACATCTTCATTCATGAAGGCAATTCATCTTAAAAAGATTTTTAATATTTTAATTTCATAAAGTGAGGATTCTAAACTGAAGTGACAAATTACTGAAGCAGTATCACAAACGTAATCTTCCATTATAAAAAGAAAGAACTTAATGCAAAATTATTTCTACTCACATACTGAGCTATATCTACTCTTTTATTATTAATAATAATATATTTATGTTCAAAAAATAATTTTATTTAAAAAAAAATGTGACATATAGATTTTAATTTTTGCTGAGCAATCTGTCATGGAAGTTTTTCTTCTTCTAGTTCCAAAGATTTATTTACTATATTTCAAAATTTGTTAATCACTTATGGTATCTTTCAGAAAAACACCTTTTTCAAGTTAGCGTTTTAGATCTTGCTTTTTCTCTTCTACATCAAATATACTTGTTTCTTTTAAATGTGATTTTGCTTCTACCTGGTAGTTTTCTATTTCTATTTATAAAAGTCTATAGTATTAACATCATACATGCAGACCCTAATAAGTGAACACTTCATATAGTTTTGTTGACAATATTCAGTTCTTGACAAGGAAGCTGGAATGCTGACAGCAATGGATTCCAGAGAGGTCTTGCACAGGATGTGAAGGGAATTCAGTTGCTAAGAGATAATTTTAACATTTGAATATGTAAGCAACATTTCTGGGAGAAGAAATAATAGATTAAGAGATTAAGAAATCAGTCGAGGGGGTAGTGGTAGTATAGATTACATATTTTCTGTTTTCAGATATAAACTTTATATTGAAAGGCTGGGTAGCATATAGAAGGCATGCTAATAGACTTACCATCATATATTTTTTGAAGTTATCCACATTATTCTGTATGATACAAAACATATTTAAAGGCACTAAAAATATGTTCTATGCATTTTTTGTTTGTTTGTTTGTTTTTACTACAAAATTATACTCTGAAAAGAAGTAGGGAACTAATATTTGCATGCTTATAATGCCTTGAAGTTTGATTCCTTTCTAATATATCCTGAAAAGTCAGAATGCTGATCTGTGCTTCAATAAACCAACCCCATCCAACTGCATGTCTTGTTAAGGGAACAGAGTAACTTCCACTGCTGTATTCAGCCTTCAGATCACCACAGATACTGCAAACTTTAGGTTTCGACATTCATAAAGGCTGACTGAACAGTGTACTGAGTCTGGCCACAAAACCACCACAAACAGAAACTTTAATTAGATTAGCAACTATTTGAATACTGCTATAAATAATATTCCAAAGAAAAGCTAATAACATAATGACCTCTGATTAATATAATCTCATCAGCCTAACTGCACAAACAAGGATCTCTTACTGACAAGCAAGCTCCAGGTGGATTAAAAATATTTATGTACACTGGGAAACTGTTTTTACTAGTTTCAACATTAAATGCTCATTACAATCACATGGTGGTGCCATATTACAAAACAGAGCTGCCTTTATAGAGGAATACCTCATGCCCTTCTTGCTTGTGGTTGACGGTAGCTGGCTACTGCTTGCATGCATTGAGGAATACTAAGCAGAAGCACAATGCTTTGCGAGTGAATAGCAGCAGATGGCAAATGCAGTCATTCAAAAGATTCATGTAGTATCACCCCATGCAAACTTGGTAAGAAGATAATTTTGTGTCCTGACTTTGGGATCTGTTTTCCTCAGATATTTCTCTTAGGTCACTGTAGTCCAGGTCACAGAATGACCAGGTGCAGGCCATGCTTCAGGCATTAGAAGACACATTCAGTACTTGTTTAATGAAGCCTTGTGAAAACGGAAGACACTTGTCATTAGCTTGGTTGTAAAAAGTGGAAGGAATTGCCTTCCACAGTATATCCTGACAGGGTCCTAGGCATGTCCCTCTGTTTCTGGGGATTTGTCTACTGCACTCAAGGCAAAGTATTTGTCCAGCTGGGTTCAAGGACAGGTGGTAAGATCTGTTGTGAAGAAGAAAGAGCCTCAGCAAGGGTCTGTTACTCCGTCTCACAGGAGCTTCTATTAAGCTGAGGTTCCTCACAAGCTACAACTCCTGCCACACTGAAGCCCTGCCCTTCCCTGCCCAGCCATGGGACTTACCGATCTTGACCCACACCTATATGCTGACATCCCAATTCAGTCTCAGCCCATCTCCACAGCCCTGCCCAGCAATCCAGGTTTCCTCACTGGGCCTGGTTGTAACCTCCCTAAACCAACATCTTTGCTTTGCCTAAGCCTGCCTTACGGAGATGCCAGACAACCGGGCTGCTTCCTGTCTGGGGTTATGTGACTGGTACTGGCTGTGACGCCCTGCCAGTACCCATGGGGACCCCTGCAGTCCTTGGCTGCAGGTCCCCACCCCCAAGGGTTGTTGCTGGCCCTTGCAGCACCCTGTTTACTCATATTGCCATCACCCATGTCCAGGGCAATATGTTCATGTCCAGGGTGACTAAAAAGATACCATGAGCAAAAATGCTCATTTTAGAAAATACGTGGAATGTCACCAATGTGATGATTAAATGTTTTGAATTCTAGCATATTGCCCATATGGCCAGCAGAGGTGGACAAGTAGCAAGTGTTGTCAAGCAAAGAGCAAAGAGAGTGAAGAAGGTTCTGTCAGCTGCTTCAACCCAGGACTGCTCCTGCCCAGCCACTGCCGCCCAGCCCAATGCCCAGGGACCTGGGGTCTCTGCCTGGGCAGAGGGACATGGTTGCTCCCTGTTGGGAACTACAAAGTTCCCTTTTGTAGGTCCAACCAGTAGAAAAGCTGAGCA
Organism: Aythya marila; assembly: GCF_965140915.1. Classification (NCBI taxonomy): domain Eukaryota; kingdom Metazoa; phylum Chordata; class Aves; order Anseriformes; family Anatidae; genus Aythya; species Aythya marila. Next base: position 140,222,288 of record NC_139043.1, read on the forward strand.
CATATCTGAGACACACGGAGACAGAATACAAACACAACCAAACACAAAGGCTGCCCTAGTCATGGACTTGGGCAGCATTTACACACAGGGCTCACATAAGTGTAGACACACAGCTGAGACTCCTTCTTCCTCTCTGGCTTGTAGAGAGAGGAAGGCACACACAGAGAACTTTATAGGTTCACAAGCACCCACAAATTTAGAGATCATTCCAGTATGATGCATAGCCCCTCAGTCCACCCAGCACCTCTGCCCAGACCTCAAGCCCTCTTCATGGAGTGCCTACTCACCAGCTAGTTCAGCTTGACGCACACTCCTCTCATGCACACCACATTTGCAAATCCCCCTGGCTTTACCAGCATGGACTCACTGCCCACCTAATATTCCAGCCTGGAGCTGAGGCCCCTGCAACTTACCAGTTGGTCCAGGTTGAAGTTTGCTTGTTAATATGTGTACACACCCCATGTACACCAGGTTTGGATACGATGCAGACACTCAGGCCCACTGCTGCCAGGAGCTGGCACCAGGCACATGGGCTCTGACCCATGGCCACCCTCCATCTCCTGGTGCAGAGCCCACACTCACCTCACTTGTTCCAGTCCCCCCAAGTAGCTGGTTTGGGAACACACACCACTCTAGTGCCTGGAAGTAGAAGACATGCCCTGGTAGGTAGAACAACACTACACACTCCAGTAGCTGGGACCACAGGCCAGGGGTAACTAACACACACCCACACACAGGACTGACCCATAGCTAGGAGTCCTTGAAGTACACATATGCACAGGAGAGAGTGTAAATATGTAGAGAGTTAAAAGATTTAATGAGATTTAATGAGAAGAGATAGAAGATAGGACAGACAGCAGAGATCAGGCACAAGGCTCAGCTAAAGAAGCAATCTGACTGGACCTGCTTTACATGCAACCAGCCCTTTTCTACCTACCCCTCTTCTTCCCCCTGCTACCTTCCCCCCAGCACACCCCTCATGGGATTGTCAAACGCTGCAGTTTCTGTACCCTCCCAGTCTGGACCCTCCCTTAGTTAACAATCTCATCAGTTGCCAAGGTTCATCCTTCCTGGAAGTGACACGTGTAACTTGTTAGCCCACAAATTAATGTGACCGGGAGGTTTATTTCTTGTGATTGTCTCTCGCTTTAGAAGTCCTCAATCAGTCCTCAACCCTGCTGGCATAAGAATTTATCACATGCTCATAAATTAGTGTGACTTCTCATACTTGGTTCCCATCACTGCTTCATTTGATATTATTCATTGTTGTCTTTCAACCACTCTTAGAGCAACTCTTGAAGCAGAGAAAAGAAGGAAAACGTAACCAATAATACAGTAGAAATATATAACTAACATAGCAACTTTATTCTAAAAGTCTTATTTAATGTTAACTTAAAGTCAACATGGTTAGTGAAAATAACATTATCCATCAATAAATGGTCATAAAACATAGGGAGTTCAATCATACTGCTCAGTCTATTTATTATTAGTATTAATCATAATAATAATTTTCCATTACATATATCTATCATTGCACTGACTGGCAATCTTTGAAAGAAAATGACCATATTACTGTTGTTGATAACACTTCTTTACTATCACTACTTTTTTGTTTGTTTGTTTGTTTGTTTGTTCATTTTTCTAAAATAAATGCTTGTAGATTCACCATGAAGAAAACCTTGATATGGTACCATACTAATGTTTCTATGGGAATTTTGTGTAGAATAGGCATCCTTCATATTGTTGATCTACAGTATATTTTTAACTGGAAAAAAGGTATGAATATAACTCACTGACAAATACACCATAGTTGTGTCCGTTTGAACACAAGCTGCCTATCTTCTGCTAAAAAATCATACTTGTGAACTCTTCAGGTCACAGAGGACTGCTAGGTTCACATGAAACAGGCCAAAAGTTATAATCCTGCTACTTCTGTATTGAAAACTGATAAATCATTAATGAAAATATTTTTTTCTGATGAGTGAATATTTAAGAATGCATCTTCTGTCTGCTAGCTCATTTTAATGACAGTCCCTTGTGTTGAAATGTATACTTAATTTGTCATTTGAATTTGACTGGTTTAGTTCAGCTCTGCAATCTATTTCAGGTAGTTCTAAGACATACTTTATGGAAGTCATCTAGAGGATGACCATGGCATTTGACATCCATTTGACATTTCTCATGGCCAGTAGCTGGACACCATTTAATTAAAGCAAAATTGCATGTAGCAAGTATGCTTCTCACATGAAACAGGTCAAAACCATTTTCCTTTTTTTTTTTTTTTTTTTTACTACTACTTTTTGTTTTGTTTTGTTTTGTTTTGCTTTTTCCCAGTAATATATGTTGTACAGGCTATCAGGGTATGATGTAGATAATTTTAAATTAAACAAAAGTAACATTTTCCATCACACAGTGGAAGACATGGGTCTGAAACACACCTCGACCTTTATATTTTTTATACCAAATAAAGCATCGTGTTAAAACTGTGTGTTATATCTAGTTCTTATGAAGAATATGAGATAGCAAGTAAAACAGCACATCATATAATGCTGAGGTATAGGATGTATAGTAATGCAGAGAAATATTGAAGTGACACACATGTGAACTAAGTTCTTTAGATAATTCTGTATTTTATAGAAATTATTCTTATTCTTAATGGAGCTCCAATCTCCCCACATATAATCACTACTTATTTTTGGACTCTTCAACATATGTAATCATGAAAATTTCCTGACACCAAAAGTGGGTATTTAAAAACTCCCACAAGAAAAATAAATCAATAAGTAAGTAAGCGAAACAAAACAAACAGACAAAAAAAGCACATGCAAATTTCTAAATGATTCAGTGTGACAATGAAGTTACATGGCTAAGTCAATGAATCCTTTTCATTAAATATGAGCACCATCATAACATGTCTTTTCTCGTCTTACAATGTAAATAACATGACATCTTTGGACTTTCCAATGATACCCATTTACTAATCTGTCATTGAAGGACACAAATATCTTTGGAGGTGCCTTACAAGCTTGATTATTTCCTCTATAGAAGCCATCAACAGCTCTTTAGTATATGCTTTTATGGCCCATTTAATTATTTTCATCTGTAGTTGGATGATTCCTCTGTTAGTCACAGTGAAATTACTGCACCAGATGCTGATAAAGAAAAGGATTCTACCTTGTCTATTGCTGAACAGTTGCATGTTCTGAAATTTTCAGAGATCATGACTGAGCCTCTTGTTCTAGAGGCCAAAAGCAGATGATGTTTTACCAAATTGTTTGAAGTCTGTTAGGCCCCTGTGGAAAGTGGCAAGGGAAAAAGACATGCCATAAATCTGGCAAATCAGCAATTCAGAAAATCCTTTGAATTGCTCACATTTAAATATGAATGTCAATATGTGTGATTCTTTATATAAGTATAACATATCACAGAATCACAGAATCATCCAGGTTGGAAGAGACTTCCAACATCACCTAGTCCAACCTCTGACCTAGCACTAACAAATCCTCCACTAAACCATATTACTAAACTAAATACATAAGCTATATACATGAGGGAAATAAAGTAGAGAATACATTAAAATATTAAATATATAAAAATAATTATAATAAAAAGAATAGCAACTAGAAATGTTAAAATGAGCAGAAATTCTTTAATTTGAAAATGTAGCACAGGCAGTACAGAAAATAATCATAAATAAAAATTGGGGAAAAGGTTGCTTGCACTGTGGCAGTGACTGTCTGTTAGAACCTATAAAACACAAGGAAAAAAAATCAGAAAAAAAAAAAAGTATTATAAAAATCTCAAATAATACCAGTTAAACACTTTGTAATATTTAAAGTTTAGAAAGAAATGTTACTCACACATAACTGAAAAGCAGATGTATATGTTGTTAGTCAATGTCTCAACTTCATTAGAGCTAATTTATTGAGCTTTTTGAAGACCCAAGACCCATCTCTTGCCCAATGCTTCTCTGCTTCTTAATATTTGAGTTGTACCAAATGTGTTATGGATAATACCCTAATGCTGATTAATGATTATGACATAAAAGTCATTTACAATTTGGGACTGGATTTATAAATCATTGTAAGGTTATTTATGATGATGTCGGTTTTTGATGCTATTGCACTGTTTAAATGCAGAACAACTCCTGTACTGAATCTGTTTTAAATAGGCCTGGAAGGTTATGTTATCCATTCAATAATTCAGTGCAATCGCCTTGTGAACTGTATTTTAACTACAATTTTTAGATTTCCGAACCTCCTTCAGATCCTAGTTTCATTTTCACTGTTCAGTTATACATACAGATATTTATCTGGCATACATTTACCAAAACCTGGAATTTCCTTGGAAAGTTCACAGATCATTTAAAATCTTTTAATATCTCAACGGTTTTTTTTAGGATAGAGGCTAACACTGATTTTGTTTGATACCTCATGACATTGTCAAAGTTCTTTCTTTATCTCTGTCTGCCTTTCTATTATTTGGTGACAGCTAGCTGCAAGCAAATATGAGCAAGTACTTGAAAATGGCTATATGCAGTAGCTGAATAGCTGAGTGTAATGTTTCATTGAAAATGTATAAACAAGAATTCTTCTCAGAGATGTGCCAATCCTTTTAAAAGAAATACGTGTGTTTTTAAACACATACAAATTTATTCCAGGCACAAGAATCCTTCTGGGCAAGCAAAGGAGCTATACCACCATGAGATTTTGTTTCTGTGCTGCTGCTTTCTCTCTAAGTCATGTTGAGGTGACTGGATTTTGAGCTTTATTTATTCAAAATATTTTCAGCTACCATGTCAGTTAGCTTTGTCTCTAGAAGCAAGAAATGTTTTCTTTTTTGGTCAGAAGGAAGGTACACTAGCATTTAATTTGTGGAGTCCATTTACAGTGTCAAATGGTGGAGATTAGGATCCTGAAGGCAGTGAGAAGGTGGACACACAGCAAGCTCACAGCCCTGGACTTCAAGAGAGCAGACTTTAGCCTCTTCAAGGATCTTTTTGGTAGAGTAATGTGGGATAAAGCCCTGGAGGAAAGAGGGGCCCACAAAAGCTTGTTAACATACAAGGATCATCTCCTCCAAGATCAAGAGTGATTCATCTCAGCAAAGAAGTCAGGCAAAAATGCCTGACATGGATGAAAAAGGAGATTCTAGCTAAAATAATTCAGGAAAATAAGTCCTAGAAGCTAGGACAGGTAGCCTGGGAGGAATACAGAGAAATTGCTTGAGCAGTCAGGGATCAGTCTAGGAAAGCTAAAGCCCTAGAATTAAATTTGTCCATGGACATCAAGGGCAACAAGAAAGGTGTATATAGGTACATCAGTAATAAAAGGAATACTAAAGAAAATGTGAGCCCTCTCTTGAAGGATACGGGCTACCTGGGACATGGAGAAGTTTGAGGTCCTTTTTTTGCCTCAGTCTTCAATAGCTAGTGTTCTAGCCAAACAGCTCAAGTGCCAGAAGACAAAGAAAGGGGCTGGGAGAATGAAGAACCACCCACTGTTTGGGAAGATCAGGTTCAAGTCCATCTAAGGAACCTGAAAATGCACAAGTCCATGAGACCTGATGAGATGTATCCATGTGTTCTGAAGGAACCGGCAGATGAAATCCATCATATTTGAGAAGATATGGCAGCTCAGTGAAGTGCCCACTGATTGGAAGAGGGGAAACAAATTTTTAAAAGGGGGAAAAAAGGAAGACTTGGGAAACTACAGTCCAGTCAATCTCACCTCTTCGCTCAGAAAGATCTTGGACCAGATGCTCCTGGAAACTATGCTAAGGCACATGGAAAATAAGGAGGTGATTGGTAACAGCCAACATGGCTTCACTAAGGACAGATGAGGCCTGACAAATCTGGTGGCCTTCTATGATGGGGTTACAGCATTAGTGGGTAGGGGAAGAGCAACTGACATAATCTACCTGGACTTTTACAAAGCATCTGACATTGTTATGCATCCTTGTCTCCAAATTGGAAAGACATGGATTTGATGTGTAGACCACTCAGTGGGTAAGGAATTGGTTGGATGGCCACATTCAAAGATTTGTGGTCAATGGCTTAATGTTCAAGTGGACATCAGTAATGAGTGGTGTTCTTCAAGGTTCAGTATTGGACTGGTGCTGTTTAACATCTTTGTTGGTGACACGGACAGTGGGACTGAGCAAGTTCCTGCAAGTTTGCCAATGACAAACTCTGCAAGTTTGCCAATGACAAAAGGTGGCCTGAAAGATAACTGGAGAGGACTCTTTGTCAGGAAATGTAGTGATAGGACAAGGACTAATGTTGCTAAAGTAAAAATGGTAGATTTAGATTAAATAAAAGGAAAAAAAAAATCTTTACTCAGAGTGTGGCGAGACACTGGAACAACTTGGCCAGAGAAGCTGTGGATTCCCCATACCTGGAAGTGTTTAAAGCCAAGCTGGATGAGACTTTGAGCAACCTGCTCTAGTGGAAGGTTTTCCTGACCATGGTAAGGTGGGTTGGGACTAGATGATCTTTTAAGAACCCTTCCAACCCAAACCATTCTATGTTTCTATGATTCCATGAGTCTAAGATTCTATGAGTTTCTATTTATGTGGAGCTTTTCAGGAACAGAAAGGCAGAAATACATTGTAGATTATTTTTTTAATTAATCCGTACTTCATTAAAAAATATCAAAACCAAAATGTTATGTATCTAAGGCAGTCAGATTTTATATAATGCTAAGGAAAAATCAGTCTTTCATAAATGATTAGTCTGTATCTTTTTTTTTTTTTTCTTGAAGTTTCAATTTTAAATATCCTTTAAAAAACTTTTACTTGAACTTCAAGACCTTGTCTTCAAGTTATGCTTATTGAAGATATAATAGTAGTAAGACTAATGTGCTGACTCCTGAGATCTCATCATAAGATTTTAATGGCAGGTTGGCATGTAAATCCTACTGCCAAACATAGTAAATCAAAGTAATATCCTAATCAGCCATGGTGAAGGACAATTCGTGTCCATGGTGAATTCAGATGTCTTCTTCCAATATTTTCAAACTGAGACTCATTATGGTATAATAATTGAGCATTATGATTATACTGTTTCGTGGAAAACCACATCTGCAAAGTAGCTGAATTAACAAATAAGTTCTGTCAGCAAGAATCAAAACAAAAAGAAGAAATAGAAACAAAGACAGGCAGAATTTAACATGGAAAATGCAATGTGAAAACTTTATATTGTGTCAGAAAAAGGGAAAGTGCTCAGAGAAACAGACTTTTCCTTATTTTGATAATATGCCAAGTTCTGTTCTTGAGGATATAGCAGAGTTGTCATATAATTTTTACAAAGAATGAAAGCACATGGAATTAATTGAAAGCAAAATTTCTGTTAAAGTTATTGTTCATTTTCTACTTTACCCCATGAGTCAATACAGTACTCTTAAATGAACTTCTGTGTCCCAAGTACACCAAATCCATTTAAAGCTGATTTATCCAAACAATCTTTAGCAGATTTTTACTTAAATTGATATTGACTGTTCCCCAAGTGACACTCACTCCAGTTACTTTACTTTTATGGTATTATATATGCCTAAAACCAAGAGTCAAATCATACCTTGTGACCTGATTTCAAAGTGTTTCACCAGGCTTGAAGAGCATTATGTCTACAAAGATTGTGTCCCTCTGTGGTCGTATCTATGGCATTGTATTTTCTTTCTTTGTTATTAGACATTTCCTGTGTATTTCCCTGAACTTTTTTGATGAGTACAATTTGATATTCTATTTCTGTCTTTTCATCCTCTTCCATTTATGACTTTAACAAGCAATGTGTTTATGACTTTAATGTGTTTATGTGTTTAATATGTTTATGATATGTTTATGACTTTGACAAGCAGATTTTTCATCCCTTGTAAACTCATTTTTCCATTCTTTTGTGTTTTCTTTCTTGTGTTGCATTTCTAATGTAAGTTTTATTCTGTTACATTCTTTGTGGCCCTAGAACCATGGTTTGTTTTTTGTTTTGTTTTGTTTTTGTTTTGTTTTGTTTTTTGGTTGTTTGCTGCTGTTGTTGTTTTTCATCAGCCACCTTCCACTGATGAATGTTAACATTTCCTTCTACCATACATTCTTTAGTAGGTGCCTGCAGTTCTTTCTCATACAGAATTCCCAGTGAAAGTTAGAGTCACACCTAGACTCCTCTCTAAGGAGTTTAGAGTGCAAGAGGCTCCATTCTGAACCTTGTGACTCAACAGGAGGGTCTCCTGGATGAGTATGCTTAACCCTGTACTCTATGTCATAAGTAACTGAGTGTACCTTGCCATCAAATCTTGTTAAGTTGCTTCTTATTCAGAATAAAACTTTGTTAAATTGCTATATTATATGAATAAAGCATATCACTGCTTCTCTCTTTTGAGTGAAGTACATTATTCTTTCCACAACAATTCTACTTACCTGATGAGTGAAAAGGCAGGATGATGCATGCAAAAATTGAATGAATATGAAATAATTGTAGACAGAACACACAAGTCTGTTCAGTGTTTCATAGTGGTATAGCAAAGAATAATGAGAGAAAGATGGGATAAAGAAATATAGCCATGCCTAGAAATTATTGATAGGATTATTGATAATCCAGCTAAATATGCTATCTAACAGAACAAGGATAGCCAGTCAATGAATCATTTAAAATTGGATTTATCAAAATGCTTGAGAACATAAAGCATGTTACCATCCTTCATTGGTATGTGAGGGAGTAAATGACCTACAAAAATTTGATGCATTTTTTTTCCTTAGTACTGATTTTTACTGAAGAATTATCCCAATTATCCCTTATTGGAGCAGTTACCAGTGTCATTAACAAAATGAATTTTCTAGCCAAATGTGCATGTTAGAAAAATAAAAATACTAAAATAACAACAACAACAACAACAAAAAACACACAATTTTTCATTCATGCTAAGTAATTCAGAAGATAAACCTGCTATTAACAAGTAACTCCTAGGTTTTGTGTAAAAACATTTTCTGGATAAGAAAGATGTTAAAAAAAAAAAAAAAAAAAAAAAAAAAAAAAAAAAAAGAATTTTAACATATACACAATACAGTGTGTTGCACTGCCAAGATATGATTTAATTTCTCACAATCAATGAAAGTCAAATATATGCATGAGTTACAAGGCATAGTAAAAACAGCTTTGTGTCTAGAAGAAAGATAAATTGTTCAACCTAAAGTCCATGTGCAACCACATTTATTTGCTTTAAGGAAGATTTTATTATTATTATTATTATTTTCCTTCTGTAATTCAGAGAGAGAGATCAACTAAATGTAGAGTAAGATATGATATACATGAGCTGTACTATACTTGAGGATCTTTGTAGCTGGTGGGGAAAGAAAAAAAAAAGGAAAAAAAAAGAGTTGGCTAGGCAGGCTAATCAGAGAAGGAAATTGAAGTATTTAGAAGATCTGAGAAAGAAAAATGAAATATTTTTCATAATCCTTCCATCTAAGGATATTCCCAGATTAAAACTTGATTAAAACCTCAAACATTAAAGCCTGGTCTTCTTTCCATTAGAAACATTTTTTTGACAAATAATCTGATTTATACTAGAATATTTTTATTTCCTTGATTGACATAAGTCTGCCTGAGTATGGAAGGGAAAGTTTCCCTTTGAATTCAACCAAGAAACATCTTGTTCCTCTTTCTCTGTGAATTGGCCAAAATGCATGAGAATAGTAAATTTAAAAGGAAATTAAAGAGAGTGAGAAACCAACAGACACTTTCTACGATCACTTGGTCTCATTTCTGCTGGCTGTCCAGCTGCCATCCTTCACACAACTGGAAAAGAATTGATAAGCTGCTGTAATACTACAGCAACAACTGCAGAATAAAGTTCATTGTGAAAAATGTATCATGGTGCATTTGGCTACAGAACTACATCTTCCTGAGTGAAGATGTGATTAAAAAATAAAAAATAAATAATAATAGTAAAAAAAGGACAATATTTACCTGTGGAGAAAGGTAATGTATTCTACCTACATGACATTGACAAGAGAAATACTTGAAAGATAGTTAGGCATACAGAAACAGAAGTGACTACCAAGGTCATTGAGTTCAGGATTTTGCTATTCAGTGTGCTATATAATTGGAATTTAATCCTGAAGAGAAGGAAGAATAACCCAGTCTACATACATCCACACACTAAAAAACACAAAATGTTCCCCAGACCTCTGTCACAACATTAAGACCTTTACTACTTGAAACACAAACATTATAAAGCACTGGAGAGAGGGAGTAGGAGACATCAAAGGCAACATTATAAAAGGGATAAGAAAAACTTTTAAACGCCTCAGAAAAGTGCCTCTAGAGTATTTTGTGGACTGATTAATACACTTTCTAATAAGAAATGCAAGGAAATCACTATATAGCCTGTTGCAAAGAAGATTAAGAAGCAACTTGATCACAACCCCATGAGACACTATTCCATAATAGTTATTTAATTTGGTAGACAAAAGCATAACAAGATCCAATTACTAGGAATTAGGAAATTCTGACTTGAAATAAGCTTCAGATTTTTAACACTAAATGTTAATCGTGAATAGCTAAAAATAGTTAATCATGAATAGCTTTCTGGGAAAGGAAGAAAGGGAGAAAGGAAGGGAGAAAGAAAGGATGGAAGAAAGGAGGGAAGGGAGAAAGGAAGGAGGGGAGAAAGGAAGGGAGAAAGAAAGGATGGAAGAAAGGAGGGAAGGGAGAAAGGAAGGAGGGGAGAAAGGAAGGGAGAAAGAAAGGAAGAAAGAAAGGAGGGGAGGGAGAAAGGAAGAAAGGGAGAAAGGAAGGAGGCCAAGAGGACTGTTGCAATTTGCAGTTTTGATCATTGTTGAAGTTGTAAGCAAAAGTAAATAGCAGTGTTAATATAACAGCCCTTTTAGACTAGTGTGATTCTTCTGACCTCAAAACGCCTGAGATGATCGCAATGACAGCACAATGACTCTCCTGGATAATCTCTTGCTGAGGCAATTGGCTCTGGGGCAGACACGTTCTGCAGCAGAGCAGGGGTTGAGACAGGAAGGGCTTTTTTTTGGCATCAAGGCCACTCGAAGCAGCTGAGGGAGCCGCCAGGACCCATCAGCCCTCGCGAAGGAGGCTGACGAGGCATAGGTGGAACCAGTAGTGCCCCCTCCCCGGCTGTTCAAAAACAGCCCCTAGGGAGCGCGAGCAACCAGGAGCACGGCAAACAGGAGGCAAACAAGGCGTGGTACGTCAGAAGGGCAGGGCATGTCAGTTCACACAGGCACGGCAAGCAGGGAGGGCCCCTCGCTGCTCTTTTGGAGCAGTCTTTCCCTTCGGTACTTGTAATCTGCTTGCGAGGAACCTGGCCATGGTATCAATCAGGCAGAAAACCATAGCCTCCACATCTTTTGTGGCTTCTTCAGCCACAGTCACCGATGTGGCTACTCAGACAGAGGGCTTGGGGAAACATGCCACCATCCAGGTCTTGGGCTGCAGGATGTGCCCAAGTCTTCTGTTTTTATCCGACAGCAGCAGTGAGGGGTATGCCTGTGGGAGGGGTGCCCAGGTTGAAGAGCTGCTCAGCCAGGTAGCAGAGCTTCAGGAGGAGGTGAGCAGGCTCAGGAGTCAAGGAGTCAGAGGGGGAAATTGACTGGTGAAGGTGTACTCTACCCTCTCTGAGACACTCATGAGTGTTCCACAGCACTAGTGTCTCCTGCTACACAGAAGACAAAAGTTCCTTTGTCCCACCAGGCAATAGGAGGAAACCTAGGCCAAGGGGGTAATGGAGGCAAGTTCCTGTTCGAGGTGGTAGGTGAGCCCTGTCCCTGCCCACCTCACCTTTCCATCTACCCTTATATAACAGGTATGAGGGTCTAGAACATGACAGTGAGGACAATGAAGTAGACGAAAGCCCATCACAGTTGGAGAGGGTGCCTAAAGCAAGGCAACCTACCCCCTGCATTGCTACATCATCTGCTGAAAAAGAAAGAAGGGTTATTGGCGTGGGGGACTCCGTTTTGAGTGCCAAATGTGCTGACCGAACCCAACCCACAGGGAAGTCTGTTGCCTCCCTGGGGCTCAGGTGAGAGACTTCACTAAGAAAGTCAAGCACCTGGTACAGCCCACCGACTACTACCCACTACTGGTTTTTCAGGCTGGTAGTGATGAGGTACCAACAAGAAGTCCAAGAGTGATCAAAATGGACTTTAGGGCTTTGGGGTGACTACTTAAAGGATCAGGGGCACAGGTTGTTTTGCTTCTGTCCTTCCAATAGGGGGGATCAGTGCTGACAAGCAGATTCATCACGTTAACACGTGGCTTCAGTACTGGTGCAACTAGCAGAAGTTTGGGTTTTTCTATCACAGGAAGGTCTACATGACACCAGACCTGCTGGCACCAGATGGGATGCACCTCTCTCAGAGAAGGGTAAGGATTTTTGCTCAGGAGTTGGCAGGGCTGATAGATAGGGCCTTAAACTAGAGTTGAAGGGGAAAGGGGATAAAACCAGGCACACCAGTGATGAGCTAAGAGATGGTGCGCTAGAATCAGAGGGATTGCGTGCTAGTAAGGTCTATCGGTCAGCTCCACAAGGTGCTGCATGTAGGGAGGTACATTTGAAGTGCTTCTACACAAACACATGCAGTATGAGGAATAAAATGGATGAGCTAGAAGTCTTGGCCCAGTCCCACAGCTATGACATCATTGGCATAAGCGAAACCTGGTGGGATGAGTACTGTGGCTGGTGTGTTGCAATAGATGGTTCCTCTTCAGGCAGGGTAGGCGAGGTGGCAGGGTGGTGATGTATGTGAAGCATGGGCTGGACTGTGTGGAACTTCAAGTTGGCGATGGCAAAGTTGAGAGCCTCTGGGTAAGGATTAAAGGATGAACAAATAAAGGGGATGTTGTTGTGGGAGTCTATTACAGGCCACCCAGACAGGACGACAACACCAATGAATTATTCTTTGCAGAACTAAGAGATGCCTCGAGATCAACTCCCCTTGTCCTTATGGGGGATTTCAACTTGCCAGACATCAACTGGGATCACCACACAGCTGACACGAGCAAATCCAGGAGGTTCATAAAGCACCTAGGAGATAACCTTTGGTGCAGGTGCTAAGGGAGCCAACTAGGAAAGGTGCCCTTCTAGACCTGTTGCTGGAGAACAGAGAGGGTCTTGTGGGAGACATGGCAATTGGTGGCCGTCTCAGTCATAGTGACCATTAAGTGGTTGAGTTTAGAATTTATGGTGACAGAAGGAAAACTGCCACCAAAACTTCAGCCCTGGATATGGGGAAAGCAGACTTCAGGCTGCTCAGGGAACTAGTCAGCAAGGTCCCCTGGGAAGCTGCTTTTGAAGGCATTGGCGTACATCAGTGCTGATCTTTAAGCACTGCCTCCTAAAAGCACAAGATCAAAGATCAGGCAATTCCAAAATATCGGAAGTCAGGCAGGTGGGGCAGAAGGCCGGCCTGGCTGACCAGGGATCTTCTACTGGAGCTTAAGCTAAAAAACAAAGTGTAGAGCTGCTGGAAGGAGGGTCAGGCGATGAGGAAGGAATACAGGGATGCTGTTTGTGTTTGTAGGGAGAAAATTTGTGTGGCCAAAGCCCAACTAGAGTTGAAGCTGGCCATGTCTGTGGGAGACAATAAAAAAAGATTTTTTTAGATATGTGAACAGAAAAAGGAGGACCAAAGAAAACATTGGTCTGCTACTTGATGGGGAAGGTCTCCTCAGAGACAGTGACATAGGCAAAGCAGAGACGGCTTCTTCGCCTCTGTCTTCAACACTGATGATGGGCTTCGTGACCCAGGGTGCCCTGAGCGGGAGGACCATGACATTGGGAATGATAAACTCCCAACCGACCCTGAACATGTGCGGGATTTGCTGCTTCACCTGGATCCATATAAGTCCATGGATCCGGATGGGATTCATCCCAGGGTGCTTAAAGAGCTGGTTGATGTCATTGTGGGATCTCTCTCAATTATTTTTCAACACTCTTGGGAATCTGAAGAGGTCTGGAAGCTGGAAAATGTTGTGTCAATTTTCAAGAAGAGTAAGAAAGAAGAACCTAGCGATTACAGGCCTGTCAGTCTTACATCGGTGCCTGGTAAAATTATGGAGAAGATGATCCTTGAAGTTACAGAAGTGCACCTGGGGGACAATGCAGTCATTGGTTCCAGCCAGCATGGGTTCATGAGGAGTAGGTCCTGCCTAACAAATTTAATTTCCTTTTATGATAAGATCACCCATCTAGTTGATCAAGGGAAACCAGCTGATACGATCTTTTTGGACTTCAGCAGAGCTTTTGACACTGTTTCCCATAGGATCCAACTGGACAAAATGTCCAGCATACAACTAAACAAAAACATACACTTGGTGAGCAATTGGCTGACAGGTAGGGCTCAAATGGTTGTAATAAATGAGGCCACATCTGGCTGGCAGATGGTCACATTGGGGTCCCTCGAGGCTCCATTTTAGGGCCAGTCCTCTTCAATGTTTTTATAAATGACTTGGATGTAGGACTAGAAGGTGTTCTGAGCAAATTTGCCAACGACACCAAACTTGGAGGAGTTGTGGACTTGGATGAGGGTGGAAAGGCCTTGCAGAGAGATATGGACAGATTGGAGAGCTGGGCGATCACCAACCACATGAAGTTTAACAAAAGCAATGGCTGGGTCCTGCACCTCAGACAGGGCGACCTTGGTACAGACTGGGCGACCCTGGTACAGGCTGGGCGACGAGTAAGACGAGAGCAGCCCTGCAGAGAGGGATCTAGGGGTCGTGGTTGACAGCAAGTTGACTATGAGCCAGCAGTGTGCCCTGGCAGCCAGGAGGGCCAACCGTATCCTGGGATGCATCAAGCATGGCATTGCTAGTTGGTAGAGGGAGGTAATTGTCCTACTCTACTCTGTGCTGGTGTGGCTTCACTTCGAGTACTGTGTGCAGTTCTGGGCACCACAGTACAAAAAGGACATTAAACTGTTGGAGAGTGTCCAGGGGAGGGCGACAAAGATGGTGAAGAGCCTAGAGGAGAAGACATACAAGGAGCGGTTTAGAGCACTGGGCCTGTTCAGCCTGGAGAAGAGGAGACGGAGGGGAGACCTCATCACAGTCTACAACTTCTTCGTGAGGGGGAGTGGAGAGGCAGGTGACCTATTCTCTGTAAACACCAGTGATAGGACCCGCGGGAACGGTGTTAAGCTGAGGCAGGGGAAGTTTAGGCTGGACATCAGGAAGAGGTTCTTCACCGAGAGGGTGGTTGCACACCGGAACAGGCTCCCCAGTGAAGTAGTCACTGCACCAAGCCTGTCTGAATTTAAGAAGCGATTGGACTGTGCACTACACTTAGTCACATGGTCTAAACTTTTGGGTAGACCTGTGCAGTGCCAGGAGTTGGACTTGATGATCCTTATGGGTCCCTTCCAACTCAGGATATTCTATGATTCTATGATTCTGTAATCGCTTCTCCCCAAACACATAACTGTTGTTACTAAACTCCTCAAACAATTTAATATGTTGACTTGCAAATATAATTCTCTCAAATATGCCAAATATTTATGTGATATTTTTACAACAAAAAGCAGAATTTAAGCTATGTAACAGCCTTTATAGACATATATACAATGTCTTACAGAACTGTTGACCAGTAACTTAAAGCAGGCACCAGCCTGCTTTTAAAGAGGAAAACATTTAGAAACTGTAAATTTAAAATAAATAAATAAAACTCAAATACCTGCTGGAAGCTATACGTGGTTTTAATATGAGTGTAATTGCCAAGGTCTTCCATAAAAAGATCTGATATACACTTCAATGGCAGGCCATCAGAGAGATGCTAACCTCATGCTGTAATCCCAGCTCACTACTGGCCGACGGGTGGAACTTTTATCCATGCCGAGTCAAAGGGAAATCAACTGTGAACAGAAGAGCTCAGCAGAGCAGTTAAAGATGAAAAACAGAGGTGAGGGTAATAGCATGGGAATAAAATGCAATAATCTGGAGCAGAGGAATAGGCCAGGATAGCGATTAAAATCAGAATGGAGACACACTGAGTCTTTCTTGTGAATAGCGAGGGAGGAGAGCGATTACCAGGGGGCAGAATAGACAGTACTGGAAGGCAGAATATTTTTTACAGTGAATTCAGGAGAACAGCACTGTTGTCAGGGTAGAAGAAGAAAACAATGGATTCCCACTGAGTGTGGATGGAGTCACCTAATAGCTCAGATGAAGCATGGCTAAACAACAGTAGGAATGTAACCATCAACCCTTGAAACAGAATATTCAAGCATAAAATTACCTTGAGTTTTAGAGCAGCAGAGAGCTGTCTAAGACCTCAAAAGTTAATATCTTGAAGAAATTTAAAACAGGGGATTACAAAGAAAGACCATGATCTTTGGCTTTGTCAAATTTCACATATTTTAGGTGTCCTAATAAAATGCTTCAGCAGCCTGAAGTTTCATACTTAGGATCTCAATGGAGGTTTTGTGTCCGCAAAACACAAATATCTTATGAAGTCATATCATCCATGAAAAAATAAATAAATAAATAAATAAATAAAATTAAAACACAGATTTCTCAAAACTAACTAACTTCCTTCCTTCCTTCCTTCCTTCCTTCCTTCCTTCCTTCCTTCCTTCCTTCCTTCCTTCCTTCCTTCCTTCCTTCCTTCCTTCCTTCCTTCCTTCTTTTCACCTCAAAAGTGCTGGATCTTATTACTTTAGCTAAGTTCTTAATCTGAAAAAAATATTTTTAAATGAGATCTGAAGTAATTTTTTTTATTGATGTGCTCTGCTCATCTCTCTTCTAAACATAAAGAAGAAAGCTAATTTTAGCCTTATAATTTTATAGTTTTGTTGTTGTTGTTGTTGTTGTTGTTGTTTTAAAGACAACTCCCTGGCCACTACAGTCACCCTGCAATTGTTTATAAATGCTCCCTACAGAAATACTTAACTTGTTGCTGTTTAAAAATAATGTAATAATATTGATAAATCCTTCTTTTCCTATCTACCAGAATCTGTATATAACTTTCCATTAATATCACAATCAATTTTGAAAGTAGAGTAATTTTTTTCCAATATTTTTCTGAACAATAATTTGTTATTCTTACAGTTCTTGAAAAACTAAGTAATATAGTTCTATCAGCTTCATCTCTACACTTAGGAATCTTAATATTTATATACTTTTCCAAAATATTTAAAATTAAGTACAACCATTTAAATAATTTCTTCATCCCCTTAGTCTTATTATTATTTAAAGTAAAAAACATTAAGTTACACAAACAAGAAAATGAAATTGGTTTGAACCAAGATGAACCAAGAGTGCTGGAAAGACTACAATTTTTATTCTTCTGTATATGAGTGCTCTTTTCTTTCATAATAACATGTTTTTCCTACAGGAGTAAATAAATTAAAATAAATTAAAATGGGAAATTATTAAATTAAAATTAAATTGAAATAAATTAAAAATGGGGAAAAAAAAACTGTAACATAAACCTATGAAGAAACATTCTTGTATTATTAGCAGCAAATAATTAATAATAATAATAATTTTATGTGATTCATTTGTTCTGTTGAGTTTGACTTAAAACAGATTATGACTGCTCACCCATTTTATGTTACTGAACTATTATGATTACAGAGTGACCTGAAATATTTGGTTGAATATATATTCACCAGTGATGCATTTTTACATAACATGATACTATTCATACATAAAGGAATAGATGTCATGATTCCTCCACCCAACCCCCTCGTGCAAAAAAAAAAATAAGGGGGGGGGCATTTCCATCCTTTCAGTTTCAGTTTTTCAAGATAAATTTAAAACAGTAATTTAAACATTACTTAAAAAAATGCAGAAATTGGGGTATTGCAACTCTTCATCACATTTAGCTAGTACTTAGGACATTAATATATAATGTGAGATATAATGTAAAATCTCCTGATTTATAAGGCTAACTTGAACTCTCATGTGCTATTTTGTTAGAGATTACCCTAACCATTCCATTGTAAATTATAATAAACACATTTTTTCCCCCTTCTCAGAAAAAAAAAATAAATATATATATATATTATATATATACAAGTAAGAATATATATATTCTTATTTATATATATATGTATACATATACATATTCTTATATATATTATATATATTCTTATTTATATATAATATAAATAATATATGTATAATATATTAATATTTATATATAAATAAGAATATATATATATTTGTATATATATATATACAAATAAGAATAGTTCAAATAAGACAATAATAAATATACATTGATGCCTTCTGGTTTCTGAATATGGTTTAAATTAACTCTCTCTAACACACACATAAATAAGTAAATAAATAAATAAAAATTTAGACTCTTCACCTCCTGAACAACTGTGCTAACACTGACTTTTGTGTAACAAGTTCCATGACCTTGTCAGAGAGCAAAAAGATCTCCTGCTTCTCACTCTAAGAAACTTGTCAACAGTTCAGAGTGAGGCAGGTATTGAGGCAACTGTGGCTGATTAGCTAGGGTACCCTTTTCTTTGATGTTTCCTCTTGATTAGTTTAAGCAACCCTCATTTACCAAATGGCTTGTGTAGATCCTTTTTCAGCATATGCTATATAAGAAGTCTAACTCTATCCTAATAAAGAAGGTGAGGCTAGGAGACAATTTGAACACTGTTTCAGAACAGTTCATTCTATTTAATTGTTTACATGGTTAGAAGTGGTTTTGGCTTTTATCAGCTAGTGCTCTTCCAGATGATATTCAGGCAGTTCGGAGGACTGTGTACACCAGGACTTATTCCTCCCAGGCAGCAGGGGTGACATCTCCCTATTTGCAGCGAGGTGAGAGGTTAGCTAATTGACTACAAGCTATGCTTCAGTTCCTGCACTCAAGTCCAGGGAATGATCAAAGGCCATTTTTGTTTTCTAGAAGACCCAGTAATATCTATCTGAGTATTTTGGATTCCAGCATTCCTGAGCACCATGTACTTTGTTTTTCCAGAGCTATCCCTTAGTGATTTTCAAGATGTTGTGAATATTTTCAGGCCAAATACACACTGTTTGAAGAAGTCTGGGAAAGACTCCAGTACAGAAGAGAAAGCAGAATTACTCTCCTATCCTCAGACTTCATTTCAACACTTGAACTTTTACAGTCCTCAAATTCACCTGATTACATAGTTCTTTAAGACGAATCTATCGTCAACAATGGATAATAAATGATTCCCTCCTGCCCAAATGGAGAAAATTGAAATAAAGAGGTGAGTGATGAAATAATTAAGACTTAGAGCAAAGCAACAGATGTTCCTCTCTATGTAACAATTCAGAAAGACACTTAATCATATGCCTAGCATTAAGAATATACTTCAGTTTCATCAAACTCAATTGGACTTATGCATGTGTTAATATTAGATGAATAAAGACAGATCTACAGGCTAATTCAGACTGTGTGAGTTAAAGTATTATCATTCCAGTTGACATCAAACTGATGGATCTTATTAGCAATATCCCAACAGAAATTAATACTAATACTAATACTAATACTAATACTAATACTAATACTAATACTAATACTAATACTGAAGATGATAATGATTAAAAAAAGTGTATTTAGTAAAAGTTCTATATTTTTAATTACTGTAAGAAAATTAAAGAATAAAAAAAATCTGGGAGGCAGAATAAAGAAAAAAATAAGTAACCTAGCTCGTTAGCATAGTGCGTATCTAATCTAATTTTTCACAGACTGGTGGTCTTAAAGTGAAATCTGCACCTAAGTTTTCACTATATTCATAGTTTTCATTATATTCATGCAATTAAAAACAAACAAAAAAATAAAATTTCACACTTTTTTTTCCTCTGTATTTCCTTAAATATGTTCTCTTCTAAATAAATAACCTGTTCCCATTTTTTCACTTTCAATGCAAATTATAAATATTAGAAAAATATTTGCTGAACGCATACACAGTTTACAGTTTTGAAACTATAACATATTTTTGTCCTGACAGCTTAAACTAAAAGGGAAAACAACAACCAAATAAACACCAAATAGACATGAACCCCACACTTTGATTTACTTTAAAAATCAAGAAAAAAATATGTTATTTTGGCTTCTAATCTCATGGTTTTGACATGTAGAGTTAATTAATCAATTTTAAACCATCAGAATGACAATATTTTTTTTTCTTAAAATTAGTGTTATTAACATATAATTGCTGTTTAATAAAGCAGGTTAGTATAGAAAATGTTGTGAAAGTTTTTGCTATTAAGAGAAAATACAACACTAAGTGTAGATGGAAATATATTTTATGAAGTGTGAATTCTCTTTTAACTGTAGAAAAGCTTAATCTAGCAATTGTTTATTGATTCACTGATTTATTTAACATCTTTGATGGTGACATAGACAGTGGAAATTAAGTGCACCCTCAACATAATCTGTATGGTTTGGTCAATGTGCTGGTAGGACGAGATGCCATCCAGAGGGACCCTGAAAAGATTGAGAGATAGAGAGATATGCCCATGCTAAACTCACGAAGTTAAAAATGTCCTACACCTAGGTTAAGGTAATTCCAAATGCAAATGCAGACTTGGAGATGAATGGATAGGGAGCAGCCCTGCAGAAAAATACTTGGGGGTACTGGTGGATGCAAAACTTCGTGTGATCTGGCAATGTGCATGATCTGGCATGCAAGAAAGCCAATCATATCCTGGGCTGCATCAAAACAAATGTAGCTAACAGGTCAAAGGAAACTCTATCCCTCTACTCCACTTTTGTGAAACCCCACCTTGAATACTGTGTTCAGCTCTGGGGCCCCAAGCACAAGAAGGACGTGGCCCTGTTAGAGCATGTAGAAAGGAGGGCCACAAAGATGATCAAAGGGTTGGAACAGCTCTTATAGGTTGAGACAATTGGGTTTATTTAGCCTGGAGAAGAGAAAGCTCTGGGGAGACCTTATAGTACCTAAAGCAGGCCTACAGAAAAGCTAGGAATGGACTTTGTCAGAGAGTGTAGTGATAGGACAAAGAGTTAAACTATATGAGGGTAGATTTATATTAGGTGTTTGGTAGAATTCTTTACTTGGAGAACACCTGTTTACCTGGAACAGTTTGCCCAGAGAAGCTGAGGATGCTGCACCCCTGGAAGTGTTCAAGGCCAGGTTGGATGGGACTTTGAGCAACCTCATCTAGTGGGAGGCGTTCCTGACCATGGCAGGTGGGTTGGAATTAGATGATCTTCAAGGTCCCTTCCAACCCAAACCATTCTATGATTCTGTTATGATTCTATATTTTGGACTATACCAATAAAGAAGTAGCACTGCAGAAGAGGTCAAATGTAGAACCAGATTTAGAAAATAATTCTCTATTTTTCCCAGTTCAGCATCTTGCTGAACCACAGGACCATAAGGCTTTTCTTAAGGTCATACAGTGATACTGTTTCTGTTGTAATCTGTTCAATCATTCTTGAGTGACTTTAATGGCACTTTAAGGAGAGTTTGGTTCTAAGAATTGCATAAAAATCTAATTAAACTTAGGTCAAAGAACTAAAAAAGAATGCCTTTCATACATTTTTATATGTTATAAATAAATAAATTAAATAAATAAATAAATAAATAAATAAATTTGGAGTTCCGGTATGCACATTATTCTATGTCAGTATACTCTGTGTTGGTCTGCCTGTACTGCTGATATATGTTTTTTCTTGGTGCTGCATTATTTTATTAGTTAGAGTAGAAATTAGCACCAGATGGTGTTTTGCTACTCCTATCAAGCTGGGGTGGGGGGAGGGTGAGGAAAGAAAAATTAAAAACGGTATTTTGTGGGTGGGTATGAATGTATATGTGCTTTCCCATTTGAAAGGTAAAGCAGATGATGAAACAGACATTATATGACAGTGACATAACTGTAGAGCTGTGATGATCTGAAGATTTTGAGACACACAAAGCCTTTGGATAATCAGAGGTAATGGGCTGTGGCTTCAATCATTTGGTATTATGACCTCCTCTTCCAAATACTTCATTTACACATTAAAGTCTTCCCATTATATTGACACTGTAGATGACAAATCCTTTACAATGTATTTGACCATTGACAAATACAGAGCTTCAATTATGAAACTTTGTTATATTTAAATACTGCAATCATTAATAATTTGTGTATACACAGATTAAGACAATAAATTCAAAAGTATTAAAATCAATGGAAACAGAGTAATATTGTTGTAAAAGTTCTGTGAAATAGTTGTAGAAAATAAAGAGTGTCCAACTGTAAAGTACAAATTTCTGTAACATAGTATATGAAACAATTTCAGCAAATAAAATCAGCCCACAGAGCTAATAGGAATGTTTTTCTCTTACACTAGTTGTTTAAAAGATAGTTATATATTTTATTATTTTCTTATACCTAGAGGTAGGTGATATATAGCTTAGTAAGGGTAAGAAATCACATTATTTCATTTCTGTTTGATTTTTCTTAGATAGAAACAAATATGCCCTCTGTGTTTGTCTCATTATGCTCTTTTTGATTTCATTGAGTAGTTTTATAATGTAGTAATTCATATCAGAAAATGATCTCTTTTGAAAATTGGCATTTTAAGATGCATTTCCAAAGCTTTGGCACGTCAGTGGGACCAATTAAATAGCTTCAGAAATTACGCATAGTATACATAATTTTTTTCCAGGATACTCTACATCACCCGAATAAATAAAAAATTAAAATAAAAAAAAAAATAAAAAAGAAAAAAGTCTTTTGAAAAAGTGAGTAGTGAGATGCTTGAAGACAGAAAAGCTGAACTTAAGCTATCATAGTACATGAAAACTAAGTAGAAGCAAAATAAAATTGTTTTTATCTCCTTAAATACCCACATTAATTTTCAAAAATAATGTCTCATTTTGCTCTTCAAAACAACATGAAATAGGAGATGCCAAGTTCAACATACAAAAGGTACAGTGTCTGTTTTATTATTCATCATCCATGGACACTTTCTGTACTGTCTGTACAATGAGAGTGTATTTTCATCCTTTGTATCTTCACTTATCTCACAAACATGCTCTATCTGAAATGTGCATATGCACAATTGCATGTCAAGTATATGCAGTTTTGTCAGGGGATAATCTTTGGAAAGCTCAGGTCCAACCAGCTGAAACTAAGGCTATTCCTACAGTATTAAATTAAATAGTGTCAGCAAACACCCTATGAAGCTGTTCAATTTACACATATATACTTATCATAAATTTTGCCCCACGCATCAGGGTACTCCCCTCACATAAGAGGTGCATTTATTTTTCTCATAAATACTTGAGTCTTCAAAACTAGTTATCATAAACATAGACAAGCTGTAATGACTCTCTTTTTACTTGAATATGGTGAAAAATTCTGTATATATGAACACTTCAATTGCTGGCTGGACTGATTTTATATTTCTCTGTTCATCTAGTCACATAGAGTGATCTTCACCCTAAAGCTGAAATAGAGTCATAAATAAGCCTGATAACGGCAACATCTAGGTCTTTCAGAAACTTCACAACATTATGAGAAACTGAAACGAGAAAATTATACACAAGTACTAAAAATGACATGCACAATGGCAATATCACACATGTAGATAAAATAAATGTTTAGGTAAATGCTAAGACAGTTGACCAATGATAGTATTTCCTGTATAAATCTGATTAATTCTAAACCATTTGAAATTATTCCTTAACATTAATTAGTGTATTCCATACCCATGACTGACTGAAAATTATATTAAAATAGCCAACTATACAAAATAAATACATAAAAAAATAAAGATTAAAATGAATCCAGAAATGGAATCTTTTTATATCAAAAGTCTGGAAGGGGCTATGCATTCATTTCCAAGACAATTGATTTGGGATATAAAGATGCTTTAGCATGATAATTAGGATCAATAATATGGAAAGTCACTAGCACTGCTTCTGGGAATAGTGGAATGCTTTTTATGTTAAATGAAATCTCTGGTAATGGGCCATTTTTAAAATGTGTTCCAAATAGACTGTGTGTCTTATCTTTTGCAAAGTGTAAGAAAATACTTTTCCTAAAGACAGACAGACACTGCTGTTAATACCTATATAGAATATGCTGCAGTTTGCATTGGAACATAAAACTGCTATCAAATATGATGCATTTACAATAAAGAACAGATGTTCTGGAGAGTTCAAAGAGGTCAAAAGAAGTTCTCAACACAGTTTGTTCTATGATCAAACTCAGACTCACACATTATTCCAGCTGAAGAATAAGTTTCAACTCATGTTTCTTCCTGTAACTGTATAAGATGATAATGCCAAATTGAATGGGTTCTTATTCACTATAGAATGTTTGTCACCATTCAAGCACAGACCTGAAGTCAGGAGTTTTAGGTGATAGTCATCCTTTCAGGCTGTGGATTGGACATTCATTACCTATTTAGTACTCGTTAGAAGAGTACATGGCAATGTGACATTTATGAAGGAGTAACAGCTTCCTAAAAATTATCTAGTGATATGAACGTAATTAGAAATATTCCCATCTTATAGGCATGCACAAAGATGGGGTGACTGTGAATAAGGTCACAAATATGAACAAGTACCGTTTAGCAACAACAACTCAGCAAAAGGATTATGAAATTCCATGTGATAACAACAACGA
Source organism: Aythya marila (assembly GCF_965140915.1). Lineage (NCBI taxonomy): Eukaryota > Metazoa > Chordata > Aves > Anseriformes > Anatidae > Aythya > Aythya marila. The sequence goes on from NC_139043.1 coordinate 140,246,889, forward strand.
TTGGCCTGTACTTTGAGAATAAGACATTATCTGTCAGAAAACAGATAATCATGTTCTCTACCTTCATCTGTAGTCTGACTCTGAAAATGTGTATTGGAGGACCAAAACTTTCAGTCTGTCCAGAAAAGATAGATCATCTATTTGGTATATGGAAAAGGAAAATTGAACAGAGTCAAAAATGAAACTCTATTCTAAGAAATTTAACATAGAAGAAGTTGGATCTGCTTTTTTGGATGTGAAAACTCTCTCTATCACAAACTGAGATCAGTAACACCAGGAATAAACCTTTCTAAAAAAAAAAACAAAAAAACGGAGCATGCAAGGATTTGAGCAGTTCAAAGGAAAATTTCACTGATAAATCTGAAAGACAAAGATAGAGACAACAAAATTTATACAATATTAAAATGAAAACAAACATAGAACAGATAGAATTTTAACCCTTGCTTGGTACCTAGGCCATTAGAGACCAACATGCAAGCTGGCTTGGAAATATAATACATAATCAACCAGACAGACAAAAAGACTCAACAATGATAGGCAGTGAAGTGCTAATTATATTCACTTTGCATGACAGATTTTTTTCAAATTTCCTCTAGCACTCTTTTTCTTAGATTTTGAGTTAGTCTTTTTATTTTTTAAGATGACAACTTCTAACATTCGTAATATTACCCACTCAATACACTGTTTTATTTATAACTGCTTAATGTTTTTACAGGCATTTTTTTAAACTTCTAATTTAGCAACTCCTTTGCTTTCTATCAGTTTTTATCTCAAAAGGCTAACATCACGTGAAAAATGCTTGAAGAAATTAAGAAATTATGGAGTTCTGTGGAGAGTAAATGAAATTTTCATTGTTTTTTTTTTTTTTCTTTTTTATGAATCTAAAAATAAAAATAAAAAATCTCTCTACTATTGCAAACAAAAAAGATTACATTGCTATATATTTTCTGACCTTCAGTGTTGCATCATTTTAAAATGGTATGTATCATCATGAATTATTGTTTTACAGAAGATCAGCAGTATATATTACTCTATCTCATAAAAGTTACAAAAAATAAGATGCATATTTACAAAATATAGCCTAAATTAATGCGTACAGTAGAGAAGATGCGCTGAGGATGAGGTGGTATTCTAGATAGGCCTTTAGTCCTATCATTTATGTATTTTTAAGAAATATGGTGGGGAAAAATTTGAAAGTCATGATTTATTAATATACCTTTTTGCCCCTTAGTTGCTCATTGAAGCAGACTGCTGTAAGCCAGAGATTTCTTGCTTCATAAAAGAGAATATCTCAGCTATGGAATTGATGATTCTGACTTCATGCCAATTAATACATATTAAAATGGAAAAGTGCTGGATGTGTAATAAAAAAAAAAACAAAAAAAAAAAAACACACAAGGTTATGCCGGACTTAAAAAAAAAAAAAAAAAAAAAAAAGAAAGAAAAGAAAAGATTGGTGTTTCAAAGTGTTACTTTTAATTTATGCATCAGCTGAAGATAGAATAGGTAGGATAATTCTGCCTGTAAGGGACCTCCGGAGTTCTCTAGTCCAGCAAGATCAGCTGCAGTTGCTCAGGGCTTTATGCACTTGGGTCTGGAAATACTCTAAGACTACACAGCCTCCCTCAGTAGCCTGTTTCAATGCTAGTTTTTCATTGTGAGGAAAAATTCATCTTCCACTCCCTGTCAGGTCCCACCTTTCACTCGTCCTCACCACCCCAGTGCTATCCCTTTTCCAGGCATCAAGCCCAGCTCCATCAGCCTCTCCTCACAAGGACAAGTGGTCCTTCACTGGTTGAAGGGCTTGGTGGCCCTTCAGAGAAACCACTACACTTTATTGAAGCATTTTCTACATTGAAAGCCCCAGACTGTATACCAGATGTAGTCTGATAAGTGCTGACTAAAGAAAGATAATCACTTTATTCAATCTACAGGCTATGTTTTAACTTGTTCATTTTGTGTCAATCCTGACTATGTATTGGTGCCAGACTTTTTTTTTTCTTTTTTCTTTTTATAGGCTTTTTATAGTTAATGCTTATGGAAGATTTGTAATTCATTATTATTATTATTTATTTATTTATTTATTTTATAATGCATGATTTTTTTCAACACATTACTGACTTTCTATAATACTTTAAATTTCCGTGTATTTTCAGCTATCATTCTGTTTTTCTATTACTCTTTTTCCTCTGGGAATTTCCTGTTCTTGCTCTCTCTCTCTGACTGTCTCTTTTTCACACCACCTCTTTACTTTTATTTATCCTCAGATGATGATTTCCTTGGAATATATGTATTTCCCTCCTAAATTTTTGGAAGGAACCTAGCACAAACATTAAAATAATTTTTAACATAATATTTATTGCAACTTATTACATTTTTATGGTAATGCACAGAGATGTTGAAACTAAATAACAAATTTTAAAAAGAAAGGAAGAGTAAAATGAAGAATTGTGTTTTGTTTAAGTGAGAGTAGATACTTGCAGGTTTTCTGTTGCTAAACTCTCTGTTGACAAAGTTTTATATTCATTGCTGCCACAGGGAGCTCTTCTGCATGCAGCTGTACAGGTGGAGCCGCTTCCAAATCTGACTTTCTCACCATCAGGGAGATTAAAGTGATAAAAAGGTAGCTAGAGCTCTGAGGAATAGGGAAATTCAAAAATGTCACTTATTTTTTTTCCTTTTTTTTTTTTTTTTTTTTTCCTTCTAACACATCAAAATTGCTTGCCCAGAGGGTGCTTGCCTGCAACATTTCCAGTATGGCATTGTCTTTTCTTCAGATATTTTGAATTCTGTTTTTACACAAATGAAAAAATATCCTGTAAACTCTTACTTCCTTAGTAAGTAGAAGATCTCAGCTTTTATTAAGAATAAGAATATTTTTTAAAAGACAGAGAGAGAGATTTCATTCTTATATTTCCAAGAAAAGTAATATATATATAAAAAAAAAAAAAAAAAAAAAAAAAAAAAAAGCTGTCCTATAAGTAAAAAAGCATGTAAAAGTCATGCCTTTACACTATTCCAATTTAATAATTTTGGAAATTTCAGTGGAAATAAAGTATGTTATTTGAGGGGAAAATTATTTTAAATAGAAGAAGTTAAAAGTAATTTCTAAAAATATTTAAGCCTGTAAATACAAATTGAAAAATTGAAATATATACAAAAACTTGTGGTCGTGGGAAAACTCAGGAAACAGAATAATAAAGTAGAAGATTTTCTTCTTCATAGAACAGTACTGCATTTTCATCCATGAAAGGATGTGAGTGGGTCAGTAGATTCCTGACAGCCATTTTGTATCATCCAGGCTTAAAGTAAGTGTTTGTAACGAACACAGTGTTTGTGTTCATTAAATATTGCTCAAACACTGAAAGCAACACTGAAACAGATTTCCTCAGTTAGTGGGCCAAAAGCCAGCAAACAGTGTTATGCTAATACACTGTATATTCCATGCTAATGAGTGTGTATGATTCTTCCAAAATGGAAGTAACTCCAAGTAACTTTGAATATGAAGAGCAGAAATGAAACTGAGTTGTGTGACCTGTTTGAAGTCAGACTGAAAATCAGGTAACATTCATTTTAGGGGAAACAAGCAGAACAGTGAAGTAGTATCTGACATACAGGAAAGCCATCATGCATAGTAAATTTGGATGCAATGTGGAACTACAAACCAATGAAGGAATAGCAAAGGTGTAAAAGTGTATTAGCATAGTCACAGAAAAAAAAAAAAAAAAAAAGACCTCCAGTGGATCCTAGGGTAAGGAATTAGAAACTGTCGACACATGATATATTACCTCTGGAGTTGAAGGTCTGTAGGAGCTGACAACTGACTATCTATTAGCACCATGACCAGAATGAAACCATTAAACTTAGAACTCAGAGGAGCAGGGTAAGGGTGAGTATAAAGCCATGGAAGAGGTAGAAACAAAGTGTATATATAACAATTTGTACTGTACTATTCTTTTTTATTTTATTTTTTTTCAATAACAATTTAGTCTGCACTAACAATGACTCTCCAGATTTCAATCACTATTATAACAACCATTTCTTGGCTTTATATAAGCAGATTGTGTATACGCAGATTGTCTGAGCATGTGTCTTGGAAATCCTTTATATACAAATATCTCAGAGGTATCATACATAAATTAACACAGCCTTTTCAAGTGCAAAAAGGGGAACAAGCAGAGAAAAGAGAAAAAGGAAAAAAAAAATCTAGAAAGATAAAGGCTTTAACTGCACCATTGCCTGAATCTCCTTGAGGAGTCTGCTTCTCTCTGTAAGAGGAAAAAAAAAAAATCATATCCCTCAAGATAAGTTCATGGGAACTTGCTTTTCTTAGGAGTACACCAAGGTAAAATTGACATGTACAAGTAAGGAAGTATCCAGTGAAAGACTTGATACAAGGAGCCACAGCCAGATCTCATCTCTTACTGTCACTTTTTTAGTTATAACTCAGGTGGGAACTCCTGTGGTTGCTTTTAGCTCAGCATCCAGCTTCCATATTTGGTCACTGTCTCTGTTGGCCCATTCTTGGTCAGACAGGCATTTCTGAAGGATCTGTGTGATGCTAGAATAGGCAGTGGCATTTAAAGATCTTTGGGGAATATGAAAGTTCACAGAAAGCCTTGACACGCTTAGAAAGTAAAGCAAAACCCTGAGAAGTTCTGCTGAGGAAAAAAAATACATAATAAAAATAAAGTCAACTTTAAAAGCTTATGAGCACAGTCAGATGAAGGCAGGTTTTCAGGAAGACTTCAAAAGGCACATTTCAGATCAAGTTTCTAGACCCAGTTACAGATATGCTGCAGCTATTCAAATTGAAATACTTAGCATGAAAGTTTAATAATTTTTCAAACATACATCCAGAAAGAAAATCATTACTTCAAATGTTTAGACACAGAAAATGGAATCTTTAAATCAACAAGTCAGCTGTAGAAAAACTTAAATGTTTATTAAAAGAAAGGGAAAATACATTGAAATTACAGTAAAATATTGCAATCAGTAATTGCGGAACTATTTAAACTTCATCTGAAACACTTTAATCAACACTGCAGTCAAAAACTGGGAAATGTGTTCCTCTGTTAAGAGAAGAAAATCACCAGATAAACCATGTGTAGCAAAGCCAAATATAAAACAACCTTTTGAATTTCAATCACAATGTAAATTTTAATCCATTCTATTCACTACCTATAAAGGTACAATGATTTTAATACATGTCTAGAAGTACTTGAACTGTTCTTCATAGTTCACTCTATGGATAAAACTGGTATTTATGACAGTTTCCAGAGGATATCCAACTTTCTTAACTTACCTCTCTCCTTTGTCTCTATAAGGAATGCAGAAATTTATTAAAGCTGTCTATTTCCCTACTTATTGTAAATTAAATTACAAGCTTAGTAGAAATCCACCCTGCTCAATTTAAAAACAAAACAAAATGAAAAAAAACAAAAACAACAACAACAAGAACAACAACAAAAAACAGTACAGACATATATCTCCAAAAAGACTGAATCCATCTCCAATTTATCACGGCAGAGTTTCTCAAATGGTTGGCATATTCATTGCTTCATACACCACAGAAAGCAGATTATAGATAAACTTATATAATTAATGCTAAGAATCATAGATACTTTAAGGTTGGAAAAGACGTCCAGATGATCTGGTCCAACCATTATTTTTTTTGAAGCATTAGGACAATTAAAAATTCAGTCTGATTTTCTGCAATAACTGAGCTGCTCTTGGTCATATCTGAAATGTTCAGATATAACTATTTTTCCTGTTTTCTAACATCCACTTGCTTATATATAAATATATATATATATATATTACACATAGGATTCTACCATCTTTCTTGCCTAAAAATCTGGAACAAGAGTTTACAGTGAGGTTGTCTGAATCTGTTTTGTTGTTGTTGTTGTTGTTTAACTTTAAAATCCTAAAACGGATCAGATTAATATTTTCTGTTTACTATATTTAAAAATGTTTTATATACTTGTTTTCTCTTATTCAAATAATAGTCTACAAAATTACTGATTTATTTGTATTTCAGATTAACGGGCATACTAGAACTAGTTATTCAGCCAGAAGATTGGAAAAGGAAAAACTACTTTGCATATGAATAAAAGTAATTATTAATTTTCATCCAAATTTAAATTTATTATCTAAATTCTAACCAGCTTTTATATATGTGCATTAATTTCTGGTTTCTGATGTCATTATAAATTCATTCCTCTTCCTTCCCATCTAAAAATAGTCTATAGTCATTTTATGAGTGGGAAATAATGCGCCTTTTAGAGTCACAATACATATTACCTCATTACAATAGTCCCATATATAAAAAAGCATATATTATCAGTTTGGGAAATGATGACAGTTTAGGTCTGACAATCTCTGGCAAGCTCAAACAAAGCAGAATGTAATCGAACAGAATTGTGAGGATTTTTTTTGAGAATGAAGTACAGCCAGACACCAGCTTTCAGGACTTCCTACTACTTGATTGATTCACTGCACTCATGATGAAAATTGGCTAAGCTTATAAAAGGCCAGAGAAGTTTATTTGTAAGTGTTTGGCTTTGTCCCCACCTTCTCTTGGTCCTAATTGAATACCAGCCTGGCTACACAGGTAAGAATGACCAATTGCTTCTGTGTGATAAAAATAGATTTCCAGTTTCACAAATACACATTTAATTTCTAGAAGTTTTTCTTTAAGGAATTAATGAAGTCCACTAAGAACCAATTATCTGTGTGATCTATTTATTTATTTATTTATTTATTAATATAACACATCAATTGCTTTACTGAGAAATCAAGGGAAGAATAATAAATTTACTTTCATTTGATTCCAAGATCCTAAATAATACAGCAAGTGATAAATGGGACAATTTTCAGTCATTGTAGGGACCAGGCTGACATGCTGAACAGATGATTATACCTAAGAGAGATGTCTTTTTTGTGTGCTAATGATATTTCAATTTCCTTGATGTAAAATAGACTCTGTTTCAGTTGCATTCCAAAACCTGTACTTCTCTTGAGACCCATTTTAAATTTGGAACTGCTTTGCCATCAATATGTGAAAAATGAGGACAAGAGTCAAGCTCCTTGGCTCTTGGTATTTTTGGACTTGTCCTAATCTAAAGCTATTCTTGTCACAAATACAGGGGTGTATCTTCCCCCAAAAATATTTAGCTATCAAAATTAGATATCTTTAAGGCCCCTCCCAACCCAAACCATTCTATGATCGTATAATCATCTTCATGCATGATAATTAACATTTAAAATGATAATTGGATCAGAAATTGCAGAATTCTAGAATTCTTTTTTTTTTTTTTTTAATAATTCCATAAAACTGTCAGTGAAAAGCATATACAATATTTGTGACTGTGGAAAGACTCCACAAAGTTAGCTTTCCACTCCAGATCTCAGGGAATTTTTAATTGTTCAGAGATCATTGTTGTATATCACATGGAGCCTACTGCTAAAAAACAGGTGTGGGAGAAACTGTGGGGGAAAAGAAAAGTAGTCCCTCCAGTGGTGGCTTACTGGATCATTATTTTATACTGATAAAGACTTAATCGATATTTTATACTTCTGAGTGTCTGAACTATCACACATTCTGTACAACATTATTATTGTTCACTGATCAGAAAAATATCAGAAGGTGATAGTGCCATTCAGTCCAGTTAGCTCATTTGTGTCGGAAGTGCTACAGAAGCATAGATACAAAAATTTTAGATCTTTCCCACACAAGAAGGTCAAAGCTGATCCTTTAAGGTTCTGTTATATGGACACATCAACTGTTAGTTAAATAAAATATGTGTACAAAACTACACAATTATACTTGCATGCAAATATCAGCCCATTTCTACATGTAGACAATTAACAAGTTCAATGACTGACAAAATGTAGTATTTTGACAACTCTCCTGAGATATTTTATAATCTTTTCTAACACAGAGTAATACTATTCTCATACTTTTTTCATATTTTTTTCTAATATTGGGAAAAATTGCTAAAGACAGAAGGTAAATTTGTAAGCTGGAGGAAGGAATCCATTCACTACTTTCCTAGCTGCTTTCTTGTGATTTAAGTTTCCAGTACAGCTGGACCTGAATAATTTCCTCTTTTGTTCTTGATCTATTGTGAGACTTATTCTTAACTCCTCATTCCTCCATGTTGCATTATTATTTCCAAATAAGAATACAGTTACAGTTGTATTGATACTTATGACTATCACATTTTTCACAAGAACTTGATCTTTTGATTGTTAAATATTATCCACTACTGAGAGTAAAAGGCCTGTTGTATCTTGAAAGAATGCATGCTAGACATACACTAAGATGTCAAAATCAAGTGTCATCCTTCTCATGAGGCTAAATTTTCTCTGTCAGTTGTATAGGAAAGCAGTAGGTACAACAAGCAGAATTGTACGAACTCTTCTCCTTTTACAGAATTTTAAGAAACATCTTTCCCTTTATTTTGGAAAGTACAAAGGATGATGCTTTCTCTGTCTACAGTGAGGGAAATCTATCACCCAGATTCACCAATCCAGTGAGCCATATAAGAAAATCTATGCAAGGTCTTCACAAGGGCATATCTCTCATCTGAAGGAAGATTATGTCTGGTCACATGATTTGTGTAGAAGGGCACCCTGTGGCCAATACACCACCACAAGTGTTCGTTCCAGGTAATAACAGTGCCTGTCAAGAAAGCAAAATTCCTTGAGCAAATATAATCTCAGCAGTAGCACAGTCCTTCTAGCACATAATCCCACCGTCAGTTAGTGAAGTGGAATAAAAAGCTGTAAATGTAGGCATCACCAGGGCACAGGAAACGACAGCTGAGCAAGGCCCATGCATGGAGCAGAAGGCTCATCAAATCCATATAAATGATTGCAATGCAGTGTACCAGAAATCAAACTTTGCAGGTTTTCTCAGCAACTCTTGGCAATTCTTTAGGTTCTTTGCTGAAGCTTAAAATTATACATTCAGATTCCCAGAACACATGTACTATGCTCTTTACTGTCATCACACTCATATCTGTGTGATATTAAGTAATGTGTTATACATAGTAATTTGTATATATATTGTAAATGTTTTATTCCAGCATCAGTAATCAACACTGAGGTCAAAGGTAATTTTTAAATGATGCATGTGTAGTGATACTGTAAAATATTAACTATTTACCCATGAATATGGAAATGAAAAATAAAAACAAAAACAAATAAAGAAAAAAAACATTTTATGAAAGGTCTGAACACATATGCAGATCACTGTGAGCTTGGCTACTGTACCTGCCACTGCTGTAGCTGCTGTTTTTGCCTTGCATTGGATAATACCTCCCTGCCTTTCCTTCTTTATAGTTTTTGGGTTGAGTTCTTGGTGATGGTATCTGAGCATCACACCATTTCCGTGCTGTGTAACTTGCAAGTGTTACAATGCTAGAGCCAAACTTCTGAGATCAAGGCATCAGTTACAGATTCTCCATGCAGTTTCTGTCTGCCTGGATTGCATCCACAGAGCTCCAGTTCTGACTGGGCAACTATAACATAACACAAGTGATAACTAAACTTGTACCAGACTAAGTTATTGAAAAAGGATCGAGATGACAAAGACCTCCATGCCAAGTTTTAAAAGAAGTCAACGAATAGACACAGGGTCTGCAGCAGTTGTTTGCATTGTTAGATAACAAAAACACTTACATGTTTTTTCTGTTTCCTTAGGTTTTTAAATCAGTCAGTAAATAGAAACAACAGTGACGTTCAGCTACTACTGTTATGGAGCAACAAAAGCAAGCTGCTCCTCAGAAGAAGGCAAGCTGTAGAGCTCTAGAGGTGATAGTAACATATGAAGGGCCTGTCTCAGCAGGATGAAGTCCTCCAGTCTTCTGTGGTCTTCTAAGTCTTCTAAGGACAGAAAATTAGGAGAGAAACCAGGGTCAGCCAACAGTCCAGCTCAACTGTAAAGTCAGTGCTGAAAAGACAGGTCAAGCCAGGAAGTCAAGTCAGCAGGGCAAGGTTGTGATAAGCAAGGTATGCAGGCAAACCTACAGTACCACTGAAGCAAGAAACAAAGGGAAAGGGCTTGAGCTTAAATGAAGCTTCTGTGCCAATGTGCAGAAGTCACACTACAGGTTTTCAGAACAATCTGTTCCAAGGTTACACACATGTGCCATATCAGAGCAGGCCTTGAACACAGACAGCCAAAGGACTATCACGCCAAAGGGGCAGAGTTTTCAGACCTAAGTGGTGCCTGACAAATATGTGACACCTTAGGAACCCAAGCACTAATTTAACTTTTGAGGGCTGACGAGTATAACTTTTGCCCATGTCCCAGTAATAAGGTGGCTGCCCCAGCAATAGGCAGACTCCAAAGGCGGAAAGGGGAGGCCTTGTTCTTACAAGAAGAAATCCTGAAGAAATGAGCGAAATACATAACTCATCAGCAGGTTGCAGTCCCATGACTTTTTAGGTCACTTTTTTTAGACAGGTGTTCAGCCACTCCCAGGAAAGCAGGTTTCATCATGGGTAATGCTTTCTTGGGAAGACAAATGCCCTCACTCTGAATGTTCCTTCCTTTACCCCAGCTTTTACTGCTGAATATGACACCATATGGCATGGGACTGACCCTTTGGCCTGTTTGGATCAGCCGTCCTGGCTGTGAACCCTTCCATCTCCTGGTGCACCCCCAGCCTCCTCACTGGCAGGGCAGCACAAGAAGCAGAATATTTCTTAGCTCTGTGTAAGCAAGACTTTGAAACAACCAAAACCATCAGTGTGCTATCACTTTTATTTTCATCAAAAATCCAAAACACAGAATTGTGTGAACCTCTAAAAAGAAAATTAACTCTATTGCAGTCAAAACCATGACAATGTTGGCTCTTATGTGGAGCTACAAACCAATGAAGGTGTAAAAGCAAGGTGTAAAACTATGTTAGCAAACATAAAAATCACCTCAAGTGTATCCTAGATGAGGAAGAGAAACATTTATAAGGTGTTTCCTCTTTGCTCATCACAAAATTTAGAATGTAACAAAGTTGCTTTTTGATAATGGATCCTGGGCCGTATGAAATCCCCGACTATGTTATAGAATTGGCTTGGGTTGGAAGAGACCTTAAAAATCATCTAGTTTCAGCCCCCTTGCAAGGCACACGGATGTCACCCACTAGATCAGGTTGCCTGGGAATTTGCTTCTGACAAGGCCAAAGATGATAACTGTCCTCAACACAAAAGGTGTCATTATACAAACTCCCTTGTATTTCTCTCTGTCCTAACTGTGAAAGTCTACTCAACAGTTTACCTCTGAATACCCTCTACCTTGAGATAGCCACCTCCCAAGAGGATGTGAAAGACCAAGAATCAACATTTTTTTGGGGGCAAAAAAAAAATCTTTCAACCCTAAATTCTGTTTTTCCATTGATTATAGAGCAGAACACGTCTGTCAGAAGTATAGACTGAGATATTTCAGAACAAACAGAACTCTGATAGTCACCCTGGACATCTGCGTTCAGCTTCAGCTCATGCAGACTTACATACTTCTGATATCTCCTCACACAGCTGAAGCACGCACATCCTATCCTCTTCTGAGGCTAGCACCTGGGGAACACTTATTTTGAGATTTTCTCTCCAGAGGTTTCAGCTGAAATTTCTTTTATCTCATTACCTTTAAGAGCTTGTTTCATATTCACGAACCAGACAGACATCTATTGAAACAGTGATAAATAACATATATTGTGAAAGATGTCACAGGTGTCTGAGTAGTGGATTTAGGCACATAATAAAGCAGAAAGACTAATTATCTAGCATGATGTAGAATGAAGGGACAAGTTTAATCCTGCTGTCTTTTAAAGTCTGTCTTAAAGTATCAACCACTCAACTATAGTACAGCATTGAATAACAGAAATCACTTAGCAGTAAGTCACTTTCTTTACAAGCCTTGGGTGACAGGATTAAGTAAATACAATATATTTTCCAGGACATTTTTTCTCACATAAATGATTGCATTACTGTAATATATACTCATGTTCTGAGGCTATTGCACTTGCTTGCTAGGGCTATAAACATCTCCCTCTCTGTTGTTTTGTTTTGTTTTTCTTCATGGTGTAGCAAACAATTCCAACTTAGACAGCTACTCAGTCACATTGTGTTGACTCTATTGGGCTACTATTGATCACAGTTAAATACCTTCTACCCAAGAAAAAAATATTGCTTAAGTAATTTTCCCTACTTTCACTAATGAAACGGGAATTGAATAACAAAAGAATATATATATATAAAATCAAGTTATAATAGATATTTTCCTAGTGATTTACATGTAAGTGAAAAACATGTTCTTTAAATAAATGAAATTCAGTGTCTGAACAATGTGACTCATCATCTCTGTTTTGAAAATCCATAAAGATGCACCAAATCAAAACACCAAAGTCTAAGTGAGTAAGTAGAATTCATTGATAAATCTTAAAAAATAAATATTGCCTTGGAAGAAATAGGTCACAGAAGGTGTTATGACATTTCCTTTTTTTTATTCCATTTTTTTCCATAGCTCTTATAACTCTAACATTTAATTTGTATGTATTAAAATGAACTTTTATTCAGAATAAAAAGTATTTCTTAGGTAATAGTTTTTAAAAAGAAAATTTTGCTCACAGGGTCCGTAGTTACAAATGTGCTTAAAGATTGCTCATTTTAGAGGTAAAGTGATAATACACAGCTGGGAAGGTGGGAAAGCTGCAACCTAGTATAACTAATGACATACACATCTGGCTCACATCTGGCAGTTTCTACTACTGACTCCAGTCATGATTAAGAATCTCCTTTGCTGTTGCACTACATTCTTAGGTAGACAGAGATGCCATCAGTCCTGCTTTTACTTGCTGTTATTGCCTGACACAGCATTTCCTTTTGTCCATGAGACAGAAAGGGGGATAGGCACCTCCACCCAGCCTGTTTTTTCATCCAGACTTCATTTATTTGTGCAGTGCCTAGTGCAGTGGAACTCCACTTTCAGTTGCACCTCAGTCACATGTCAATAAACAATGTTGTGGGCTAATCCCAGTAGGGAGCTAGGCACCACTCATCTGCTCACTCACTTGCCCCACGCTGGGATGTGGGAGAGAATTGGAAGTGTAAAAGTAAGAAAGATCGTGGGCTGAGATAAAGACACTTTACTAAATTGAGCAAAAGCCACATGTGCAAGCAAAACAAAATAAGGAAATAATTCACTACTTCCCATTGGCAGATAGATGTTCAGCCATTTCAAGGAAAGCAGGGCTCCATCATGCACAATGGTTACCTGGGAATATTACTTCCCATTATTAATTAATTAATAATGGTTAATTGGGAAGCCAAACACTATAACTCTGAATGTCCCACCTACCTGCAGCATGAGGAACAGAAGTTGATTCTGCATAAGCACTACTCTGCAACAACTAAAACATCATTGTGTTACCAACACCTTTTTTTGGCCACAAATCCATAAAATAACACCATATGAATTACTATGAAGAAAATTAACTCTATGCCAGCAAAAAGCAGCATGAACAGATATGGTCATACTCTTACAAATGTACATATCTGCTTCAAGTACTCCTAGCAATTGAAAATATTTTTTAAAATATTATTTATTGCTTGTATTATGGCAGCAGCATGACATATACATCATGTAGCAAAACCCTGAGGTGATGAGGGGTATACAAATAATGTGTAATCACAGAATCACAGAATTTCTAGGTTGGAAGAGACCTCAAGATCATCGAGTCCAACCTCTGACCTAACACTAACAGTCCCCACTAAACCATATCCCTAAGCTCTACATCTAAACATCTTTTAAAGACTTCCAGGGATGGTGACTCCACCACTTCCCTGGGCAGCCTGTTCCAATGTCTAACAACACTTTCGGTAAAGAAGTTCTTCTTAACATCTAACCTAAAACTCCCCTGGCGCAACTTTAGCCCATTCCCCCTCGTCCTGTCACCAGTCACGTGGGAGAACAGGCTAACCCCCACCTCGCTACAGCCTCCTTTAAGGTACCTATAGAGAGCGATAAGGTTGCCCCTGAGCCTCCTCTTCTCCAGGCTGAATAAGCCCAGCTCCCTCAGCCGCTCCTCGTAGAACTTGTTCTCCAGGCCCCTCACCAGCTTCGTTGCCCTTCTCTGGACCCGATGTCATGATGGACATGAGATTTTTTTTTGAGGATAAGTGGAAAAAGATGCATAAAGCAATACTATAATGAGGTTATGAAGTGACAAAAGTTTATATTGTTATTGGTGACAAATTACATCTTGTTAAATATATCAGCCATTGTTAGAATGAGTGTTTATAGGGATTTTAAGCTCTTTTGCCCTGTATTAGTAGAAAGCCAATTTGGAATGATATATTTTGATTATAGTAATCAGATTTCCAACTGAGTTCATTAGTTACAAAATAAGCTCATCAGAGAATGGAAAAAATACATGGAAACACACACCATGCATTTCAAAGTTTGAATAACAATAACTTTTTTTTTTTTGTGAACTAATCAGTAAGTATTTCAGAAACTCATGAGATTTTGCAAAATTTATTACAATCTATAAACAAAATATGCTTACATGTAATCAACAATTTTCTCATTTTCATTTATTTTCTCAAGTTTTTAGTAAATACAATTGAAAAGTTAAAGCTCTATTTGATTTTGCACCCTACTCTGTGAGGTGTCTGATTTTTTTTCTCTTAAAAAAAAAAAAAAAAAAAAAAAAAACACAACAATGTATTAATTTGTTATTTAGTTTAACTTTTCAATTATTCCCTGTGGAACTGAAATAGACATTTGTGCCTGTTGCAGAACAGCCTCCATACAAATTGATAATGTACTATTAATTCAACCATTTATTTACTTGCATCTGTTTGGCATTCCCACCATCTTCTGATTTGGTGAGCTAATTAATTTGTATGACTTTAATTTTCTCAGATTATGCACTTCCATTTCATGAAAACAAGGACATTTATCAATATTAATTTTAATGAATGTGATTTATTTTTCATTTAGTATAATGTAAACAATCCAAAATTTAAAAAGTTTCTAAAAATATTTTTAAAAAAGAAATTAGTAGCAAGTCAGTGGATTAGTGATGCAATGTAGCTGGAAATTATATTTTTGGAAATATTGGATGGACAATTGGTTAATAGTCATAAATTATTTAGAACTTAAATTATTTCTGGCCTTCTGTTACTCCAAGCAGCCTGCTCTGGAAATGTCTGGTGTGTTTGTTCCTGACACACTAGAATATTTTAATGGCATTGCTCTACAAACAAATGCATTTTTTGCTGTTGTTGTTTTGGTTTGGTATGGTTTGTTTTTTATCTACAGAATCCACGTCAGCTGGATAATTCTTATTGAAGTCATACTTTATTAGGCAACCAAAGAATTCCTTTCCAAGTCATTTTATGCAAAAACCATTCTCTAAGTGCAGTACTTCCTTTTTCACACTGGAAAAAAATGTTCAATGAAAAACAAAGCTCAATGAAATTATTTTAACTTTGTTAAATCATGACATGGATGAACTGGGATTAACTTGTTTTATCCTTGACATCTTTTGGTGCCTGTGGTAACAGGTATGCTATACAGTCATTTAATTTATTAGAAAATGACAAAACATGGTCATAACACAGGTATTGTCAATATTTTTAACTACTGTAAAAAATGTAAGTTATTACAGTAGGTGGACACAAGATTTCTAATATGTAGAGAAACAGAATTCTTGCTTATGAAAAGACGAGGTCTTGCAAGAATAGCTAAACACAGCAGAACACTGAAAGATTACTTTTTTTTTTTTACTTTTTTTTTTTTCTCATTTAGAAATTGGAATAATGGGTAGAATACATGGGCTCGAATATGTTTTATCCCTGGTGAATACAAAAATTCCGTCTCCAAATCAGCTGTGGGAGGAAACACAAATATAAGACAAACAGCAAAACTCATTAAACAGTGAGTAACTATATCAATTTCCTTGAAAAACACACTGGTTGCAATATTTTGTTTTTCATGAAATTTCAACAAAAAATCCTATACTTACAAAGTAATTTTAGATCT
Organism: Aythya marila; assembly: GCF_965140915.1. Lineage (NCBI taxonomy): Eukaryota > Metazoa > Chordata > Aves > Anseriformes > Anatidae > Aythya > Aythya marila. The sequence goes on from NC_139043.1 coordinate 140,262,943, forward strand.
CCATAAGTAAGAATTATATTACAACAGTATTTACAGCCTCAGAGAACTAGAAGTGGTATCTGTTTCATGGGTGGTTTCACATCTACAGAGTGAACTCTACCAAATAATATTATAACATCACCAAATATCACCAACTTTAAATAAGTCTCTCCACTGGAGACAACTTCTGATACAAAACTAACTTTATTATTTGGGCCATTAAATTCTCCCTAAACCAAATGGAGTTTTCTAGGACTTCAAAAAACAGATCCAAACCCTGTTGTAAACAATGGAAGGAGATCGGGTTAGGTTACCTAGGTTACCAGGGCTACTTGTAATCCTTTGTCAAATTACAATGTCAGTGTCTTCAATTAAGTTGTGTTAATCTGCTTTAGTTTATGGCCTAGTATTAGGGTAATCATATTTCTCAGCTGCTATATATTACTATGGAAAGTAGAATTTTTTCTACAAGTACTAGCACTGTAAAACATAGATCTGATTTACTGAATCTCTCAACTAGTAAATCTCTTTATATATGCTTTCAAGTCAAAAAAAAATAAATATTGACTATAAATATGACTTTTACCTTTCTGAATTTAGATTTCTGCCTTCTATGCTAATTGGTTTGGTTCTTTCCTGTAGTCATTCCTCAACTGCAGAATATCCTAAAACCACTGGATTTTCTAATCAACAGGTGATGCCAGCACGGTCCAGGTTGCCAAGTCTTCTTTAATTTTGTACTTAGCATAAATTGTCTTGCTGTTAGAAATGTCATTTCACCAAGGTATTGGTAATGTCCATTAATAAAATTGCTTATTCCAATTCTGGTCTCAGTGTTGTTAAACAGAACAATCTAGTTGTACTAGTACTCCATGGAAAATCAGTATTAAAGAAATACAGATAAAGGTATCATCAGTTACATAAAAGGAGTCAGAGAGACACACACAGGTGTGTGGCGTAGAAGTCTTCCTTTAAAACAAGAACAACAAACAAACAAAATATACCCATGGACAATTCTGCATAATATGATTAATTTCTTAAAAGTTCTTAGCTGTATAACAGCTAAGAACGTTTATAAAAATTAACTATATATTGTGCACTGACTTGTCAAACTTAATCCAACAGGAAAAAACAGTCATTTCACTTTACATATTGCATTTTTCACTTTTTTTTACTCATGCTGTAAGAAAGGAATACAGTGGCTGTATTGTAGATATATATATATTTTTTAATTTATCATGCATTTACATATATATTGTGTTTGTGTTTATTTATTTAATGTTACACAAAATCTGTGAAGTAACCTTTCGGATTTTTCCCATTGCCAAAAAAGGCTGTGAAACTCCATGCCATTTATGACTGTTTAACTTTCACCTTTGTCCAGTCGCATGGCAAAAAAACATTAATTATTATTATCATACAGACTGAATGTAAAGAGTAAAGGGACAGTACCATTCTTTTTATGGATGAAACAGAGAATGCTTTTTGTCTGCACTGCCATTTATCTGTCAGATGAACAAATTCTTTTCTCCTGATTATTAGACAAATTACTTCTGTCAGAAGTGAAATATCAAATGTAAAATCCACATACAGGGTGGTTTTCCAAAGACACTTAATAAAGATGACTGTACAGTGGTGCAATTTTTCTGTTTACCTCACTACTTTATAATCCTATGTAATTTTCCCTTTCAGATGGCAAACACTTCCCAGATGCCAGCTGAAGAAGATATTTTCCCTGCAGCAGCATCTGGTTCATTGGCAGACTCTTCAGGCAGTTGCACTGGCATCATTAGCGCTGCTTGTAGGTCCTGCACATCATTATAATGATGGTTTGTCTGGGCTACTGGATATTTCTGTTAAAACTTTCATTTTGTTGCTTTTGTTCTAAATAATTTGTTTAATATATTCATTTAATTATCTAACTGCTGTACACAGATCTTTGGAGTCACTCATGATAAAACTCATGATTCTTGAATCAGCAATAGAACTATTTAAGTTACAATAAATTCTTTAACTGGGGTGAATTTTGCAAGAAACTTAAATACCACTTTTTCCATTCTGTGTTCTGATGTTTTTTCCAGAAGTTTTTAACTGAAAACTGCAAACCAAAACTGATGATAAATACAAGTTCACTACCATGAAAACAAACCAAAACCAAAACCAAAACAAAATCCTAATCTTAAGCAGAAATAAATAAGATTTTCTACTCTACAAAAGCACCCTTGTGGAGTTTGATCTGTGTCCTGTCTCTAAAAGTAGTATAATAACAGCACAAGCACATGTATTTCCCCCATATTCCTAAATTTCTCAGCAAATTTCCAAAAAAGAAAAAAGATTTTGAAGTGTTTAATAATTCTCAAGTAATTTCTTGTTTATGAGTTTTTTCTTTAAAAAAAAAAAAAAAAAAAAAAAAAAAAAAAAAAAAACATCCTGTAGAAGAGCTTCCAAGAGCCTTACTTGGTGTTTATGAACCCTAACAATATCCTAGGTATGCCTTCTGTATCATTCTGTACAGTTGTACCAAACATGATACTTCACTGACTCCCAAGCAGAATGAAAGGTAATTTCTGCCTTAATTTATTGGTCACAGTCTAATTTGTCACTTTTTCTGTTGCCAATCAATAAACACTTGTAGCAATGATAGCAATTGTTGCCTAATTTTCTTAGCAAAAAAGTGTGTGTTTGAATTCTACTGGAACAACCAGGTTTCCTTTGAATCAATCACCAACTTACAAAGCATAAACTAGTCCTATTTTCAGAACACAAGGAAAGGTCTTCTAGAAAATCCACATCAACTTGCAGAAGTTATTTCCTTTCTTTCCATATCCATTATATGAATATAGTCCATATGTCCCTGTTATTTCTGTGCTCTTTTTGATCAGTCAATAATTCTTACTTCCACTCCTCTGCATATAGAAAGATAAAATAGAGAGAATTAAAATAAAGGTGTGATCAAATATTCAACCATCCTTGCTACACAATCAATGCATACAAACATACAAACTTACCATTTTTTTTTTATTATTATTTTTATTTTTTTTCATGTTTTGGCTCAAGCACAAAGCTTTCCAGGTAGCTGTTTATATCAGTTACAACAATAGGAATTAAGAAATAGGTAATTGATTACTGGTCCCATTGCACTCTCACTATATCTTGGCCTCCAGTCTCTCATCTGTGTTGATATTTCTCTTTAAATGGGAAATCCCAAAATTGGATGCAAAACGTCATACACATCTTCATGATGGCCAGGTAAAGGGCAGTCATGAAGATGTATAACTGCTTCCCTCAATCACTGACTTTGCTCTTGCTAATACAGCCCAATATAACTAATGTGTCATCTGGTGAATTTGCTAGAGGTGCTTTCTGTTCCACCATGTTTCTAATGATGTTAAAAACAAAATTGCTCCTAGTACTAGTACTCAAAAATACTTTCAAAACCAGTCACCTGTTACACTTTGAACCACTCCCCTATAATCCAAAAGTCCATTTTTTTACTTCCCATCTAGCCCTCTTATCCAGTCCATATCTCTCCAGTTTAACTACCAAGATCACGTGAGAGACTTCTAGTCTTCAGGGCCTTGATCACCAGAGCTTTTCAAACATCATAGAGACTTGCCTCACAACTGTATCTTGGTGCTCCATCTGCTCTCTCAAATACATTCAGCCCAGTCACATGAACTTGTAAAGGAGCAGTCCTCAGAAATGATAGTTCAGTACACTGAACACAATCAGACTTATAATGATGAATCACTCCCAATTACTTTAACCTTTAATGCAACAGTTCCTTACTGAAGTTATTCCGAATTTGAGAGAATATAATTGATCCATGTCTACTCGAATGTAGTATAATGTATGCAGACTTTGTTTTTCTTTGAGCAATGCCACTCATTCACCCTACAATTGTGGGAAAATACTTGGTTTTGTTTGTTAAGAAAATCCAGTAAGCAAAAATACAGATATTTCATACATTGGTTCTAAATTAAAGCACTCAGTAAACAAAAATGGTGGTAGAAATACAGGAAAAATATTTTTAATGATTTTTTTGAAACTTACAGAATTAATGATATCCATAAATGCTGTATATTGTTTGTTTTTCAGTATTTCTATAAAAGTCTGTGTCACTTTGGTTACACATTTGGATTTTCCTGTTATACACCTGTTTGTTTTGAGATTTTTTGTAAAAAATCATATAAAAGGATCTAAATGATGAATTGTAAAGCCACAGGACTCTCAAGATCAAGAGCCATATCAGACAGCCAAAGAAACAGTTGGTCCTTTTCTGTTTGAGCACACTGCCTGCTGTGGATGGGCAACAAGTGGAAAGTGAACATCTTTATTCCATAACAGTGTGTGCATTGTGGTTATGACTGTGTAAGAAGGCAAAACTATCTGCCCATCTGTCCATTTGAATGTTATCTAATATATTTCCAGTGCAGAAACCTTCAAAAACACAGATGGGATTTTTCATCCATTTTCACTTGATAAGGAATAAAACAAAGCATATAAATACTATTGGATCTCAGATCAATTTGTATGAGTTGATGAATATCCTGGAACATCTATCCGGAAATAAAACCTTATACTCATAGAATCATAGAATCATAGAATATCCTGAGTTGGAAGGGACCCTTAAGGATCATCAAGTCCAACTCTTGACACCGCACAGGTCTACCCAAAAGTTCAGACCATGTGCCTAAGTTCACAGTCCAATCTTTTCTTAAATTCAGACAGGCTCGGTGCAGTGACCACTTCCCTGGGGAGCCTGTTCCAGTGTGCAACCACCCTCTCTGTGAAGAACCCCCTCCTGACGTCCAGCCTAAATTTCCCCTGCCTCAGCTTAACCCTGTTCCCGCGGGTCCTGTCACTAGTGTTAATGGAGAAAAGGTCTCCTGCCTCTCGACTCCCCCTTGCGAGGAAGTTGTAGACTGTGATGAGGTCCCCCCTCAGCCTCCTCTTCTCCAGGCTGAACAGGCCCAGTGACCTCAGCCGTTCCTCGTACGTCTTCCCCTCAAGGCCTTTCACCATCTTCGTAGCCCTCCTCTGGACACTCTCCAACAGTTTCATGTCCTTTTTATACTGTGGTGCCCAGAACTGCACACAGTACTCGAGGTGAGGCCGCACCAGCGCAGAGTAGAGCGGGACAATCACCTCCCTTGACCTACTAGCGATGCCGTGCTTGATGCACCCCAGGACACGATTGGCCCTCCTGGCTGCCAGGGCACACTGCTGGCTCATATTCAATTTGCTGTCTACCACGACCCCCAGATCCCTCTCTTCTAGGCTGCTCTCCAGCGTCTCATCGCCCAATCTGTACATGCAGCCAGGGTTTCCCCGTCCCAGGTGCAGGACCCGGCACTTGCTCTTATTGAACTTCATGCGGTTGGTGATCGCCCAGCTCTCCAACCTGTCCAGATCCCTCTGCAAGGCCTTTACGCCCTCATTTGAGTCCACAACTCCTCCAAGTTTGGTGTCATCAGCAAACTTGCTCAAAATACCCTCTATTCCTACATCCAGATCGTTTATAAAAATATTGAAAAGTACCGGCCCTAAAATGGAGCCTTGAGGGACCCCACTGGTGACCGCCCGCCAGCCTGACACAACCCCATTTACCATAACCCTTTGGGCCCTGCCCGTTAGCCAATTGCTCACCCATCGTATGATGTTTTTATTTAGCTGTATGGTGGACATTTTGTCCAGTAGGATCCTATGGGAAACCGTGTCAAAAGCCTTGCTGAAGTCCAAAAAAATCACATCAGCTGGTTTCCCTTGGTCCACCATACGGGTGATCTTATCATAAAAGGAAATCAGGTTAGTTAGGCAGGACCTACCCTTCACAAACCCATGCTGGCTGGGACCAATGACTGCTTTGTCCCCCAGGTGCGCCTCAATAAGTTCAAGAACCAACTTCTCCATGATTTTACCAGGCACTGACGTGAGACTGACAGGCCTGTAATTGCTAGGGTCTTCTTTCTGACCCTTCTTGAAAATCGGCACAACATTTGCCAGCTTCCAGTCTACCGGGACCTCTCCAAATTCCCAGGATCGTTGAAAAATAATTGAGAGAGGTTCCGCGATGACGTCTGCCAGCTCTTTCAGCACCCGGGGATGAATCCCATCCTGACCCATGGACTTGTAGGGATCCAGGTGGAGTAGCAAATCCCGCACACGTTCAGGGTCGGTTGGGAGTTTGACATCCCCACCGTCCCGGTCCTCCAGCTCAGGGCACCCTGGGTCCCGAAGCCCATCATCGGCATTGAAGACAGAGGCAAAGAAGGCGTTAAGCGTCTCTGCTTTGCCTACGTCATCGTCTCTGAGGAGACCTTCCCTATCAAGGAGCGGCCCTATGTATTCTTTAGTTCTCCTTTTTCCATTTACATATCTAAAAAAAACCTTTTTATTTTCTCTCACAGACACAGCCAGCTTCAACTCTAGCTGTGCTTTGGCCACTCGAACTTTCTCCCTACAAACACGAACAGCATCCCTGTATTCTTTCCATGACGCCTGGCCCTCCTTCCAGTAGCGAAACACTCTCTGTTTCCGCCTAATCTCCATTAGAACATTCCTGGTTAGCCACGCCGGCCTCCTGCCCCGCCTGCCTGACTTGCGATATTTTGGAATTGCCTTATCTTGTGCTTCTAGGAGGCATCGCTTAAAGAGTGACCAGCACTGGTGGACATCGAGGCCTTCAAGAGCAGTTTCCCAGGGGACCTTACTGACTAGTTCCCTGAGCAGCCTGAAGTCCGCTTTCCCCATATCTAGGGATGAGGTTTTGGTGGCACTTTTCCTTCTGTCACCATAAATTTTGAACTCAACCACTTCATGGTCGCTATGACCGAGGCGGCCACCAATCACCACATCTGCCACCAGACACTCTCTGTTTTCTAGCAACAGGTCTAGGAGGGCACCTTTCCTAGTTAGCTCCGTTAGCACCTGCACCAAGAAGTTATCATCTAGGTGCTTCATGAACCTCCTGGACTTGCTCGTGTCAGCCGTGTGGCACTCCCAGTTAACGTCCGGCAAGTTGAAGTCCCCCATAAGGACAAGGGGAGTTAATCTCGAGGCCTCTCTTAGTTCTGTAAAGAATAATTTATCGGTGTGTACTCAGTTAGTGTTTAATACAGAAAGAAAAAGTTTCAGTTTCGGGGCAGGGCAGGAATAACAAGAGAAAGAAAAATTTAAGTGAGAAAGCAGGCAAACAAAAGCATTATTCATTTGCTTCTTCTCCTCTTCCATGTCATTTTGACTCTTCCATAAAATGATCACTACAGATAAAATTTGATATTATTAAAAAAAAAAAAAAAAAAAAAGTGAGAAGGTATGACAGAGAAATAATTTTGGTATCTTTCTTGTGACCAATCATCATTTTTCTGTGCAATGTTCATATATAGTTATTTGTGAAGCCTAGTATAAGACATCACAATTCCACAGAATGATGCCAATGTAACTCCAGCTGCTAAATAAGATCCATATTTCCATATTTTGCTGAAGTATTAGCTGATCTCAATGAAAGGCTAACAGAAATATGTGCATATATATATATTTTGGAAGTCACTGGTTCCAGACAAAGATGAAAGTTTTTATTTCTTGCATAAATTAAAAATAGAAAGAAAATTAATCTTGAATGAGTAAAATGTGTCAGTACAATATTATTCCATATCTTTATTATTTTGATCTTTCCAATACAGTGCCAAAATACTGAGTTCTACAGGAGGATGGGGTGATGTTGGTGGTAGAAAACAGCTTTTTTTTATTCATGTGTAAATTCTCACCCAATCTTTATCTAATCAGCTATGAGTTATGAGGGGTATTAACCTTATGCCAAGTACTGGGCTTTGTATTAAGCTGGCTGTTCCTGTTATGACCAAGAGCAAAGAGCCATTGTGGGCAGGAAAGTCCTAATGGATGGGAGAACACAGTGGCAGGATATCACTGTATCTCTCTGTTCTTGGGCATCAGTGAGCCATTTCACACCATTTATAGCAGTTGAATCAAGGACTGTATTATACATTTTCTGAATGTCATCCACAACACTGATATTTCTTTTAGGAAGACATTGACAATTCTTCATTTTACCATATGACACAATAACATTTTGTTTTAAAACATTGGAAGGAACCCACAAGAAACACAGAGTCCAGTTCCTGGCTTCCACACAAGACCACCAAAAAAACAAACCATATGTCTGAGAGTATTGTACAAATGCTTCTTAGTGCTTGGTAACTTCCCTGGGAGCCTGTTACAGTGTCCAACCACCCCCTCAGTAAAGAATCTTTTCCTAACATACAGACTGAACCTCCCCTGTCTCAGCTTCATGCTATTCCCTCAGATCCTATCACTGTTCACTAGAGAGAAGAGATCAACACCTGCCCCTTCATTCCCCTTGCGAGAAAGCTGTAGGCCACTATGAGGCCTCCTCTCAGCTTCTCAGCTTCTTCTTTAGGATGAACAAACCAAGTGACCTCAGCCACTCCTCATACATTTTGCTCGCTACCTGTTTCACCATCTTTGTAGCCCTCCTTTGGACACTCTAATAGCTTTATGTCCTTTTTATATTGTCGTTCCCCGAACTGTACACAGCTGTCAAGGTGAGGCATTACCAGCACTGAGTAGAGCAGAACAATCACTTCCCTCAACTGGCTAGCAATGCTGTGCTTAATGCACTCAAGGATACAGTTGGCCCTCCTGGCTGCCAGTGCACACTGATGACTCATCTTGCTGTCAAGTGGAACCCCCAGATGCCTTTCCTCAGGGCTGCTCCCCAGTATGCACACCCATCCCAGCTGCAGAATCCTGCATTTGCTCTTCTTAAACTACATATGGTTGGTGACTGCTCGGGCCTCTAGTGTGTCAAAATGTCCCTGCAAGGCCTCTCTGCCCTCAAGGGAGTCAGCAACTCCTTCTAATTTATTGTCATCTGCAAACTTTCTTAGTGTACATTCAAGTCCCACATCCAAATCATTTTTGAAAACAGACAGGCTGCCAGCCTGTTGTAATCCCATTTACTATAATCCTTTTACCCTGACCTATCAAGTGTTCACCCATCATACCTTGTATTTGTGTAGCTGTATTCTGGACACAATCCAGAAGAATATTGTGAGAAACAGTATTGAAAGCTTTGCTGAAATCCAGAAATATCACATCAACTGTCTTCCTTTGTTCAACTAGGTGGGTAATCTGGTCATAAAAGGAAATAAATTTTGTTAAGCAGAACACTCCCCTTGTGAACCTGTGTTGACTATGACCAATGACTGCATTGTCTTTTAAGTGTTTTTGAATAACACCCAGAATCTTCTCCATATTTTGCCAGTCACTGAAGTGCAACTGACAGGCCTGCAATGACCAGGATCTTCTTGTCTTTCTTGAAAATTATAATGTTTGCCAGCTTGCCCAGTCTACTGGGACCTCTCCAAATTCTCAAGACCATTGAAAAATAATTGAAACATCACACAATAATATCAGCCAGCTCTTTGAGTACCTTGAGATGAATCCTTCTGGGCCACACAGATATATGCATCGAGCTGGAACAGAAAAGCCTGTACAAATTTGGAGATGGATGAGTGTTTATTGTTCCTGTAGTCATGGTCCTCCAACTAAGGGCTTCGGGGGTCCTAGGGCCCATCATCAGTGTTGAAGAAGCAAAGAAGGCATTAAACATCTCTCCTTTGTCTACTTCTCCATTTGTGAAATGACCACCCTCAAAAAGTAACAGAGTAATGTTATCTCTGGTTCTCCTCTTGCTACACCTTCTGATGCTAGACTGTAGGCAGATACCTTTAGAAGACTTAGAGATTTATTTTCTTACCAGGAAAAGTTTTAAGGCTTACTTAGATATCCTTTAGATAGTTTTCTTGTGGGTGCAGGCTTTCTGCATAATACAGTTTTCTGACAAACTGCTAAGTGAGGTAGTTATCAATGACTTGGAGGAAACTGGAGAAATGTAGAGACAATCTTCACTTTCCCTTAACCCAGAATAAAATCTTCCCAGTCAATTGAAGATGGTACTGTCTTACTAAACTTATCCCCAAAGTATTGGCTGCTTCTAGGATTGGGGCCTCAAATTGCAGCTAGAGTTCAAAGCAGGTTGTAGAGGCGGAAATGTGCATACGTGTATATTGTAAGTAGATTAGATATCTTTTTCTTTATAGTCTATTACCTCTCACTTTGTAGAAATGCACATTTGTGGTGGTTGTTTTTTTTTTTTTTTTTTTTATGTTGCCAGCTAGTACTTTTATTTACTTTATATTAGCATGGGCTGTCCTGTAAGCAACTTTAATATATTGGGTGTTTTAGTGTAAAGGCAGACCACATTGCAGTTAAAAAGGAAGAAGTGTATATGGTTAAAATAAGAAAGCAAGACAGTTACTACCTTTTTAGTAACTGCTACACAGTAGATTTTGTCCAATATTTCCAAGAAACTAACACCTTTGCCTTAGCTTCACAAGCAAGTCTGAGATCTGCTGTCTAAAGGAGATGTATATCAGTATTTTTGATTGTCAGCATTAATTATTAAAACTCTGGTTTGTGTACCTAAGTAACCTAGAATGTACTTGAACCTCAGCAGGACGGAAAATATTCAGTCTTCAAAATTATTTCTGTTAAAGCAATTGTACAACATGAGGGGAAAAAAAATAAAAATAATTAAAAAAATAATGATAGTTTCTCAAATGTGTGGGCATTTCTGACATTAGAGATGTAATGAAAATAACTTGCAATCTAAATGTAACAATCTAACCATAGCAATCTGTTGATGCACTAATATACTACAAAGATCATCATCATTTACATGAAAAAAAAAAAAAAAACAAAACAAAACAAACAAACAAACAAACAAAAAACCACACACCATAAGTACACTGATTTTAGGACTTTTATTATTATCTAAATAAAAATAAGTAACAGATGAAGATAACCATACTTTGGAAGATATAAGCAACGAAAATATTGAGCTGCAAGAAGTAATAAAAAAGAGCCAACGATGGGCTCTTTCAATGTTTGTTATAAAAACAGTAAACTGTTTTTATATACTGTTATATAAACAGCAATATACTGTTATATAAACAGCAATACTGACATATTAGTATTACATAACCTACTCTCTCTACGTTCTCCTCTCCTATTATTTGTCACATTCCTATTGGTTCTTCCTTCACAAACTTCTCTTAACCAGCAACCTAACAGCTTCTTTTTTGTTAGAGCCACCATTTTTCTTAAAACTTTCATCTTTAATATTTCCTCATATATTATCTGGTTCCAGATGAAAAATGGTCTTATATGTCATTTAACCTTTAAGTTATTACTTTTGCATTGTGTAAATAGTAAACATTATACACAACCTAAAATCTGACTTTTCTACTATTCCTGAGGACATTCTTCTTTTTTTTTTTTTTTTTTTTTTTTTTTTTTTTGTAAATTTAGAAAGCAGCACATGAATTTGTAAACCTTAAGGATGCAAAATTCACATAAAAGACAATAGTAGTTATGAGCATCTAAAAGTTTCAAGACTTAGCCCACAATGTGTGCATAAGCACCATGCAGTGCCATATACTACCACATTTCCTAATTATTATTATTATTATTTTGCACAACATCTGGCATTGATTCCCTATTAGAGATGACATATCTCCATTCAATGCCTTGTGGCCAATATTGAGAACATCACACAGAGACTGACATTTGGGATCTGGTAGCAGTACCATCATGCTGCTGAACTGGAGGGTTTTAAAGACAATAGTAGTAATGTGAAGCAACTGTAGTAAAAGGTTGTTTGTTTTTTTTTGTTTTGTTTTGTTTTTTTGTAAAATGATACTGCAGATATACAGATACTCCTTGGCTGAATCTTAGAAAGAATACTGTCAGCAACTTTATAAAATGAGGGTAGTGTTATATTAAAAGATAAAAAAATTGGACAGTTAAGATTTAAAGGAAACCTTTCATTATTTCACAGAACTTGGTCTATCAGCACATTATCCATGTTGCTTTCTTCTGGGGTACTTTATACTAGCTGCAAAGAAGCAAATGCAAAATTCTCCGCTTCTTACAACTTTACCTATATACCTATATTGCATTCTTTATTCATACTACTACTGTTACTACTATCTGTCCTTATCTCTTCTCCAGAGTATTCATCAGCTAATGTTTTCCTCAAAGCACTCTTCAAACTGATGGTTTCTTTTCACTAGTTTCTTACATTTGTCTTTTCTGTATTTCTTTTTCCATGTGGTTGTTCAAAGACTTCCTAAGCAATATCTGGAACCAAATTCTGAGGTTCAGGTATACACTTAGTGTAACTAAGTATACTTTCAGGTAACTGTGGAAGATGCAGACCTATTGTAATCTACCTACTCTGAACACTGTGTTACAAAGTGATACTCTGCTATTTTTTTTGTGTGTTAATATATTTAAATATAATTTAAACTGTCCTCACTGCCAGGAGGGGTTTCTTAATTAAGAAATAACACAACAGATGGATTAAGCAAATACATGAAAAGGAAGTATATTGAAAGGATAAGATAATATTGTTAGAATGTTTGGTTTTGCTTTTTGTTATTTTTTTTCCCTAGAAATTTTATATGTATGCTTTGAAGCAGCAAGCTATACTCTTACTGTAATTGACTAGGAAGTGTTGATAATGTGTCAAATACAAAATACAAGGGCAAAGTAGGCTGTCTTTGCCCTTGTAGAATCATTCCACAATGGAAAAAGAAAGTAAGGACATTATATTACTTTGTTTATAACTTTGATACTTTTGCTCTTGAAGTTATAAAATATTGAGAAAAATCTTCTATCCTTCTATGACATTTTGTTCATGAATTTATGTTAAATTACTCATTATTCCAGCTTTAAGGCACATTGAAATCATAAGGGTTTCTTATAAGGAGATTTTTTTGAAACAAGTATTAGAAAACATAATATTTGATCCTAATTTCTTTCTTCTGAGACATCACATTAATAAAGCACCAAACATATGTCAAGCAGCCCTGAATAAAATTTACTGCTACTATCTATGGATATGAAGCATTTATTCTGCCAAGATCAATTATTGTTTTTCTAATGAAAGAGAGAATAGAGAGATCCAGCATTACAAATGTCTTCTTTTCACTCTGCTGCTAATGAAACCAAATGGTGGTGGAAAACAATTGTCCTAAAATGTAAGTCACCATAATCTTGAGAAAATAATTAATCTATAGAAATATAATGGCAACATTTCCATTTCCATCCGTAGGATTGTTAAAGAGGCAAGAATGTGGGTGTTTTTTACCAAAATGAAGCAAGTTTTCTCTGATTTGTACTGATTCCTAGAAATTTATACTTAATACTAAGAATACTAAGATTTAGACTGCTTCTATATAAAACAAACAAACATACAAAACAAAGCAAAACATTGCTTCTCACTTGCATAAGCACTATAGAGAGTTATATATACTTTACTATTGAATGAGACAAAGCTATTGAGTTACTGTGGCTTAACAAATTACCATGCATTAGCTGAGCCCTAATAGCTGGCTGCCATGTGCTCAATTACACCACTTCAGTTCTGAATAATTTTCTATATCCTACAAATATCTATATTCTATACCATTATGTTGAATCATTTGGCAATAGCTCACTGGGATGAAAGAAATCACCTTTTGTGATATGACCACATAGTTAATAAATTGCAGCTGCCACAATAAATCATTTTCTAGTCTTAATTTTCATAAGATAGGTGTCAGAATTTCTCTACTCGTACCCATTTAGTGAATCTATAGACAAAGATTTTTAGTTGATTATATTTACAAAACAGCAGGACAGAAATTTGCTTAGAGAAGAAATAAATGCATACATGCACAAATTAAGATCCAGCCACATACTTTTTATACAAGTACACATGCCTCTAAACTTCAAAGAACTGAAAAAATGATCATTGTATAAGTGACCCTATTAAATTAATGTATTCACTATAGTTTTGTTGTTTTGTTTTTGTTGTTGTTGTTGTTTGTTTTGTTTTGTTTTTTTCCCCAATAGCAATATTAAATGACAAATTTCCAGAGTGGAGTACCTTGGTCTAATCATCATGACATAGGTCCATTACATTCTGTAATATTTAAAATGATGTAATATTTAAGATTTAAAAAGGGGCCCAGTTTCCAACTCCTCTGCTTTCTTCTTCCCTCTAAGGAAAAAATGATTATTATATGTCATTCATACCCATTATCCTAATAGTGGTTTTACCTTGCTAGGCAGCTGAACTCCACCACAACCACTCTCTCATTCCCCCTCCTCAGAAGAGGAGGGGAAGAAGTAAAGGAAAGAACTCATGGGTTGAGATAAGGATAATTTAATTAAAGGGAAAAGTAATTATTAAGGCAATATTACTATTAATTAAATAATTTAACTAAAGGGAAAAAGGGAAAGGGGAAAAGGGAGGGGAAAAAAGGAAGAAAAGAAAACAAAATAAAACAAAAACAAGCAAACAAAAACAAAAACAAACCAAACCAAACAAACAAACAAACAAACAAGTAAAGGTTGTGTGGAAGTGCAGAGGAAAGAAATTACCCTCTGCTTCACACAAATGAGCAATGCTCAATGCTTGACCACGTCCTTGAAGTAGGGCCTCAACACACGTAGCCTGTCTTCAGGGGAGGACGGACAGTTTTTCAATGAGAGCCCACCTCTGCCCTCTTTTTCCTTTTTCCACCTTTTATCACTGAGTGTGACATCATATGGTATGGAATATCCCTTTGGCTGGTTTAGGCCTGGTGATGTTCCTTTCTCACTTTTTTGCCCACCCCCCAGGAGGGTTAGAGAGAGTCCTGATGCTGTGCCAGCACTGCTCAGCAGCAGACACAACACCGGTGTGATACCACTGCTGTTCTAGCTACAAGTGCAGAGCACAGCACTGTATGGGCTGCTGCAGGGAAAGTTAACATCTGAGCCAGACCCAGTACAATCCTCATCACATGGGGAGAAAAATCTTTCTGCTGACCAATGATTTATAAAGTGTAGCTTCCCAGACACAAAGTGATATTTTACTTCAAGTATGCTTTATGAACACCAAAACTTTTAGGAAAGTTTCCCCACTTCCATAGTTTAATAACATAGTTTATTATTCCATAAATTGCAGTTTTATGTTAATAACAACTGCATAATGCCCCACTTTGGGGATAAGTGGGGCAGATAAGGTTAAGGTACTAAATGTATTATTAACCTCAACAAAGAGAAGCAAAGGGAGACTTTCCACCTAGAAGGCATCCCTGGTCTCTTTGCTGAAAGGCAAGGCTCAAGGAGGAGACCTACCAGCAGTGAATGAGGACTTCAGAAAATTTAAGCTACATAAGCCCTGGGATGGGCAAACTATATCTGGTGGTCAATGGTGCTATGGCCAGGTGGAAGCTGGTGATGAGTGTTCTCCCTGAGGGGGTCTGTCTTGGGACCAGTAGTGTTTAATATCTTTATCAACGATATAGACAACGGGACTGAATGCACATGCTCAGCAAGTTTGTAGACGGCACCAAGGTGAGTGGTGCAGCTGATAGAATAGAAAAAAGGAATGCCATCCAAAGGAACCTGGACAAGCTTGTAAAGTGGGACCACATGAACCTAATGAGGTTCAACAAGTCCAAGTGCAAGGTGCCCCTGTTTCAGGGCAATCCCAGACATAAGTACAGACTGAGAGAAAAACTCGTTGAGAACAGCTCTGTGGAGAAGGACTTGGGGGTTCTGGTAGATAAAAAGCCCTACATTATCCAGCAATGCGTGATTGCAGCCTAGAAGGCCAACTGCATCCAGGGCTGCATTAAGAGAGGAGTGGCCAGCAGGTAAGAAAGGTGATTGTCCCCCTCTGCTCCATCCTTGCAAGGCTCCACCTGGAGTGCTGCATCCAGATCTGGGGACCCCAGCACAAAAAAAAAGATCTGGATCAGTTACAGCAGGTTGGGAGGTGGGGCACAAAGTTTGTAAGAGGACTGGAGCACTCTCCTGTGAAGAAAGGCTGAGAGAGCTAGAGATGTTCAGCCTGGAGAGAAGTCTCTGTGGTTCTAAGGAGATCTCATTGCAGATTTTCACTACTTAAAGGGAGTTTATACAAAATATGAAAAGCAACTTTTTGCTCAGGCACATCATGATAAGACAAGGGGGAATGGTTTTAAACTGAAAGAGTGGAATTTTAGATCAGTTGTTAGAAGGAAATTCTTCACTCAGAGGGAAATGAGACACTGAAACAGGTTGCACAGAGAAGCTGTTGATGCCCCATCCTTGGAGGTGCTTAAGATCACACTGGATGAGGCCCTAGGTAACCCAACCTAGTGGGTGGTATCCCTGCCCATGGCAGGGGGTTTGGAACTAGATGAGCTTTGAGGTCTTTTCCAACCCAAGCCATTCTGTGATTCTATGATCCCATGATTGGGAATAGGCAGCATTAGTTTATCAAGACCAAATCATGTCTGACAAATCGCTCTCTGTTGTAGGCCTTGATTTCTAGACAAAAGGAGAGAGCTGTCTGTCATTTTCTTTGGCTTTAGCAAGGCTTCTGACACTCTGTCCAATACCACTTTTGTATCCAAGTTGGGATGTTGTGGTCTGGATACATGGATAACCGGATGGGAAAAACAGGGGGAAAAAATAATAAAAAAAATTGGTTGGACTATTAGGCTCAGGGGGACAGGCGTTAATGGGCCATCCTGTACCTAGATGCTGGTAAAAAGTTGAGTGCTACAGAGTTCTGTCCTAGAACCAGTGTCATTTAAAAGTTTTGTAAAAGACCTAGTGTGCCCTCATCATGTTTGCAGATAGCTTGGTGGACCAGTCAATACACTTATGGACAAAACTTCCACTGAGAAGGATCTAGACAGGTTGGATAAATGGATCAAAGAGGAGGTCCTTGATGGGAGGTACCATACCTGGCAAAAAGAATCAATGACAGCAGTACGTGGTAGGGATTGACAGCGTACAGAGCAACTCTGCTCTGATCTGGCCCTGGAGGACTTGCTAGACAGAAAGTTCATTATGACCCAGAAGTGTGCCCTGGTAGCAAAGAAAGCCAAGATCATTCTGGACTCTACTAACAGAAGCACAGTCAGTTAGTAGATCTAGAGGAATGATTACTCTTCTTTAGTCAGCATGCATTACACCGAATCTAGAACACAGCACCTAATTTTGGGTACCCAATACAGGTTAAAAGCTGTAAGTACAGGAGTAAATACAATGAAAAGCCATTAAGCTGGTCAAGCCTGTAGCACCTACACTGTGAGGAGAGACTGGTTCAGCCCAGAGAAGGGATGACTTTGGGGAAAACTCATAGAAACCAGTAAGTATCCATGGGGAGGTCATCAAGACAGGATCAGGATCTTTGCAGGGATGCCTGGTGGGAGAAAGGGAGACAACAGGCATAAGTTAAAATAAGAAAGTTTCAGACTGGCTATAAAACCTTATTAATGGTTTCAATTAATAAATGGTATAAATTAATTAAATTGATTATAAGCATAGTCAAGTATTAGCACTTGCTTAGCAAAAGTATTAGCACATCTTGCCCAAAGAGGCTGTGCAGTCTTCAGCCCTGAGCAGCCCAGTCTGACTTCATGGACAACCTTTCTTTGAGCAGAAAGTAGGACTAGAGGCCTCCTAAGGTCTATCTCACCCTGTGTTATTGCGTGATTCTATGAATTTGCATAGAAAGCATTACAGAAAAATGCTCTAAGTAATGCTGACTTTACTGTCAGGAATGAAAACTGTCCTTTGTTTATAGTACCACACAAAAGTATTCTTATAGCTGGGAGTACAGTAGCCTTTAACTGCCCAGAACAACCTCATATGGGACTGTGTAAGTACAGACCTGGGACTTAGTCTCTGTCTGAACTATTCTGTAGTTGGTATTTACAGGTTCCTCATATATTGCCTTTTAACATGAATACTATGAGATATGGAACAGCAGTAGCTAAATATAATTTTAAATTCTTTATAGTGATAACTGTGTTCTTCAGTGGACATGAAGATCTCACATTTCAAATTCACAGAAGCTTCATAAATAGTGTAGAACAGAAATAATGTTTAGCTGTATTCAAACAGATTAATATGATATGGATAGGTACCTTCACTTCTCCTAATTACCTGTGCTACACTGGCAATCAGGTATAATATGACAATTGCAAAACTAATGAGATCACTCTTTTTCATGTTAAAAAGTCATGTGTCAAACGTGCATTACACTTTTCTAATGACCTACTATAAAATTAAATGTTTAAACTGTATTATCTGTCTTGATTTATCATACTTAACTGCTACCTCTTTGATAAAATGTTCTTTAATGAAGTCAAAGCATATTCTGATCATAGAACTAATTGTATGTTAGTTAGAAGACTGAAGACATAGGACTATAACTGATAAAAACAGATTCAAATTCAGTGGCACTAAAGAAGCTAGTATACAGTACCCACACAGGTGTCCAAATAGTGAGAAGAATACAAGAAAATGGCATGGTATAATGTACCACATAGGCTTGTCTGTTCTGTGTCTGTGACAGCATGGTCCTGCTCCATAACTGCTGCATTGGGGTGTACAGAAGATTATAATTTGAGATTGGCTTTAACTACACTGTCCTCAGAAAAATTAAACATTCTACAAGACAAATCATTTAGAGGTTCCACCTAGAAAACAATAAAGTACATGAGGAGAATAAATTTATAATTCCTCCATACATTTACATGTTTTTGTTTTGTTTTGTTTTGTTTTTGTTGTTGTTGTTGTTGTTTTTTCCAAAACATTCAAGTTTTTGGTGTTCATGCTTATGGGGGCAGTAATAGACCTAATGAGTACCACACATTTTCAGGAAAATGGGTCTTTCATTCACTGATATAAGGAAGGAAATAGTGAGAGCTGTGAAAGTCAGCCTGGAAGATACGTGAAAAGAAAGAGAGGATAAAGTTTGTATATATTAGCTTAATCAATCTCCATTGCCATTCCCCCCCATTCAATAAATGAAGGGCAAACGAGAAAAAAAATGGCAGCTTTTTATGACTATGTTCCAATACCCATAATGTTAAATCATCTGAAATCCTTTTAAACCTGAGCAGCAGTGTTTTCACTCTTATGGCAATCCAGAAATTGTTATTCTGCACACTGAAAAGAAAAAAGCATAAATGAAATTACTATAGGCTTTAGAGATGTGGTGAAATACTTCATCCTGTTAACCAGGGATGTTTCTATACATTAGGGACCTAAGAACATGCTCAATGCCTTAGTAAAGTGGTAGTAATAGGTTGTGGGACTTTTTGGAAGAGGAGCAGGGAAGCTGTCTCTGACTGGAGACAGCCATCTTTCTGAAAATTCCTGTAAAGTTGCTCTGGACTCTCCTTTGCTTATTCTATTAAAAGTACGCCTATTGGACAAGCCCGAGATAAATTGTTATTCTCTGGTAATGTCACATCAATTGGTGGGAGGAAATAAAAAAGCTATACAGAACATACTACACCATTGTATTATATGCATTTAAAAGTAACCTTATAAAATTATTGGTATTATAGTTTTCATTTGAAAATAAAGGCTGCCAAATATAATGTGTATGATGTACAGAACAGAGACTTCTAGCTGACAAAGGCTAAGTAAATTTCCTACTGTGCTTAAAGCCAGCAAGGCACTTTCATTTTAGCTGGCTTTGTAGTGATTCTGCCTGGGGAGAATTAATGTCCTTTTAAGGTTGGACAGCATATACAGACATACTCCTTGACCATAAGTGCAAGGACTATTTCAGCCTGGTCAGTAGACAACATTATAATAATCTGACTCCCATTGAGTTTAAGTGACAAGGTTTTGGTAGCGGGGGCAACGGATGGCCTCTGTGAGAAGAATCCAGAAGCTGCCCCATGGTAGGTAATGGCCAGTTTCAGCAAGCTCCAAAGGGACTAGCTGCTGTTCCGAGCCAAGCCAATAAGTTTGTGCATCTATGAGAGCAGATTTAAGAAAGGGGGAAAACATACATATAAACAACTGCTGCACAACAGCAGCTGGGAGAGTGAGGAGGAGTGAGAAACAGCCTTGCAGACACCAAGGTCAGTGAAGAAGTTGGGGGGGGGGGACAGAATGTGTTCCAGGTGCCAGATCAGAAGCTCCCCCAGGGCCTGTGGAGAGGACTAGGATGGAGCAAGTTGTCCTCCTGAAGCAAATCGTGTACCATGACGGAGCAGGTTTCCATTCTGCTCCATGGTGGAGCAGGTGGATCTGATGTGAAGGAGTCCAGAGAAGACTCCAGTCTAGAACTGCAGCCTATGGAGAGGAGTCAATGCAGGATCATGTGGGAGCAATTTGCTCTTGATGGATGGACCCCGTGGTACGGAGCCATGTGGGAACAGTTCTTGAAGAGCTGCTGCCTGTGGGCAGCCCCCGCAGGCTCAGTTCAGGAAGGAGGGACCATCCCGTGGGAGGGACCCCATTTGGAGCAGGGGCAGAGAGTGACTGTGAAGGAGCATCAGAGACAAAGTGTTACAGACTGACCGCAACCCTCATTCCTTATTCCCCTGTGCCGCTCAAGGGGAGGAGGTGGAAGAGGGTGAATGGGGGAAAGATGTTTCTAGTTTCTCATTGCTTTAGCTTGTTAGTAATAGGCAATAAATTATATTAATCTCCCTATGCTGAATCTGTTTTGCCCATAACAATAACTGTTGAGTGATCTCCCTGTCCTTATCTCAATCCTTAAGCCCTTTTCATCCTATTTTATCCCCCTTTCCCTTTGAGGCAGGAGATAGCAGTTGCAGTGGAGCTCAGCTGCACAGCTGGGTAAAACCATCACATGTGCTGGTATCTAAGTTAACATCACAGATACTTTATTTTAAAATTAGTGATTAGAAACATTCCTTCCCCCCCCCCCCCCCCCCCCCCCCCTTTTTCTACTTTGCTCACAATTCTTTACATGAAGGTCACATACTACCTTACAGAAGAAATGCTGATCTTGCCTCCTAAGCACATTTTTACCGATTTTTTAACTGCTTACATCTTTGCCTCAAGAAAAGAAAGCTTTAACGTTGCTAGAGATAAAATAATTTTCTCAATTCATCTGTTTTCATTATTAGTGTTTAACACGTTTAAATTTACAAAATCATCTTACTTCATGTACCTTGCCCTATATGACTAGCTAAATTAATAAACTACACAGCAGTGAAGGAAAAGACATGTTTAACAGGTGTTACAATGGTAGCATGCTCCTTCCAACTATGGAAGCTTAAAAAGACATTTTAAGCCAAACTGGCTATTTCTTTTGAAATAGATTAAGTTATTTTATGTTCTTTTCTTCTGGCAGAACAAAAGATTGTTTCACTTCCAGTATACAGCAGTAGCCAAGCAGCTGGGAAAGCTACGTCTTTGATCATGCCAACTGGAACCAGAAGAGCCAAAGCCTAAAATAAATTTCATAGGATATAAATGCCTTTTAACATGCACTATGTAACATTTTAACTGCATGTCCATTTTCCTACATGCATAAAATCTATCTTAGCCAGTAACTTGACAAAGACTGTTCACCTGAATTCTCAGAATAGGAAGAAAATTATCAAATTTATTGGCACTGGATAAGAGTAAATAGTACTAGTAATAACAAGTCATCACTAGGCAGGAAAAAAATAAAAAGGATTTGCTATTAATAACAGACAATAAAGCAAAACCATATAGAGCAATTGAACTGGCTAAATTAGCAAATTTAGGAACAATGGGAAACAATGAGATATTGATAGTGCTAGAAACTTTGTAAACATGATCACTAGGAAAAGCAGAAAAAAAGTATCCTGTACTTCTTCCTTGGTATACTCAGCATGTATTACTAGTTTTTAGCCTTTTTTGGCTAAATACTGGATACTTGGCTATTTGGCTGGATACTATTTGCAATTGTTAGGGGTCTGTCCTGGTTTCAGTTAGAACAGAGTTAATTTTCTTCCTAGTAGCTGGTAGAATGCTATGTTTTGGCTTAGGATGAGAAGAGTGTTGATAACACCCCGATGTTTTAATTGTTGCAGAGCAGTGCTTATACCAAGCCAAGGACATCTCAGCTTCTTGCTCTGTCCTGCCAACAGGCAGGCTGGGGGTGCAGTAAGAGCTGGGAGGGGACAGACCCAGGACAGGTGACCCAAACTAGCCAAAGGGGTATTCCATACCATCTGACGTCATGCTAAACAATATATAGGGGTGGCTAGCTGGGGGAGGGGGGCCGGACTGCTCGGGGTTAGGCTGGGCATCGGTCAGCAGGTGGTGAGCAATTGCATTGTGCATCACTTGTTTGTACACATTATTAGTAGTAGTACTATAATCATCATTGTATTATTATTATTATTATTATTATTATTATTATTATTATTATTATTATTATTTTGTCTTATTAAACTGTCTTTATCTCAACTCACGGGCTTCACTTTCCACCTCTCTCCCCCGTCCCAGAGAGGGAGGGGGGAGGGTGAGCGAACGGCTGCGTGGTGTTTAGCTGCCGGCCGGGTTAAACCATGACAGGGTCGCTGAACCCAGTAGCCCAATAGAGGTTTTGAAATTCACTTGATCAAAAAAAATTGATGCTGTCTGTCATGTCTCTATGCACAAACAAAAGAAGGTACATAGATTCAAGAAGGTTCACAGACAAGTAAAGGTTACCTATATAGGTGGTGGTGGTGTTTTTATTTGTTTGTTTCTTTTCCCATGGATCTGTATGATATACAGCCACATTAACTAGTGCTATCAGGCAGTTTTCTGATTACTAAGAACATTTGCTGTTTACAGAATTGTAGTGTTTTCACACAGATGTGCAGCTGAACTTCACACCACACAGCTCTTCTCTCCACCTCAAAGGAAAAGGTGGAGAAACTCAAGGGTTGAGACAGGAAGATCACCCAACAATTACTGTCATAGGCAAAACAGACTAAGCGTAGGGAGACTAACGTGATTTATTGTCAGTTAGTAACAGACTAGAGCAGTGAGAAATTAAAAGCAAACTAAAAACACCTTCCCAACCTCTTCTACCCTCCATGAATGGCTCAGAGGAATGGGAAATGGGGGCTGCAATCAGTCCATAACACTGCCATCTGCCGCTCGTTCATGGTAACTTTCTTCACCTGCTCCAGCTTGGATTTCTTCTCACAGCACACGATCCTTTTCAAACTATACTTATGCATGTTTCAAGAACTGGTCCCGTATGGGTCAGTAACATGAGGTACAGCAACAGACTTCTCCAGCATGGGCTCCCCAGAGGCAGAAGACTCACCAGATTATCTGCCCCTGTGTGGGTATCTTTACATGGGTTGCAGTTCTGGCCTGCAGTCTGTTCAAGGGGACTTGTATCTTCCAACAGGCCGCAGCCTCCTCCAGGCCATATCCACCTGCTCCACTGTGGGTTCCTCCATGGGCTGCAGCATGAAGATCTGCTGCACCATTGTACAGCTGCAGAGGCTGTACAATGTACGTACAGCTGCATTGGGCTGCAAAGGGCCTGCTCCACCACTGGCCACAGGGGAACTTTGGCTCTGGTGTCTGGAGCAACTCCTACCCTTCTGCATTGACCTTGGTATCTGTAGGGCTGCATCCCTCTACATATTCTTGCACATCTTTCAAAGCAGCAGTGTTTGTTATTGTTGTTTTGTTGTTTTTTTTTTCCCTTTCTTAAATCTACTTTTCACAGAAGCACAACTGGCGTCTCTCAACTCTGTCCACCAATAGGTCCCTTTTGGAGATGGCTAGAACTGGCTCTTATCTAACATGGGGAGGGCTTGCTACCAAACCTTGCCAAGTAAACCTAAATTGGAATTTAAATAACTTGGTTCTTTTTGGAGATGCTAATTTTGAATTATTTTATGGATATACATGTACATGTTTGCTGTTATGGAACATATAGTGACTTCGCTCTCTAGACCCCGATACTTTTCATAGACAGATAGAAGGGCTCTTCTTTTCATGTCCTTTTCAAAGTCTACTAGAAAGTATAATTAAAATTATCAGAGATACAAAGAAGATCGCGAACCAAGGGCGTGGAGACTACAGTTTTTAGTTTGATGCTAAGATCAGAGTGGAGAAATGTTTCAGATAAATCCCCCATAGATAATTTTGGTTTGGTATAGTATGGTTTTGTTTCATTCATTTTACTTTATTTAATTTTATTTTGTTTTATTTCAGTAAGTGAAGCTACTTGGGTAAGTATTTCATTGGTTTTCTATGCAGATCAGTGAGCTAACAGAGAGGATATTTATAAAACATGCTATTCAAAAATAATTACTTAAGAAGACATTGTCTCATAAATACAAGAAGTAGTTTGCTCAAGCAATGAGTAATTCCAAGAGACCACATTTATCTTAATTATATATCTGTAAGCATGTTTCTTAGAATAAATTTGTTATAATTTTAAGAACATTTTCTCATATTTTAAAACACAGAATACAGAGAAAAATGAAGTATTTGATCATACAATTATACAAGAATACTTGATGTTGAAGTTTGAAAGTTGCAAGTAAACTCCACAGAATTTTGCCAGTTGAAGATGTTACTTTCTGTGTAAGCAAAGCTTTAAGACTAAATTTTGGAAAGAAATTTCCATTTTACCCTGAACTGTAATGGAATTACGTCTACATTTTGCCCAAATAAGTCTTTTTTCAAGGGCTATTTGAAAAGCTACTAAGTGAAATATATGCATTTCCAATGGAAAACAGATGAGCATGTTTGAAATTTCCAGTAGGAAGTTAGCAATTAATTTTGCTGAAACATGTTATTATATTGTGCTTTGACACATCATGAAGTACCACTTAGTGAAAATATAAAAAGATTCAGAGTGATTTCCAATAGAAAAAACATTATTAGTTTAACATAGCAAATGTTCTGACAGAACCGTATATTTGAAATGCCTACTAACTGCTAGTATATAACACACCTGGTGCAGATATAAAACCTAAATATGTAAAGAGACAAGTTAACACACCTTTCCTTGCTCTGGCTCTTCTTTTTTATAATTGCATATCCAATCATACATGCAATAGAGTGACTTTACATAAGCTGGGGTAATAAAGTCAGAGTGGTATCATTTTTGTTGCTCTCAATTTTATTATACAAATCAGTAAATTCTTCAAAACTTACAGGAAAAAAAAAATCTGAATGACAAACTATTATAGTCCTGAAAACAGAAAAAAATAAGATTTTCACTTCAGTGATTCAAGTAAACTCTTCCGTTATGTTTTCATCACTGTCTTGGCTTTGGCACGCTATAATCTCTTTCCAAGCTGTTTAATGTTCTCCAATTTCTTTTCTCCAGGTTGAAGATCCTTCTGTTGCTCTAACTTACCAAGTATATTGCCTCTTTGTTGTAACACACTCACCCTACAGTGACCCATACTGAACCCTCTGCAATGGAAGAAGGCTCAGTGGAGATAGTCAAAGGCTCATGAAGACTTAGGAATGACTGACCAGTGTTGCAAAGAAAGCTGAATTTATCTCACCACAAAGGAGATCGAGGGGTAGCCTTTGTTCTAGAGAAATAGTTGTATCAGTTGAGTGAATCAACTGCTTATATTAACTGAGTGAATCAATCAAGTGAATAACTGGCCATGTGTTAATCAGAAGACTGCCAACATATCTAACTTAGCTATATCATTATGAGTTATGTATGTGCAGCTCAGCCCAACAGAGTATAAGAAAACAAACAGCAAACAGAAAGAACTCCAAACACAACAAGAGGCTTGAGCTGCTTTCAACCCAGGTGTTTCTTCCCAGTAACTGGGGATGCCTAACACTGTGACAGTAAGCATATTATACAGACCAGTAATGAAATTCACATTTGTACTGTGATTCAATTGTATATTGAAATTGGTACACTCTGCAAAGCATGTTTGTACACCTATTATAATTTAGGTACATTGATCTATCACTCCAACATCAAAAATCACAGAATCATGGAATTTCTAGGTTGGAAGAGACCTCCAAGATCATCGAGTCAAACCTCTGAGCTAACACTAACAAGTCCTCCACTAAACCATATCACTAAGCTCTACATCTAAACGTCTTTTCAAGACTTCCAGGGATGGTGATTCCACCACTTCCCTGGGCAGCCCGTTCCAATGCCTAACAACCCTTTCGGTAAAGAAGTTCTTCCTAACATCCAACCTAAAACTCCCCTGGCGCAACTTTAGCCCATTCCCCCTCATCCTGTCACCAGGCACGTGGAAGAACAGACCAACCCCCACCTCTCTACAGCCTCCTTTAAGGTACCTGTAGAGAGCAATAAGGTCGCCCCTGAGCCTCCTCTTCTCCAGGCTGAATAAGCCCAGCTCCCTCAGCTGCTCCTCGTAGAACTTGTTCTCCAGACCCCTCACCAGCTTCGTCGCCCTTCTCTGCACCCGCTCAAGCACCTCGATGTCCTTCTTGTAGCGAGGGGACCAAAACTGAACACAGTACTCGAGGTGCGGCCTCACCAGAGCCGAGTACAGGGGGACAATCACTTCCCTAGACCTGCTGGTCACGCTGCTTCTTATACAAGCCAGGATGCCGTTGGCCTTCTTGGCCACCTGAGCACACTGCTGGCTCATATTCAGCCGACTATCAACCATCACTCCCAGGTCCTTCTCCGCCAGGCAGCTTTCCAACCACTCATCTCCCAGCCTGTAGCTCTGCTTGGGGTTATTGCACCCCAGGTGCAGGACCCGGCCTTGTTGAACTTCATACAGTTGACCTCAGCCCATCTGTCCAGCCTATCCAGATCCTCCTGCAGAGCCTTCCTACCCTCAAGCAGATTAACACATGCACCTGACATGGTGTCATCTGCAAACTTACTGAGGTTGCACTCGATGCCCTCATCCAGATCATCGATAAAGATATTAAAGAGGACCGGCCCCAGTACCGAGCCCTAGGGGACTCCACTAGTGACCAGCTCCCAGCTGGATTTGACTCCATTCACCCCGACTCTTTGGTCCTGGCTATCCAGCCAGTTTCTAACCCAACGAAACGTATGCCAGTCCAAGCCACGAGCAGCCAGTTTCTTGAGGAGAATGCTGTGGGAAAAGGTGTCAAAAGCCTTACTGAAGTCAAGGTAGACCACATCCACAAATGCAGCATCATATTATCTTAAATTTACTAATTAAATATTATGAACTCCATGTGCAGAAAAGCTAGAAGAATTTGGTCAGAGAATATTGGATGTGCATACTGACAGCAACAGAAGCTATGTCAAAATGCCTTATAATGGAAGTTAATAGCACTTAGATAGCCTAGATATATTTAGGTCATATAACTAGGACTTTGTCATAGGACAAGAACCAGAATGTACAGGATCTTGAGGTTACAGAGTAAAAGCACTGCAGTCTCACAGCAACTACTGAAGTTGGTATATAGGTGTAGTTTCACTGAAAGGTTTATTTCTCCTTTCCTAAAGATTTTCATACTTCCCTACCAGCAAAAGAAGTTTCAGCATATGACTTTAACCTATAGTTTGATAAAGAACATCTTCACAGAATTTAAGTATTTGTTATAAATGAAGTCTCGACTCAATCTGAATTTAGTAATATTTATAAAAGAAATATTTATAAAAGGTATAAAAGGCAAGTAAACAGTGCTGGGTGTGCGGGGAGTCTACGCTCCACCAACACGCACACACGAACATCAAACACTCTAAATATACAGAACATTGATTTTACATACTAAACCCGAGTACACCTATACATATGTACCATCAGAAAAAGTAACAAAAAAATCCTTTAAGTTTCATGACTTAACAGTCTCCATTTTCCATTCCTTTTGAACAATATGTCTCGCTTTAAGTTGTCAAGCAACTAAGTCTTCAGGCCTTATGTATCCCGTTCATCCCGAATCAAAGAAAAGCATATCCATCTCATTTTCAAGACCAATAGGGCCTGGGTCAAAAGGGTCAACAGGGGGCTTAACAGCAAAAGCCTTCGATGGCAGTAGCGGCAGAGGGGCTGATGGCGTAGCAGTCAGATCAGTAAAGGAGCCTGCAGTTCCCTCACTGTCTGGTAAACCAAATGTTTGTGATTGTGGCCCCACATGGCCACAAGGCTATGGCTCTTTAAGGCCTCAGAGACTGCTCGCCAGGTGCCGAGCAATCCCACTGCAACCTTGTCGTTTTTAGTTGCAGAGTCCCACACCTTGACCTCAATTTGGTCCCATATTTCAGGATCATAAACTGTCTCATTGTTAATAAGGAGAATAAGCTGTAAGGTTACCAGGACAGTCTTTGTTCCTAAGGACATATGATTCCCCATAATGTGCAACTGCTTACCAGCGAGGGGCAGTTGTGTGCGCAGGTTCGCTTCTCTCAGCTCGAGCTTCTCTGCAGCTCCAGTGCGCCCATTTCCAGCAACTTTCTGTATGAGCTTCTCTGAGCAGTTTGCTGAGTTTGGCCGAACCTATCTTCATGAGGCAATCAATGTGCCTGTTCCCATCCTGGTCTCCATTCTGCCAGCTTGTTCCTCTTCACTTCTTTTTCCTGCTTCTTTATTGATGACATAACTTCATCGCGTTGCCCTCCTTTTTTTTTTTTTTTTTATTTCTTCTTCTTTCTTGAGGGCAGGCTCCCCTCTTATACCCTTCTCTCCACAGCAGTTCTTTTCAAAACAACTTTTCATTGGTCAAACAACTTTGAATGTAACAACATCAAACACCCAGAAACTTCCATGCCTTAATGGCTGGAGAACAAGAAACCAGCTGGAGAACAAGAAACCCAAGACTGCATGGAGTCTCCTGAATCACCCTTCTTTGTTCCCTCTAAACTCTTTTATATTCCTGATGGCCTCATCGTTAAGAGTCTAATGTTATCTCAATCACGGGGTTTTCCAACCCCCATGGCCACATTCTCAAATGTCCCCCTTTATTAATATCAACCATTTTCTCAACACGAATTACCACTCCATATATAACATTAAGACACTTGTAAATCATTATCATTACTTCTTAAAGAGCTAAACTTATGGATTTGTCTTACTTTTCTGAAAAACTGATTTTCCTAAATCGACACTACCTTTAAGCTTTAATGTTCTCTTTTACAGATTTCAAATCTTTTCTGAAGACCCAGGAACTGGATGCATTTTTCCAACAGTAGTCAACCTAATTGTTTGTGTAGAAAATATCTTGTCTGTTTATAGTCTTCTGCTAAAAATGTAAATGTAATGCAAATTTACAGAGCTACATGACTGCAATAGGAAGGCGTTCAAATGGTTTTATATAGTAAGACAGTTATTTTCAGAATTACAAGATATACCTTCTCACCACCGTAGAATATTCACTTTGCAATGGGCATCATATTTGGTTACACCAAAGTTAATGCAATAGATACAATTCCGGGTTACTATTAATCTGTTTTCCAATATATCTGCTATTTCTTCAATGTAAGGGTATTGACAAGATCAAACAATGATTCTACAGTTTTTTCCAGAAAAATGATAAAGTTACTGAAGAGCATTGACTGACAACAGATCTCTAATAGACCACAATAAATACTTATTGTAGCACAGCCGTAGATGTGAGGATACAAATTCACCATTTTTAATTGATCTGGCAAGAGTGACATTGATTTTGTGTCATAGCTTTATTTATTTATTTATTTATTTATTTATTTTCTATTCAGACTGCTATTTAAACACTGCGTAGAAGTTCATGTATATTACATTATGTTAGTTATTTTAACCAAAGTTTTCATCAAAAATAATGTCAAAATCAATCCATACTATGCATTTTTGTAGTTTCTATTATAATTATGATTATGATTATGATTACATAACTTTCTCATTTGTTTAGATCATCAATGACCTACGTACTGTATTTGGTTATCAAGATAATTTCCTCTTAATTTCCTTTTGAATATCACCTCTTTCATCTTTCAGTTGTCTGGTGCATTCCCAGAATTCCATATTTTTTTAGCAATCATTTCCAATGATTAAAAAATATAGCCACATAGCTAAAATCCTGCATATGACTTTTCAAGTTCTTTAGATAGTACTTTAGATAGTACAGTACTTTGATATGGGCACAATTATAATTTATGTTTTTTGTTGTTGTTGTTAAAATGTTTTATAGGATGTTCTGTTTTGTAGTATAGGATGTTCAGCATATATCCCAGGAATGGAAATACTTCAAGTCTATATTTCTCATACTATTTTTTAGTTATATAGAAACAGTATTGTTGTTGAAATGGTGAAATATACTCAGCTAGATCCTGCTACAAAAGAGATGACCTTTGACCTAACTTCATTGTCCTTACTCGGTTCTAGTGACTTCAAAATTGGAAAGAAAAATGAATTTTTCAAAAGCATTGATTAACAAATGTAGTTCAAGGTGAATTTTTTCTTAGCAATATGATCTCCAATAAAAATAATTAAACTTTTTTTTTCCTGATCTATAAAACAGGTGAGACATACGTCTTGAGGGCTAACCCATACTAGACACATTTATAGAGGAATTTCATTATATTAAATAAAGCAGCATATGTTAGTAATTTCTTATCTGCAACAAACTGGTCTTTTGAAATCAGATTATAGGTAATATTTTCAAATGTTTTGCCTGTTGAATGTTGTTGAAGTTGTATTTCAGTTCAGTTTGGAATGTCTTTTACTCTCTTCTGCCAGAAGAACATTGCAATTGCTTGCAGTATTTTTCAGTTTTAAGGTAAAATATTTAAGCATCTTTTCATTTTTAGCTTTGTAACAGCAAGTACGGATGCTGAATTAATATTCCTATTAAAAACGAATTTAGTTCAGGGAAGGTAAATAATATGGCCCACCTTTAACTTGTCTAATTAATTTTGTTTAAAATATGTTAGGTTTCTGTTGACAAGGTACTATCTTTAGGGAATGGACAAAAAGTGGTATGAGGACACCTTTGAATGTTCTTTGTTTTCCCCAGTTAGATAGTAAATCTAATGTACATTAAGGGCAGATATATTCACATGCTGAATTTGAGATTCTCAGACTTTTACATGTCTCACACAGCACCGGTACAGTTCAGTGCTTTCCTTAAAGACAGGCAGTCTCAAATGACAGCTACGTGGAAGGACAGCCTGGGAAGAACTGACTGAATAACAAGTCAGCTAAAACAGCACTTGTTTGTCAAGACAAAAGCTAGACAGGTCTGCCCTGTTGAAGAACTGACATTTCCACTGAGCAATGATCTACCAATGGATTATTTAATCACAAAATAATATATAAGTGTGATTTCACTTTGAAAAATGAGGAGATATAATTCAAGTTACAATGTCAGTGTCAAAAGATGAGAAGCAGTAGGTCTAAAACATTTAGTATGTAGCAATAAAGAGCAATAATATTACAGCTTCAGCACAAGAATCACTAAAGTTTCAATGCTGAATGACAGGCACAGAAACAAATAAACAGGGCTTGGTTCATAAATGCAGTAGTTCCATTAACCACTTGTTATTTGAGAGAAGAGGTTTAGATGATCACATCATATGGTGATAGCTAATAGAAAAAGAATTAACTGTCCTTCCAGGACAGTTTTTCACTTGTAGAGCTACACTCCCCTCATGCTTACACAAAGTAAACTCAGGCCCACTTAATCATACGTAAATTTAAATTTGATCTTGCACTGTCTACCTTGTTCTTCAAAAAAGCCCCCCAAAATAAAAACCCAAATTGAATCTGAAATTTACTGAAAATTTTATTTATTAATGTAAAAATTCTCCTCTATTTTAAGCAGATCCTACCTTCAGGTTCCAATTCAATGAGACTATTACCATTAATATCACAAGGAGCTGAATGCTGCCCTGAAACTGTGGAGGTAATTACTTTTAAAAGCCTTTGACCCCAGGACTCTAGTCATGAACAGATAGCTTGCATTACCTCTTTGCTCATTCCACACATTTTCTCCACAGAGAGCGGTGTATTTACATTGAAATTGCAAAAATAACCTTTTATGAATACAGCACTTACTGTGTGCTTTATTTGTACCATCCTCCCTCTCAGGTTTTCTGAAAGGTGAACATTACGATAATGCATGCATATTCATAGAGCAATATTGCAGGATAATTCTCACAAGGCTATTATTATTCACAACTTATAAATGAATTGTTAATAGCCACTGAAATCTATAAATAATCATCATATAGTAGGTTTTGTTGGTCAAATTAACTCATTTAACTGCAGCACAGTCAATAAAGAATATGAAGATCTAATTATCAATTCTTTTAACATAGAATTTAAAAAAAAAATAACATCAGCCCAAACAGACATTTGATGTAGACCTATCTATCAATATCTTCTTCATTAGCTTTCATCGATAATCTTGCATCTTTCTACGACATTAGGATGGACATAGGTATTGCTGCAGAGAAGTCAAGGATTCAGCTGACCAACTCAGGGTCAAAAGTACCATAATGCATCAGAGTTATTGCTCATTATGACCTCAGTAAGAAAGACACTCAGACTCCAATGCATTTTATTGGAATCAGAGAATCACAGAATTTCAAGGTTGGAAGAGACCTCAAGATCATCGAGTCAAACCTCTGAGCTAACACTAACAGTCCCCACTAAACCATATCACTAAGCTCTACATCTAAACATCTTTTAAAGACCTCCAGGGATGGTGACTCCACCACTTCCCTGGGCAGCCCGTTCCAATGTCTAACAACCCTTTCGGTAAAGAAGTTCTTCCTAACATCCAACCTAAAACTCCCCTGGCGCAACTTAAGCCCATTCCCCCTCGTCCTGTCAACAGGCACGTGGGAGAACAGACCAACCCCCACCTTGCTACAGCCTCCTTTAAGGTACCTGTAGAGAGCAATAAGGTCATCCCTGAGCCTCCTTTTCTCCAGGCTGAACAAGCCAGGCTCCCTCAGCCGCTCCTCGTAGAACTTGTTCTCCAGACCCCTCACCAGCTTCGTCGCCCTTCTCTGGACCCGCTCAAGCACCTCGATGTCCTTCTTGTAGTGAGGGGCCCAAAACTGAACACAGTACTCGAGGTGTGGCCTCACCAGAGCCGAGTACAGGGGGACAATCACTTCCCTAGACCTGCTGGTCACACTGCTTCTTATGCAAGCCAGGATGCCGTTGGCCTTCTTGGCCACCTGAGCACACTGCTGGCTCATATTCAGCCGACTATCAACCAATACTCCCACGTCCTTCTCTGCCTGGCAGCTCTCCAACCAATCTCCCAGCCTGTAGCTCTGCTTGGGGTTATTGCGCCCCAGGTGCAGGACCCGGCACTTGGCCTTGTTGAACTTCATGCAGTTGACCTCAGCCCATCAGTGCAGCCTATCCTGATCCTCCTGCAGAACCTTCCTACCCTCAAGCAGACCAACACACGCACCTAGCTTGATGTCATCTGTAAACTTACTGAGGGTGCACTCAATGCCCTCATCCAGATCATTGATGAAGATGTTAAAGAGGACTGGCCCCAGCACCAAGCCTTGGGGAATGCCATTAGTGACCGGCCTCTAACTGGACTTGACTCCATTCACCACGACTCTTTGGTCCTGGCTATCCAGCCAGTTTCTAACCCAATGAAGCGTGCGCCAGTCCAAGCCACGAGCAGCCGGTTTCTTGAGGAGAATGCTGTGGGAGACGGTGTCAAAAGCCTTGCTGAAGTCAAGGTAGACCACATCCACAGCCTTTCCCTCATCCACCCAGCGCGTCACTTTGTCATAGAAGGAGATCAGGTTCGTCAAGCAGGATCTGCCTTTCATAAACCCATGCTACCTGGGCCTGATCACCTGCTTGCCCTGCAAGTGCTGCGTGATGACTCTCAAGATAATCTGCTCCATGAGCTTCCCTGGCACTGAGGTCAAACTGACAGGCCTGTAGTTTCCCGGGTCTGCCCTCCGGCCCTTCTTGTAGATGGGCGTCACATTTGCTAGCCGCCAGTCAACTGGGACCTCCCCCGATAGCCAGGACTGCTGATAAATGATGGATAGTGCCTTGGCCAGCTCCTCTGCGAGTTCTCTCAGTACCCTTGGGTGGATCCCATCCGGCCCCATCGACTTGTGCACATCCAAGTGCCGTAGCAGGTCACCAACTAGTTCTTCGTGGATAGTGAGGGCCACATCCTGCTCCCCATCCCCTTCCACCAGCTCAGGGTAGTGGGTATCCAGAGAACAACTGGTATTGCCGCTAAAGACTGAGGCGAAGAAGGCGTTAAGCACCTCCATCTTTTCCTCATCTCTTGTAACTAAGTTTCCCCCCGCATCCAGTAAAGGATGGAGATTCTCCTTAGTCCTCCTTTTTGTGTTGATGTATTTATAAAAACATTTTTTTTTATCTCTAATGGCAGTAGCCAGATTGAGCTCCAGATGAGCTTTGGCCTTTCTAATTTTGTCCCTGCACAGCCTCGCAACATCCTTATAGTCCTCCCGTGTGGCCTGCCCACTTTTCCAAAGATTATAAACCCTCTTTTTTCTCCTAAGATCAAGCCACAATTCTCTGTTCAGCCAGGCTGGTCTTCTTCCCCGCCAGCTCGTCTTTGGGCACGTGGGGACAGACCGCTCCTGCGCCATTAAGATTTCCCTCTTGAAGAGCGCCCAGCCTTCCTGGACCCCTCTGCCCTTCAGAACCGCCTCCCAAGGGACTCTACCAACCAGTATCCTGAGCATCTCAAAGTCAGCCCTCCGGAAGTCCAATACAGCGGTTTTACTGGTCCCCTTCCTGGCCTCGCCAAGAATAGTGAACACCATTTCGTGGTCACTCTGCCCAAGGCAGCTCCCGACAATCACATCCTCCACCAGTCCTTCTCTGTTTGTGAAGAGAAGGTCTAGCGGGGCGCCACCCCTGGTAGGCTCACTAACCAGCTGTGTCAGGAAGCTATCTTCCACGCTCTCCAGAAACCTCCTAGACTGCTTTCTCTGGGCTGTGTTGTGCTTCCAGGATATGTCAGGGAAATTGAAGTCCCCCATGAGAACAAGCACTGAAGATTTTGCAACTTCTGTCAGCTGCCTGTAGAACTCCTCATCCGTCTCCTCATCCTGGTTTGGCGGTCTGTAACAGACCCCGACCAGGACACTAGCCTTGTTGTCCCTGCCAATCCTAACCCAAAGGGACTCGACCTTGTCATTCCCAGCCTCGAGTTCTACAACCTCGAAAGACTCTCTAATATAGAGAGCCACACCACCACCCCTTCTGTGCTGCCTGTCCCTTCTGAAGAGCTTATAGCCAGGCATTGCAGCACTCCAGTCATGAGACTGGTCCCACCACGTCTCCGTGATGGCAACCAAGTCGTAGCCTGCCTGCTGCACGATGGCTTCCAGCTCCTCCTGTTTGTTACCCATGCTGCATGCATTGGTGTAGATGCACTTCAGCTGGGCCATTGCCTTATCCCCCGACCTTTCCATTGTTCCCCGTGGCACAGCGCCAACAATCCTTGCTTCAGCCCCATCCCCCTTCTTACCTAGTTTAAAGCCCTCTCAATGAGCCCTGCCAGCTCCTGGCCCAGGATCCTTTTTCCCCTAAAAGATAGGGACCCGTCTGCGGCCATCAGGCTGGGTGCTGAACAAGCCCTAGAAAGAAAAAGAGGACAGATAATAGGATAGATAAGAGGAGTTACCAGTGGTGCAGTTACTTCTGCCTACGGGGAGCTGTTTATTCCTACTGTGGGAATATAAATGTTATTTTTGCAGAGTTACATTGTTTAGAAGGAAGGAATGTGGTATTGAGATATGCTTGCAGTGATAAGAAAGCTCAACAACCAACCTTGTAAAATGCAGACAACTGGACTCCTTAGAGCAATTAGGAGAAAATCACGGTGTTAACTCAAGTCAGATAAGTGAAGAAATATTACCACTTTAAACAGTAAAAGTGTCAAAAGAAATTTGAAATTTAACAGGCCAGCAACTGAAGGCTGTGCATTGTCTGTGAAGCATCAGATAGATTGTGAACCTGGATTACTCACCCAGTGGGGAAACAGGGGAGGGTTCTGTCATCAAAAAGTATATAAACTGTGTTTTGGAACCAGTTGGTGCACTCTCCTGCTTGTGGGATGCCCGCCATTGCAATCGTGAATAAATTACTACTTCACTGAGATCCTCACCTGAGCCTAAGTTATTGGCTACGGAGTGTTTCTCACACTACCAGCCAGCTAAGTTTGTCTTGTGGCCAAGTTATATGTACATCACAGCACACACCTACACCTACTCAGGTCAACTGTTAAGTAAATCACTAAATCATGTTATGTAAATCATGTTCAGTAGTCTGGTTAGTATCACAGCAGTTAGGCATCTAGATTTCCCTAATGCACCTTTATGTTGTGATTCATTTTAATATGAAGTAGAAATCTAAAATAGGTCAGATTAATTTCTCCTTGGAATTATTTATTTCTTTACATTAACTGTAATAGAAGGCAGGAAGAAAATTTTAGCTTAGATATTTGCACCAGGGTAGGTTTACGTTGGAAATTGGAAGACATTTCTTTTCAGAAAGAGTAGTCAAGCATTGGAGCAGGCTGCCCGGGGAGGTGATGGAGTCAACATCCCTGGGGGTGTTTAAGCAAAGGTTGGACATGGTGCTTAGGGACATGGTCTAGTGGGTGATATTGATGGTAGGGGTATGGTTGGACCAGGTGATCTCGGAGGTCTTTTCCAACATTAATGATTCTATGATTCCATGATTCTTAAGATTTCTTAATTTGCTGAGGTAGTTAAAAGATTACTAGTTTATATACATGTTGATGGAGATAAGCTTCCTTAACATATATAATTGTTTCTAAGCCTCCTTAACATTTATTATTGTTTCTAACTGTTTTAGTTTCATCAATCTAAGAAGAGTTGGTGAGTTTGCCAGACTTCATTCTAAGAGTCATTAAGAGAAAATTTCAGATTCCATTTTTCAGTAAAATAGTTTTTAGATCTCATGATTAAATATAAGGCATAATAATAAAAATAATAATAATAATAGCACAGTATATGGTATATATTTTGACTTTGGATTGGTGTAAGGTTTTTTTAGGGCTTCAGCTATATCAGTAAATTAAAAGATACTGTGACTTATTGTCTACTTAAACTCTCAGCTCCCATTTATATGTTGTTTGTTTACATGTAATTGATGAGAATTTAGGTAAGATATCACACTCTCTAAAAGCTCATTACTTAAACTGTACAACTGTGGAAGACTTTCCAGCAAATGAAATATATAATAATAGTCTGTAGAGTTTTTAGCATTTAAATATGGAAAATATTGCCAACACAGAGACATAAGGTGTCTAGAAACAGCAAAGACTCACCCTGCTACCCCACACTAATCATAATCAAGCTTATTTTTCCTTGAATTCACAGTCAATTCTCTATCAGCACTCTTAATTGTCTCACAGCAAATTTTAAGCTCTGTCCAATGTAATAAACTGGGTATTCATCAGACTCACAAAACAGAGTCAGATGTAAGATATCCATTTCTTGGATGGTTTTGTCTATGTCTCCTTCTCATGGTTTAGGTAGAGGAAGGATCACCAAGATGATTAAGGGACTAGAGCATCTCTACTATGAGGAAAGACCAAGAGACCCAGGACTATTTAGCCTAGAGAAAAAGGAATCTTACTCAGGAGGAATCTTACCAATGTATATAAATAGCTGAAAGGAGGGTGTAAAGAAGACAAAGCCAGGCTCTTTTTAGTGGTGTCCTGTTACAGGATAAGAGGCAGTGGGCAAAAACTGGAATACAGGAGTTTCTGCCTGAACTTCAGGAAGTACTTCTTTACTGTGTAGGTGACAAAGCACTGGCATAGGTTACCCAGAGAGGCTGTGGAGTCTCCCTCATTGAAGATTTTTAGAAACCATTTGGACATGGCTCTTGGCAACCTGGAGTTCCAAATGACCTCCAGAAGTCCCTTCCTACCTAAATCATTCTGTGATTCTATGGAAAAGAGGTATTAGAGATGCACTAAACACCACCTGTCCAAAAATACTTGCATCCTGCCCAACTGTATTTGATGTCAGAGTAAAACTTTCACCTTAATGAGAAGCTGGCAACATTTTCTAAGATTCCCAAATATGTCTTTGCAGGGTGGCCAGAGGTATCTCTTTGGGTTTATAAGCTCAATAGGATTGGCTGGATTTGTAACTATATTTTTGATATGTTCGTGAGATCACTTTAAATATTTAAGCAGTCTTAAAATAAAAATAAGCTGCTTTCTGGCAAAATAGTGGGTTTTGCTCTCTTTCACACAGCTATACAGTTACTAACATTCCCCTCCCTGTCACCCTGTCCTCTTTCAAATAAGGAAAGTTTCCAATACGACTAAAAATAATTTTTTATATTGTACTTGGTTTATAATTTTCCCAAATATCCCTCATCTGTGCTAGAAAATGACCAGCAAACCATATCTCACTTTAGGCATTATCTTCGATTCTGAACTCTGCAGGCATCTCCCTTATAATTTGAAATTAATCCTCAAAATAATTCCTTTAGTTTACCTTTCCTCTGGCTTATTAGTTTGAGAAAATAAATTGTATTAGCTGATTTAATCAGCAGCTTTAATTCAGAATGTAAGTAAAACACAGTTCAGGGTTATGTAGGGTTTACATGATCTCTTCAACTATGTTGGTTTCCTATCTAAAAAAGTTATCATCATCCCTTCTCATTTTTTCAAAACCTTGACTCACATTGTTTTTGTTGTTTGTTTGCTTGCTTTTTTTTTTCACTTTTTTTTCTTTCCATAGCTCCTTATTACCATGTGTAATCTTAAACACAAGAAAGACCACTCATAGCACAGTAATAATTGTGATAGGACCAATATGACAAAGCTCATTACTCAGTTTCTCACATCTTTTAAGATCTGGACTTTAAGGAGAAATAAGAAAATAGTAGAGAAGGCAAGCAGTAGAGATTTATAAATGAAGAATTAGGAAGCACAATAAAATGAAAAATAAGAATTTAAATATAATATAATATAATAAGAATTAATATATATAATATATTAATAATATAATATATAATATATATTAATAATATACATAATATAAGAATTAATATAAAATAATATAATAAGAATTAAAATGAAATAAGTTTTGTGGTCTATATTTTAGCTCCTTATATTTCTTACATGGATCCTAAAAAGAGGGCAATCTAGTTTATGGACTGAGGATAATCTACTTAGGACTGAGGTTCAGAAAGTTCTTTATTTTTTTTCAGTGTTTAAACAACTTGTGTATTATTTCATCCTTTAACATGGCTTTTATCAATTAGTTTCTTCTTCTCATGACAGCATTGTAGACAAGAAATGCATGATGCTAGTTACTTTGGCAAGTGGGTACAAGAAGAGATATAAACAACTGACTTGAGAATGTTTACTCCAAATGGTTTATTTTTGCCTGCAACATATTATTTAACATTTGTGTATTGAGAGTAATGGCAGACCAGGATATACCAACAGCTGAAAAACACTGTTATTTACTTTGTGGTTTGTAATCTAAATCTGACAACAGGAAACACATGCAAAAAGCTTGAGGCAAACTTGGTAAGCTTAATTAATGCTGCAGCACTCAGTATAAAGAATGCTGAGGAGAATGGGGAAAAGAGAACTATAACTTGGGAGATAAACATGATGATTATTAGCAGTGCTTGATTCTTTCCTTATGTCATGCATTCACCAGAAGGCCAGGAATTCACCAGAAGGTCAAGGCAAAGTCCAGTCTTACCACAAACCCACTAAAAGGCACAGTCATTATGAGTCAGCACAGTGTACAAAACTACCAAGTGCAGCAATGGGCAGGAATTTTGAGAAAGATTATTGTTAGGAGAAAAATGTGTAGTGTAGCTAGAACCTTTTAGTGCTTAAAAATAAACTTTGAAAATGGGTTATTTTTTAAAATAATTACAATCTATTAAAAAAAATGAAAATGATTAAATTAATGAAACAAACCCCAAAACACTTAGATTTGTCCTGAAAGTTACTCTTTTACCTCTGACAAATGATAGCATCAAATAATAGATGAATATCTCTGAAGTGTTGAGAGACACTAAGAGTGAGCAGAAAGGAGGACAGAAGGATGGGTGAATAAAATACATATTCTCAAAGAAAAATCCTGTTCTTGTCATGCTGAAATACATTTTCATAAAATGAAAGTTCAACCTTACTGAATCCAGTAGAAAACATCAAAAATCTTAGAGGAGAAAATGGATAGTGGAAGTTAGAAACACAAAGTGGATATTCGATATGCAAAGATGTTAACAGGGGAAGCAAGTTATATGGGATACTCAATTGAATGAGAAACATTTGGTGAAGATTGGTTTAACATCCTGGCTTGGTGCAGCAAAATTCATTCCTGACCAACATTTCCTGAAAATAGCTTTATACAGAAAAATTATAACTCTTATTAAGGATAAGAATATTGAGAAGAAACTACATTACTTCTACAGGGACACAAGATATTCCATCCTTTGTTTTGAGGGGTAAACAGCAACTGAAGCATAAAAAGGAAGGCATTGATTATAAATGTTAAATATGTCTGAAGAAAGCACATGAGCACGTGAGAAGGCTAAAACAGTACCCATATTCTCTCATGGAATTCTGTTATTGTAAAGTACATTTCAGCTACTTTAGTTGACTGGAACTAGGTAAGACAAAGAAATGTAATAGAAATTGTTGCTTAAATTGCACCACTGAAATATATAATGACAGGTTCTAAATAGAACTGATGTTAGAAATATTTATCACCCCAATCTGCATGTAAAAACATTTTGTAAAATCTAAGAAGGTAGTGAAGACCTCTGCAGAGTTTTAAAAAGCTTCTGGCATGGACTATAACAGCAGATAAGATTCCATGTTGAAAATGATAAGGCTATTACTGTGCTTAAACAAAAGTTTTGGGAAAAAAAAAAAAAAAAAAAAAAAAAAAAAAAAACAGTATCTGGACAAGACCTATTTATTGTATGTTAACTATTGGTTGTATTTTTCCTTTTTAAAAATCAGCAGATTGTTGAGAAATTATTCCAGGGAAAATATATAAATAAATAAATAAATAAATAAATAAGTTGCCCAGAAATTGAATGGGGATAATAATTGAAATTAAGGCCACACTGAATTGGTGAGAAGGTCAACAGCATTATTTTTTTTCCATCTTATTCTGAAAATACATGGTACTGGCTACTGCTAAACAAGGGAGGCTGAACCAGACAAACCATTGGTCTAAATCAGAGTGATTCCCCATTCTTTTTTTCCTGTGGCAAATTTTTCCTTACCTTGTATCTGTGCTTGTACTGGGTTTACGTGGCAAGATTTTGGTAGCAAGAAGCTGCAGGGGAGAAGAATCCAGAAGCTGCCCAATGTTAGACAGGGGCCAGTTTCAGCTGACTCCAAAGGGACCTGCTGCTGGTCAGTGCTGAGCCAACAAGCAATGTTGTTTGTGCCTCTGTGGGTGCAGATTTAAGAAAGGGGAAAAAAAAATAAAAAATGATGTGTAACAGCAGCTGGGACAGAGAGGAGTTAGAACCAGCCCTGCAGACACCCAGGTCAGTGCAGCAGGAGGGCAGGAGGTGCTCCAGGCATGCAGCAGCAGTTCCCCTGCAGCTGCTGGAGAGGTCCCTGGTGGAGCAGGCTGTTCCCCTGCAGCCTATGGGTCCCACATGGAGCAGATCTCCACGCTGCAGCCCATGGAGGAGCCCCCAGTGGAGCA
Organism: Aythya marila; assembly: GCF_965140915.1. Classification (NCBI taxonomy): domain Eukaryota; kingdom Metazoa; phylum Chordata; class Aves; order Anseriformes; family Anatidae; genus Aythya; species Aythya marila. Next base: position 140,304,452 of record NC_139043.1, read on the forward strand.
GGTGGATGTGGCCTGGAGGAGGCTGTGGCCAATGGAGAGCCCCCGCAGGAGCAGGCCCTGGGCCGGAGCTGCAGCCCATGGAGAGGAGCCCACGCAGGAGCAGGGGATCTGAGGGGAGCTGCTGCAGTTCTTTAAGAGCTGCTGCCTATGGGCAGCCCCACAAGCTCAGGATGTCATCCCGTGGGAGGGACCCCACATGGAGCAGGGGCAGAGAGTGACCATGAAGGAACTGCAGAGACGAAGCATCAGGGACTGACCTCAGCCCCCATTTCCCATTCCTCTCCACAGCTTGGGGGAGGACATAGAAGAGGGTGGATGGGGGTAAGTTTTTTTTAGTTTGTTTTTGGTTTTGTTTGTCATTGCCCAAGCTTGTTAGTAATAGGTAATAAATTTTATTAATTTCCCTATGATGAGTCTGTTTTGCCTATGATGGTAATTGTTGAGTGATCTTCCTGTCCTTATCTCAACCCTTGAGCCCTTTTCATTGTATTTTCTCCTCCTTTCCCTTTGAGGATCAGGAGTGAGAGAGTGGTTATGGTGGAGCTCAGCTGCCCACCTGAGTAAAACCACCACAGTTGTCTGCATCCTTAATTATACTTTGTTATCTGAGTATGAGAGAACTGGGACTATGTCCTGGTTTCAGTTAGAACAGAGTTAATTTTCTTCCTAGTAGCTGGTAGAATGCTATGTTTTGGCTTAGGATGAGAAGAGTGCTGATAACACCCTGATGTTTTAATTGTTGCAGAGCAGTGCTTATACTAAGCCAAGGACATTTCAGCTTCTTGCTCTGTCCTGCCAACAGGCAGGCTGGGGGTGCAGTAAGAGCTGGGAGGGGACAGACCCAGGACAGGTGACCCAAACTAGCCAAAGGGGTATTCCATACCATCTGACGTCATGCTAAACAATATATAGGGGTGGCTAGCTGGGGGAGGGGGGCCGGACTGCTCGGGGTTAGGCTGGGCATCGGTCAGCGGGTGGTGAGCAATTGCATTGTGCATCACTTGTTTGTACACATTATTAGTAGTAGTACTATAATCATCATTGTATTATTATTATTATTATTATTATTATTACTTTCCTGTCTTATTAAACTGTCTTTATCTCAACTCGGGCTTCACTTTCCATTTCTCTCCCCCGTCCCAGAGAGGGAGGGGGGAGGGTGAGCGAACGGCTGCGTGGTGTTTAGCTGCCGGCCGGGTTAAACCATGACAGTCTTTTTGGCACCCAACGTGGGGTTCGAAAGGTTGAGATAACAGCAGATCTGACCAGAGTGTGTTAAACTAAAATTGGTATAAGTATTAGGCCTGCTTAATAGTCACTTATCATAATGCTGATTGCTTTAATCTCAACGCTGCTGCGCCTGTTTTCCAAATTGAGTATTATAGCACATTATTTTCCGTATGTGCTCTCTGTCATGTTGTTTATCCTCTCCGGGCCCTGGTTTCAGATCATTATGGTACTGTGTGTTGTAACAGTGGCTTATGAGACGATGAAATATCTGGTCATGACTCTAACTTGGTATTTGTACTCAGTAACATCATCGACTCTATACTTTGGAAACCGTATCTTGGAAACTATTAGCAATTATACCTGTTGCCTTTTTTCATTAGGGAGTCAATCTGTGGAGGGGAAAGGGGAAGATATTTTTTCTTACTTGATCCCTCTCCCTTTCTCCTTCACCACCCTCTTATCCTCCAAGCTTGTTACAATATCTCTCCAAGATATTGAATATCCTTGGGATACTCAGACCAGCGTGGTCTTGCTGTTATGCCTCCTGAATGTGCTTCAGGTTTTGCTTAAAGTTAAACAACTACTTAGGAAGCTCATCCGGAGATCTGCCCATAGGCAGTATAGTTGTGGGTGGCAGGGAGTATGGGAGGATATGGGCAGGCATCTAGAGCAGTTGGCAAGTTTCAACAGCTGAGAGGAGACGCCTCCAGAGGCTGTGAGATTGTGCTCCATCTGCAATTGCTTTGTCAATGCCTGCGTCTTTAGCAAGGGATCCCAGTCGCTTGGCTTCCCTGCCGTCTAATTCCACACAATTGGCTCCAGAGTCCCAGCACCGGAGCAGCCAGGTGACAAGCTGCTCACCTATACAACGACCAAAATCTTTTCGCACATCTCGTAGCTCACACTCGTTTAGGCTTCGGGTAGTTACTGTTGATTTTTCGGCATCCTCATCTTCCTCCTCCTGAATCCCTGATGGCCCAGCATCGTCGTCTCTATACCTAGATTTAGCAGAAGACTCTCTGCGTTCTAAACAACCTGAATCTCTATACCATTTTTTCACCTTCTCTACAGGGGCAACTTGAACTGCTACAGCTCATTTCTCTGACCCCGTTACAGGGTATGCCACAGGGGTTGGAATACCCTCTGCAGGGTCAACTTGCACTGCTACAGCTTGTTTCTCTGACCCAGCCACAGGAGCTGCAGTGGCTGCAGGAGCTGGAGCAGCTGCAGGAACTAGGCAATTTAGCCTAGGCAAGAGGAGGTTCAGGAGAGATCTTATCACACCTAAAGGGAGGGTTCAAAGAGGATGGAGCCACGCTCTTTTTAGTGGTGTTCAGTGACATGAGGCAGATGACCTCCAGTGACCTTCCAACCTTAACCTTTCTGTGATTTTGTGATCTGCTATTTCATTCTTTCCTATAGTAAAATGGAAAAGGAAAAAATAAACAATTGAAAATATGTTTACATAAGTCTTCTTTCAGCTTGTGGTCTTGCCATTCCCAATTATCCCATCTGACATATCAAGGGAGTAGAACATATTACAGTGAATAAACCTGAACCAAGTACAAGCATGTCCTTCTATTAGTTTTGCAGGGCACTTGCACTATGCATCTGGGAAGCATATGGATTTTTCTGTTTCTTTCTTTTTTTTTTTTTTTTTTACTAGTTATACACTATAAACTCAAGGACATAGAAAAACCTGTAAATATGTCTGTAAAATTTTCAATAATATACACAGATAAAATGGGAGGTGTCATCCAAGACACAGCTAATAGCTGTAAAGCTACATAGTGTATAAAAATATAGCACTCAATACAGGTAAACATAAAGTATGTTGAAAACAAAACTGTGAAATATGACAGCAAAAAGTAGAGGAAAATATTTTGTTAATTTAAGTTCACTTAATAGTTCAGGTTTCTTCCTAAGCAGAAACAGATTGCACTAATACAGTGAACAAAAGTACTATTACTAACCTTGTCACTGCTATTTATCATTTTCAACCATCTGCAAACCATTTAGCCATCTGCCTCTTCAGGTTCATGGATTTCAAAAATGGAAACAGTAATATAAACGTTTAATGATGTGAACTATATTGAGGAAAAAAAAAAACATTGCATGTAGAGTGTTTAAAAAAAATAAAGTATGGTTCTGAAACACAGACAGCACAAATCTTAGAAAAAGTGTCATGGTTTTGGCTGAAACAGGGTTAATCTTCTTTGTAGAGGCTCACACAATGCTGTGTTTGGTATTTTTAATGAAAACAGTAGTAATAACACATTGATGTTTTCAGTTGTTGCAGGGCAGTACTCACACAGAGTCAAGGACTTTTCTGCTTCTCATGCTGCCTGGCCAGTGAGGAGGCGTGGCTGGAGGGGGACACAGCCACGACAGCTTATCCAGGCTGACCAAAGGGATGTCCCATGCCATATGATCTCATGCTAAGCAATAAAAGCTAGGACAAAGAAGGAGGAAGGAGGGACTTCGGGAGTCATGACATTTATCTTCCCAAGAAGTTGCTACACATAGTGAGCCTTGCTTTCCTGGGAGTGGCTGAACACCAGCCTGACAATGGGAAGTAGCGAATGAATTCCTAGTTTTGCTTGGCTTGAGTGCACAGCTTTTGCTTTACCTAGTAAACTGTCCTTATCTTAACCTGAGTTCTCACACTTTTACCTTCCCAGTTCTTTTCCCCATCCCACCTGTAGAGAGGGAAGCAAATTATCTTTGGCAACTTGGTGCCTTGTCTTTATTAATCTTAGTGGTCTAACTATCTGCAGCTCTGTAACCTTTCTTTTTAGTTATTAAGGCAGTATTTTCCATTTTCTCTGAGTTAATGTGTTTGGTTTTGAGTGCTCATGCTGTATTTCTCATACTGTATGGTTGCTTTTCTTATTCTTATGCGCACATACAAACAGATTTTGTGGTTGTGGTGTGTTTGCATGGAAGTGTGTATCACTAGTCTCAGAGCTGACTCTATCAACTCAGAGTTGACTGTTATCTGGCTTCCTTTCCTGGACTTGTTTTGTGAACTTTGGTTTTTATTAAAGACAACAAAGCATAATTCTTAACTGAGTGGTAATAGTCATTTGAATATGTGATAAATATTATCCAATAATTTTGTGTACAGGAATTTAACAGCCAATTAATGTGCAATTTTACTTCTGATTAACATACTTCAGTCAGTACTAATAACGTTGTGAAGACTCACATCCAATAGAGAGTTGGTGCTGCTCTTTATTGGAAGTCTGTAATACTAGGGATAAAGAACATAACAGTAAAACATCATCATCTTCATCCTCTTTACTGCTGACACCTGCTGCACTGGTGAGAGCTCCCAGCAATGAATGCTCATCCAGGACTATTTTGCTCCTCTTCCAGATAGGACACTTAAGGAGACTTGTCCCTCTTTTATTTACACTGTCAGTGCCTATCTCCATCTCTCTCCATCCCTCTGTCTTCTTTGAATATTTTTCTGCTGGAGTAGATTTCACTGGGGAGTTGATGAATACCATCAGCTGGGCACTCTACTGACAGATCTACATCATGAAGGACTGTTGCAGCATCCTTGGTGCAGTAGAAGAGAACTGGGCTGTGAGAAATGCTTACTTTAGGCAATAGTTGGGTCTGTTCCAAGGGTGAACAAAAATACTTTGGGCTGAGAGAAAAAGAAAGGATAAAGTGAGTTGGGAATGGGGGTTGAATGGTTCTTTCAAAGAAAGGTGACATTTTACAGTTTTTATATTACTTTCTCATGTAGACAGAATTTTTTTCTTTACTTTTAGCCAGATCAAGGGCTTTTTTTTTTTTGCTTTTTTTTTTTTTCCTCCAAGCTCTTTCTTCATGCTCTTTATATAACTGCTTATATAACTCAGTGTCTATTGTCTGGGGTAGAAACAGTATTGCATTTGCTACAGTGGTTCCTAGAACCTATTTTCAGAGGCAGTTACTTACTGTCTTCATCATGAAATGTATATGGAAGAAAAATTGAATAATCTGAATTGAAGAAATTCTATAACAAGTACTGAAAGAATCAAAGATATGATTAAAGTCAACTTTCCTGAGTGCATGTTAAGATATATACAGAAAAAAAACTCTTGCATGGTCTCTCTGGAGCACATAAAAGCAACCATACTGTCTTGCATAAAATGTTAATTCTTCTGCTGTGAGTCCTCATCCTCTTTTTTTTTTTTTTTTTTTTTTTTTTTCTTAATATATAAGCAGCTTGACCTTCTTCATCCATTTAGAATTAAATTTTTCTTTCCTCTTTCTCTTTTATGGGAGTTCAGTGCTTCCATATTTGAGGTGTATTTTTTTATTTTTTCCAAGACATTTTGGAAGTCTTCCAAAGATATTCCAAGAATATTTTTGTATTTTTCCAAGACAAGAAATGCTATTTCAAAATATAAAAAGATAAAATGAAATGTTGAAATTATCTTGTCCTTTCATGTGTTCCTGATGTTTTTCCCTCATTTCCATCCAGTTTGTCTATGATAATATAATTTTCAGCATTGTAAATTTGATGAAGACAAGTTTGGCATTTGTTAAGGATATGAGGGGATTCACCAAACTCAGTGGACTCCAGGACACAGGGTTCCTCCTCTGCAGCTGCTAAAGCCCAGCTGGGTGAAGCCAGGGGCTCCCACTCCCACAGATGCTGCTGGTTTTCTCACTTACAGGTTTGGCTGGTAGTGAGGCTGGGCCCATGTCTTAGAGTTGTACATGCACACACACATACACACACACACGTGCATGACACTAACATAGCAGACTACCACAGAATACCAAAGACAGTCTTGCTTTTAGCAGCAGCCCCACAAATACCAACAGCACGCACATAAAATAGCCCAGTAATGCTCCTCCTCTCCAGCTGATTAGGACTGACATGTGAATCACACACACACTCACAAAGTCACATATTGCATATCAGTATACTAATACCCATGGCCAAACATTGGGCTGTGAATGCAGGTTACCCATATTCACAGGCTATTTCATCTTGATGTTCCTTACCACATAGCCATGTTCTTGCATACTCACCTCATGTTGATGTTGCACCATTGCAGTCATAGATCCCTTGAACAGACTCAAAATCTACCTAAAGTCCACACCCAGACACTGGCTTAGAACTTTTGCCTTTCCAGTTGCAGGTCTCTTGCTTGCTGGCTAGTCCAACTTGATGTTTGTGGTGAATAACACATGTATACACATTCAGTTTTAAATTCCCTTGGGAAGATAAACTCACAGTTGCTGACACACAGAGCTAGAGCCCTTGCAACTCCTAGCTTCTTTTTAATTTGATAATACTCACATATTACAGAATTCACGTAGGACAGAGAGTCACAGAACAGAATAGTTAAGGATGTAACAAAAGGATAGACTGCATGGATCGGATATAGGTGCAGTCAGACAAGCACTGTAACTGGATGCCTGCTTACGTGATGAACCCTTTTACCCACCCTCCCCCATTTTCCCATGCTTCTTCCCTCTGAATGACCTGAGTCATTCCTTTTACCTGTCTTTGGCCCTTCTCCTGAACATACAGTAATAAGTTATCACAGTCCCACAAGCCCTCTCAAGTATCCCATAGTACTCATGCTAGTCTTGTTTCCGTCTTTTTATCAGTGACCAATTGAGGCCAACACAGTGGCCTCAAAGCAGTACCAAAGCTCCTTCTCTAAGGACCATCCCTCAGATGCTGAAAGGTTCTGGTCCTCTCTGTTGTTTCCATTGCTACACAATGTCTGTGTATGTACACAATGTCTTAATGTCTGTGTGCCCATGTGCTTAATTTATCAGTTTACCTCTAACTCATTATTTCTGTTGTACTCTGTATAGTCCTTAACCAGATAACTTAATAAAACAAATGCTCTTTAATTTCATGTAACCTTGCAGACTTGCTACAAGCCCTGCTGAAAATAAACACAGTATTTAATAAACTGAGTATTCACAAATGAAAAAAAAAAAGTAAATCTGAATTTAAATATCTTTATTATTAACACCGTGCGTTAATTTTTGTTAAAACGTTTAACTTACTTGGTTAATTACATTTCCATAAAGTGATTTAATAGAAAATGTTAAATCAATATGTTTGATAAGCTTCATTTCTTTTAGAGTTTCTGTTTTACACTGGGCCTTATCAAATATCAATTGAATTAGAAATGCACAGTATTAGAAATACTGTGCTAATTGTAATAGTGTCCGTATAATTTTCTATATAAAACATTAGTATCTAAACCACACAACAGGAAGTCTGTATTAAAATACACACAAAAGAAAAAAAAACTTTTTCATATTGACAAAAATAAAAGGTGTCTGATTTGCAAATGGTTATGACAAATTCTGTTTCCTATTTTCAGTCCTTTTTTTTTCTTTTCTTTCTCTATTTCTTCTTATACATTTGCAGTTATGGTTTACTTTCTTATAGATCTTGATAAAAAGAAAAATGATACATTTGTGGAAAATCCCAATGATGTATTTTCATTACAAAAATATTGCATAGATTTTCAGACCTTTGAATACTGTCTGCCACTTACAGTTATAGTCTTCAGAATGGTCGGTACAGAATATTGGCATAGTATAAGGACTGATTGTTTATCTTTATGGACAGGGAGTGTTTTGTGTGTGTTTCTACTGTGATTATAACTTTACAGGACTTTTCTGAAATGAAATAGTAAATCAAAGACCATAATAATAGTCTTAATGGGAACGTATAACATCCTGCACTTCTCTGTGTATATCAATAATAACTTAAACTGTCCTATTATTTTTAGGTACAAGGTAACCTCTTGCACACAGTGGTATAGGTCCCCACCAAAATAAGTTCACTGGAGTCAAGGCAATTATATATATTTTAATCAAGAGGTATTTATACTCAGAAACAGTTTTTCCTGTATATAAAATAAAGATTAATTAATAGAAAGGCAGTTCACATGTTGAAGAAGAGTAAATCCCTAAGAGATTCATCAGACCTTGTATATTTATTTACCACTTGAATCAAATATTTACTAATAGGTAATCTGTTTATTCCTGTTATTCACATATAGGGCACCAACTTAGACGTTCATAGCATACCTGTGGACCTCTAAATATAGCAAAATCTAGCATAGGGTGAAAAAAAAAAGTTCTAAAAATACTCTCTGAAAATGTTTCAATAAAAGTTAACTGAGGTTATGGAAGTGAATGAATGACAATTCTGACTACAGAAGTTTTAGAGTCTTGAGTACAGAGTTTTCTGAATGCAAGTTTTTAATTAATCTGAATTCCTGTGGTTGATATATATCATGATATAATCTATACAGCCTTTATGTCCATTCCCCATTAACCATCTCCAAAAGATGATTAGAAACTTCCACTTAAATAGCTCTCTTTCATTTTCCCCAATGTAACAGTTTGTGTTCCTCTTTCATTAAAAATAATAAAAAAAAAAGGGCATTTAGCTTTTATTGCTGTAATTGGATAAAATGTACCTAAATGTTTTGAGATTGATATCCATCTTTGTAAATTTCTTTTACTCGTTTCACTTATTTGGATCATCATTTTGTTCTAAATTTAATTAGCAGCCTTCTAAGTGCCAAATTCTTTTGGAAGTAGTTTGCTTTATTTAGCTGTTAACTGGTTAGATTACAAATGTGTGTTTCAAGTTAGGTCTTTAGTAAGTAATTGTGTTATTATTAGTTGACTCATTCATTATGTGTAAGAAGAAAATATTAAGTTTCCAAGAGCATGGCACATTAGTATGCAAAATAACAGGAGGATAATTACTGGCCACTTGCTGCAAGGTAAAGTGTTTTCTCTGAAATTATTTTTTAGAATACTCAAGGAATGTTTTATAATAGAACATGCACTAGTTGGTATGCCCAACAGAAGCATACTCATCTGCTTTTGGTAAATATAGAATCATTTTGTTATGACAGAGGGTTTGTTTGTTGTTTTGTTTTTGTTTTATAGTTTAGCAATGTAATATCTTGAAAAACTTTTCTGGGATACTGTTTTGATGCTTTCAGTCATATAGATCAATTCACTCACTGAACAGGTCACACTGAGATCACTTATAGAGTATGATACTACTTACAAGAGTATATGCCTCTGACATGTTTAAGGAAGGCCAGAAAAAGAGAAATTGCAGTAATTGAAAATGATGTTAGTAATAATGATACTAATTATATTGATGATGATAATAATTGTAAGAATATGTAGGAAAGTGCCTGCTCCTTTAAGGATATCTGGTCAAGGACCTTTTCCAATGCAATAAATGGATAATTAGAAAGGGAAGGAGTAATGGGAACCAAGTCTAGTCAGGAAATAGAAGTGTGGGAATGTTGATTTAAGTAAGGTTATCTGATCGAGGATTTCTGGATTGGGATGATAAGGAGTAAAGAAGGGAGAATGATAAACAAAATGCTGAGTCACAGACCTAACAAAGCAAAAAATGGAGACAAGAATGACAAGAAATAAACCTCCCAGTCCCACTGGTTGATGGGCTATCAAACTGCAGGAGACACTTCCAGGAAGATCAGCCTGGACTTTGTAGCTGTTAAGATTGTGAACAGGGGGCTGAGGGTCAGAGGGGATGAGGCGGGAGCAGAATGAAAGGGTGCAGGAAACTGCAGAGCTCTGCAAACTTAAGCGGGTGTTCAGGAGGGAAGGGGGAGCAGAAGGAACAAAGGCAGGAGGTAGAAAAAAGTGTAAAAGGTCAGGTCATGCACCTGTCACGCTGTCCTCTGTTTGTGTGTGATGAAGGGACTAATTTCCAGCTACTTGGGACTTGGTGAGACCCATGTGGGGTGGGGGGGGGGAGGGGGCATGAGTGCAGATTGGAGCTAGGGACTGGAGTCAGGCAAGGGGAGGGGGCAGCCCAGGCTTGTGGTGCCATCTGCTGGAGTGGGTGAGGGTCCTAGTGTCAGCAGTTGGAGGGTCCTCTCTGGACCTAGGAAGGGCTCCACAGATTTTGGACCTGGAGCCAAAATTCACCCCAGTGCCTGTGGTGTGAGTGAACTGCGTGCCAGCTACCAGAGTCAGACTGGGGTTTGAAGTGCTGTCAGCACATAACAACCCTGTAAGGTCTTGGCATCAGCTACTGGAGAGAGTGGGGTCTTCTACTCACAGCCACTGGGGTGAAAGTGGTGTGTGTTCCCCAACCAGCTACCGGGGGGAAGGCAAATGAGTGAGGCAAGTGAGGGCTTCAGACTGGAGCTGGAGCAGGGCTGTGGGTCACCACCCATGTGCCTGGTGCTGGCTGCTGGGGGTAGCCAAGTGTCTGTGTCTTCCCCAACCTGATTTGCATGGTGTGTATGTGTATTCATTAGAAAACTTCAAGATGAATCTGCCAGTGAGCAGCTGGGGCCTAAAGACTGGGCCAGGGTATTATGTGAGTGGGGGGGGGGATGTCCATGCTGGAACACGCAGGAGGATTTGTGAATGTGATGTGCGTAAGGGATGAGTATGTTAGAATGAATGTTTGCAGTGAACTTCAAGCTGGACCGTCTGGAGAGTAGGTGACCTGACAGACAGCGGGTCTCTGCCAGTGCTCAAGGTATCCACAAACGTGGGTGTGCTTGAGAACCTGGAGAGTGCTGTGCCAGCATTAGTGTGTGCCAGCACTAGTGAACTTCTATCTTTACCAGCTAGAGAGTAGGAAACTTAGGTGTCTAAATCTATGTTTTACATCAGTCCCATGTGTAAGTGCTGTTGAAGGCAGCCTGTGGCTCGGGCAGCCTGTGTGAACTGTCCTGTCAGTCAGTGTTCTGTCTCTGCTTCTGTGTGCCTATGTGTCTCAAGGATAAATCTTCAGCTTTAAAAAGTCTTCAGACCTGTAAAAGGGCAGCAGTGGTCTTAGGCAGGAAGGCAGGAGTGACTGGAGGAGGCAGTCGTGCATCTTCACCTTAATTATTATTATTATTATTAATAATAATAATCATCATCATGAAATTCTAAGACATTGCCTATATAGACACCTCAGCATTGTTGTGTTTTGATAGCTAATCTGTAAGAATTTATATGCTTTGCTCTGAATATAAACTACCCGTCAAATCTTAAACATCTATTTACATAGAACTGGGCCATAACATCCATAGCTGTTTAAGCAAATGCAGCAATAATAATAGTAATAATAATAGTAACAATAACAATGAGATAAACCTGAAGGGATTTATGACTGTAACTGGACATTTAAAAACATCTGAAATTCGAAGAAAAAAACAAAAAAAGAAACCAGAAACACTCTCTTTTTATTCTCTCTTTATTACTCCTGCTCCTAAATTTTCAGGGAGTGGGAGAAGGAAACCAAAGAAATTGAAAAGATTTATTTGAAGCATAAAAATGTAGTTAATGTGACACCATTAGTGTTCCATTGTGGAACACTATATGGAACAGACAAAAATGAAAAATTCAAATTTCTCTTAGAACTATGCTTTCTGATAAACAATGTATATAGAATGAATGAAGAAATATTACATAATTATCTCATTGTGAAGCCTTAATGCCATATTTTATGAGCCCCTGCTTAAGTATTTTATTGTTTCAAAAAAAATTCAAAAATCTTTACAGTAAAAATTCTGATTATAATCTATCAGTGTTCTTAGGCATATGTAGTTGATTCCTAACAACACATTTCTTTTTAACATACCCAGTAATGAAATATTCTTCTGATGATGTCTTCAATTCTGAAATTGTTCTGATGCTCCTGCAGGAGGCTTAAACCATTTGATGACCAAAGCCACCTGCTTCTTGTAAGTAATTCCATTTTCCCTGATACATCTCCAGAACAATTCAGAGCTGTATGCTATAAATGTACATATTTGTTGAAATAAAAGCTATTTATTGATAGCTTGAGTACAATAAATGCTCCACATGGTATTTTATTACTTATTTTGTAAAGAAAAGTGTTTTGTTATGAGGACATGAATTAAATTACAAAATTCCATGTTTCAGAGAGAGAAACAATTGATGGCCAAGGACCTACCAGTGCAGTTCTTCTTTATGGAACTTTTTCGTAAAGATGTTTCAAAAGATTGCAAATATTAATGTTCCCTCATCATTAAATTAATCTCACTCTTGGACAGAGTTTAGTAGATGTACAATTTGAACTCAGAAGTATAACTCATTCATCACACTAATTATTCCTCCATTTCAAAATAGAACACTCACAGCAGCTGTACCTTTATCATCCCATAAGCTTTTATTTTTTCTGCCTCAGTTCCCTCCCTCACCACTTAATCACTTCATCTTTCTCTCTGTTTTCTCCAGCTTGTTACTGTTTCATGTGTGTGCCAGAAATGAATGCAGTATGTGCCAAATCCACACAATTACAGTTCTGTTAACCAGGGTGGGATATTTATTCATGTAATCAGAATATTTTTCTTTGTGGTTTTCTGCAACAGACGTTCCATTTGGTTCATTTATCTCTTTATTTGTACAGTCAAAACCTGTATCTGTCTATACTCTGAAGTTTAGTTTTTCTTCTAATCTCAGAAACGCTGAGTGGTCAGCACTCTCCCTCACTTCCCACTGAGGAAGAAGTCAAGAGGAGCTGAGATACTGTCTCTCAAGAGCAGATACTCCAGAGTCACACATCCGTAATGCAAAATGAAAGAAGAAATGCTTTCCCAGGGAGGGAAAAAAAAAAAAAAAAGTGACTCAGCAAGGGAAGATTTAAAATAAAACACCAAACCAAACCAAAAATTTCCACACCTAAATTTCCTCTGTCACGTTTCCTGTAGCAACTGTTTACCATAAATCTCTTCTATACAAAAGCAATGCATAATACCATGATTTTTCTCCTTTTTTAGAAGTAGTTACAATGTTGCATTTCTCTTTTTATCAAATAATAATTAAAAAAAATAATAAGATAGAAGACTGGAAAAAAAGATGATGTATTCTTTGGCCTGTGTTTTGTCTGGTGCACTTGCATCAGCAAGTGCAATACAAAATAATTCCAAAATTACATGTATTACACCAGCCTTTGTGGCACACATATAAAACCTTTTCAGGAACACCTTTGTTACTATACCATCTGTCCACTTGGCCAACGGGATTTGATTGAAAGGACAGATAGATATGTCCCCACTAGTAAGGTAAGGTGTGTATGGTGTTTCCTCACTGAGGGATATCAGGAGCGCACAGTTTCTACCTGCTGACTCTTCAGCTGTTCTTCAGTGTGGAGATATGCCAAGATGTGCATTTGGGTTGGAGTACAATCAAGCATTCAAAAAGCCACCTAAACCTAGCCTGTGCATTTCCTAGAGCTATGTATATATAGGCTACTAGTCAAAGTGCAATTAGTGATGTGTCTACTAATACTCTTCTATATTTTAATGTCAGCTACACAAAGAACTGAACTGCAAAACAACACAAACAGAAATCAGGGAAAAGCTGTATCTCTAGCAGATAATATGTGGCATTTGACCATTTAGACCTGTAAATGAGTACCCTGTGAGACAGTTTAACTGTATCTATTTTGCTTCTAATTTGATTTGGAGTTATTCCTTCTGGTAAATACCATGATCCAAATATATATACCCAACAGTCTTTCCTAATTCATGTATATATATATATGTATTAATAGAGTTAAAGCGAAAACTAATGTTGCTTTACTGTTTGACTTTTTGTTTATCCTCTCAGTGAAAAAGTTTTTCCTAATATTGAACTGGGTCTGGCTGGAGTGGAGTTGACTGGATGCAGCTTCATGCCACTCCCTTAGGTTCTATCACTGTTCACCAGGGAGAATAAATCAGTATCTGCCTCTCTGTTCCCTGTTGTGAGGAAGCTGTAGGCTGCAATAAGGTCACCACTCAGTCTCCTCTTCTCTAGGCTGAACAAGCCAAGTGACCTCAGCTGCTTCTCATTAGTTTCGCCCTCTAGACCTTTCACCATCTTTGTTGATCTCCCTTGGACACTTTCTAGCAGTTTTAAATCCTTCTTATATTGTGGTACCCAAAAGTGCACAGAGAGAACAGGGTCTCAAGAAGACAGTCAAAATCTTTGCAGCAATACATGATATGAGAATGAGAAACAACAGTCAAAAATTGTTAAGGGAAGGGCTCCAGCATAACACACTGAGAAAACCCTTTCCCATGAGGCCATGAAAGTGATTGCCTAGGAAGGTTCTGTAGTTTCCATTCTCTGAGATTAATTTAAAGACCAGATTGGATAAAATCCCAAGCAACCTGTTCTGACCTCAGAGTTGACCCTGCTTTGTACAAGAGATATGGTTTCTATTCATTGTACAAGGACAGAAAGCTCCTGAGGTATCTTTTAACTGGAATGAACTCTGATCATATAATTCTGTGATTGTATGATTAAGAATGAACTACTTAGGTCTTTTGGAAATCTTTTCCTACCCCATTGTCATATTCCTGGCTATGATAACTAACTATTATTTACTGCAGAACAGTCCAGAAGAGCTTGAAGTTGGAAAAAAAATGCACTAGAAATAAAGAGCAGGAATTTCGTACTTACATTTGAGTTCTGAAACTTAGGATTTTGCTTCCATATCTAACATGAGTTATATAGCCTTATCTGCTCAACAGACTAGTGACTGGTAGAAACAGTGAAAACATTTCCAGATATTTACATGTATTTTTTCCCATAATTTGTTATTCTATAAAAATAGTAATATTTCATAAAGACAGGTTAATGTCAACACAGTTCCACTAGAAACACTTCAGCTTTATTTAGTGCTTAGACCGTTTCAGCTATCTGTGTCAGCTAGGCTCTAGAAGTCATGGATTGGAGGAATTTGTGGACAGCAGGTGTTCTTAGGACAGTAACATGCAGAACAAGATTCTAGCTGGACACATTTCCCCTCATGAATATTGAAATAACCCGCTGAACTTTCAACATTTTCCATAAAGTGGAATTAACTGTTTTGTTAGAGACTTTCATGGATCTGTCTTTGAATTGACAATCAGATCCCCTTTGGGATTCATATTACTGTATCATTTAAAATTGCTATATGGACCTCCCAGAATTCTTGCCTGTGTTGTGCAACAGCAGACACGTTATCTGTTCACTCCATAAGTAAACACTCTCATCTCAGGAAGATTTTTGTGGATGTTAACTTTTTTTTTTTTTTTAAATCCTGTTTGTTTTTCAACGTTTGTGTTTGCTGAGGGACCAGCAGTTAAAACACTGTAAAGAGGCTAATGCTTTGTCATTAAGTATCAAATACTTCCAGTTTTGCACATGCAAAGGAAAAACATTTAGTTTTGCTTTCTGATAATCAGGTCCTGGTCTGATGATGAAGGATGGTAAAGAACAGGCATGTAGCACATCAGTTGCTGTTGTATTATAATTCTGTGCTGCACAAGTGTAAGCATCTCTTTCTGAAATCTATGGCAAGTTAAGAAAATAAAACTTACTATCAGAGTTATGGCAGGTTTCCATATCTTATCAGCAGAAATAACAACAGCCATGTTGAAGGACAGAGTTACACATAGGTGATTGTTTTTATTGTGGTATATTGAAAGTGTTTTATTTTTTAAGAATGAAGGCATGAAGCACAGATGGTGTTACTAGACTGAAAAGCATTAAAAAGGTCTTTTAAGATATGAGGCTACTAATGACTAAGTTCATTGTAGTTGTCTATTAATGCTATGAGATTTGATACAGTATCTTTCTCTATAGTTTATGGTGTATCTGTATCTTTGAACATTGTTTGGGATCACAACTTTAGCTTCCACCTTTAACATTGATGAATCCCTGCTCAGATGGCTTAAAGTGTTGCTTACATTTTATTCGTCCATAGTTCTTTCACATAATGGGGGGAAAAGTATTGTATTTTCTAATGTTGCTTTAAAAAAAAAAAAAAAAAAAGTGCCATATTTTTATACTGACTTTTATAATCCCTGGATTTTTAAGATTGATTTAGTCTAAAGATAATAGAAACACTCTTTTATAGACAACTATACTGCATGTTCTATGCTCTTTAAAGTAATATTTCAGACTTTCAATCTTTTAACACTAAAAATAGTATTTTACTACATGTATCGAATACTCTTATTACTGGAAACATTTGCACTTAGCAGTTATCTACAAAAAAAAGGTCCTTCTGCAGTTATGGCTCAATATGTGGTAAATGCATTGCAATTTGAAGCAATAAATGCTTCACGATGATCCATTTAATGCAAAATTGACTTTACCAGATAAATAAAAGAATATATGTTTACATATATACCTCTAGATACTATAAGTAGATTTATAAATAGAATAAATAGTCACCCTAATCCTGCTGATTTTGCAAGCAGCAAAGTGTGGAGCACTGACAAATATTCACTTGAATAATTGCTACGGAATGTCGTATCTTATTCGACATTCACAAATTTTCACAAAATGATGGAGATATTAATATTCCAAGGACCAAACTTTCAGAACTGCTACACTTACTCCTGGTTGAACAAGTCAGAATATTACATTGCCATAGTTTCAGCACCCAGAGAAGATTTGTTAAAAAAAGGGGGGTGGGGTGGGGTGAGGTGGGGGAACACAGCTACATCATTGGAATATTTCTTATTGTAACAAAATTTTAATTTAATATGGGTTCTGCCTAATCTTTGACACTACAAAATCATACTTTAAACTATTTTTTGTGAGCTATTACTCATTGTTCTTCTTCTTTTTTTTTTTTTTTATTATATTAGGTAACCAAATCATTAATAATTTCCTATTGTCCTAGCTGTCACTTAAGATAGCAGAACAGAGTAGATAATGAACAAGATGGTTGTAGAGAGGGAGATTTATTCTGGAAATAAAGATAAAGCCAACTCAGTGATGAAATAACAAGCCTTTACTTATTTAAAAAAATACTGGCTGGGATCACACAAGTATTTTGGAGAATAAATCGATATATGGTACAGGAATCTTAAATTTAAATTAATTTCCAAACTTTATATCATGCTTCCCTCACATTAATGCTATCTTATGTAAGAATTATTTCATAGAGGAAATCTGAATTCTGAAAATACGTTTAAAAATTAATCTAACAAAAAATTAATATAACAAATGATGCAAGCCATATTTTTCTCCAACTCTGATCATCCTATAAAGCAGCATGCTGCAATACTGCAATACATATTGCCTCTTTCATTGTGAAACATATCATCTTTTATAGGAAAAAGCATGGGCATAAGCATACAAGGTAAAAAGAATGCAATGTTCCAGCATTAGAGATCTATGCCTTACTTAAATATTGCAGGAGCTAGGTAAGACCTGGAATTT
The DNA here is from genome assembly GCF_965140915.1 of Aythya marila. NCBI lineage: Eukaryota > Metazoa > Chordata > Aves > Anseriformes > Anatidae > Aythya > Aythya marila. The sequence continues at coordinate 140,321,894 of NC_139043.1, forward strand.
ATAGCTGAATCTACATACTGGGATATAGGTGTGCTAACACCTATATGTATTGGATATGTACAGTCATATCCAAGATTTTAAAATTCCCTGCATCTTACTAACATTGGAAAAAATATGATGAATACTTCATCATGAACATTTCATCCTGCTGTACTAGTGGGTTGAGATATAGCATAAACTTTTAAGACCTGGAAAAGAAAAACTGTCTTTTAACTAAATTAATAGCTTAATGACTTGGCTTACTTTACTTCCCATTGACTATAAGAAGACATAAAACATATAGCTATTAAGTTATTTCCCTGACTGAACAACTTCTTGTATTGCCACGGAATTCTTACTTGATAGGATGTCTAGATATTACTGCCAGCTGTATTTCACAAATGAAAGTAAAATCAGATGTTTTTAACTTACTTTGTGATGGTCTACTTATGCTGAGTAGAACTTAGTGAGCTTAGGTGATACTGTATGGTTTGGGGATTTTAGTAAAGAACCAGATTCTAGTAGGACTTTAATGAGAACTAGTGGACCGGGTAGCTCTTGGCATGTAGATAATGTAGAATTAAGAGCTCAATGAATTTCAAAGAAAGCTAGACTCAGTGCTTCCAGGGGTCACTGTTAAGTGGCTATTGGTTAACTTAAATGAAATTATTGGAAATTTAAATGAAATTTTAAATCTCGAAGCCTTTAGTACTGCAGAATTTACCTCTATAAAGGACTCTCAGAGCTGCATAACCATCTCTGTATTCCCTCACATTTTCTGTGTGTGGTGTGTTTGCTTGAATATGGTAGCCAAAATGCCTGGAGAACAAAACAGTCCAATTATTTTCTGCTATCTTCCTAAAAAAAAACAAAACAAGAAATAGTGAGTAGACTGTAAACCAACCTCTATCAGGCAACCTAACCTTGGAATTCCGTATACCACAGTGAGAAATAACCACTGTTGTTCTAGAAAGGTGTACAATTCACACAAAAACAATTAACGAGAGTCAAACAGGCCTAGAAACTACAGTTAAAGGAAAAATAAACAAATCTCTTATTTAGTATGAATGGTTCATCTGACGTCAGTATAATCCTTGAAAAGTGAAAGCAGGATTTTAGTTTGAGCATTAACAGAATTGTTAAATTAGTTCAATCTAAGTTTTATTTACTTTTATATGTTAGAACATATAATATATAAAGCATAGGAAGGGTTTAACTCCATAGGTTGCATATGAAAATTTGACCACAATGTAACAGATTTTTCCCTTTTTGGAATTAATGAATTTGCTCTAGAACCCTTCTGAAAATAAAATATTAGTGCATGGCCCTTGTAATATCAATTTTTACAGTGACTCCTTGCTTACTTTTCCAATGCATTTAATAACACAGTCTTAAGTAATTTCAAAGCATGCCTGAAATCAAAGTGTGCCTTTTCAGTTTATGTGCAGCACCAAATTCACAAAGGATTAGACTTTTTTATTTTTTTTTTTAACCTAGTTTTCCTATGAATAGCATTTCAGATGTGGATTTGTCATCCACTTTCCATGCCTGCAAGTAAAAGAGGTAGATAAAAGAAATTATTTTTTTATAGTAAAATAATTAAGATCTTCCCCCCCCCCGCCCAAGTTCAATAAGACATCGCTGCTTTTTAATGCCAGAAATAAATACATACAATTGCATTACCCTTTAATGTGTCTTGTACATTTCTGCAGCAAGTAGAAAATTTTAATTTACAAAGTAGGCTTTCTACAACTTCAAGAAACACTGAACTTGTCTTAATTTGTTTTTTCTCTTGAAGTGAAAAAAAAAAAGATCTGTGCTTTTTAGTGGGTTGACAAGTACAAGCCTTTTATGTTTTTTGGGGGGATCTCCTTCAAGTTAAATAGAAAATTAATTTTAGTAAATAAATTTATACATTACACTCATTGCTTTTTTGTGAAGGTAATCTAGGGCTTACCACTTCACCTAAAATTCACATGAAGATTTAGGAAAAAAAGAAAACAAAAAGAATTTAAGATGATTTTAAGACCCACAAAAATACCAAGTTATTAATTTTGTTATTTTCTAGTCTTCACACCTGAAATGAGTTTAAAACGCAACTTCCAAAGAAGAAACATAGTTAAAAAAAGCAATTGTCCATTTTTATTTTGTTTACATTGCACTGAAAATTTACATCATACTTTTACAAATCCTTTTTTTTTTTCATAAAAATATACTTCTTTACAAAAGTGTATGCATTAATATAAGAGGAGTAGCCAGTTGCAGAAGAAACATTTTAAACAATCTCAAATGTATTAACCTTAACATTAATGAATGAATTATAGTTATTGCAGTCATTTGAATAAACAAGAATAAATAACAACCAATGGTATAAAATATAAAACAGCATCCTTTTAGTAGAATACAGTTTGACAGAGTTGTATGAATATTCAAACAAAATGTTGTAAAATGGTTTATAAGAAATTCATCAAACATTGTAGAAATCCAAGCAGCAATCCTGGGTACAATGATTTTTGGTAGGCACTCTCTATTACGGTAATAAAAAGTTTAGATTTTCACAGAATTATTAATGTCTGAAAGGGACAAAAACAGATAATTTACACTGGCTAACACACAGCATTTGTGAGTCATGCTATAAACGGAAGACAATGACCTACATCAAATAAATTACTGAATTGCCACTGAATAATTCTTTTATGAAATAACTGTAAAACTAAAAACTAGATTTCCTTGGAAGTGGGTTTGGAATGTCTAAAACTTGATTTTGAGGGCTGTAGAGTCTGAATTGTCTCTAAAACGAATGGATTGTCCCTAATAAAATCATGGCTTTATATATATGTATATATATTTAATACTTTTATTTTCATTGCACTATGGTAATAAATTCAATTTTAAACCATTAACTGTAAGGATTTGTTTCCATAAAATATGGACGTGAAATATATATGAAAACACAGTATTTCCAAATTGTAATTGCCTCCTGTCTTGTAGGTTTGATCCAAAGTTCACTGAAGTCTGTTAGAATCCCTTCAGCTTCAATGGGATTTTACCATGCTCTGTGCATGCATTCTGACAAAATGCTGAAAGAATAAACTGATGTGATACAGTCTAGATTAAATGACAAATGAACTCCTGCAATTTTGATATATGGATTTGATTCCTAATGTTACTGTAAAAAGCACTTTTGAACTGGAAACATCATTAAATTATGTTTTGACATTGAAAATATGGTTAAATGGTCACTCTTTTCAATGATCAACAGTGACACATGACAAAGCTCAGTTCATCTTAGCTACTTGATTGGAAATTATGTCTAATTAATTGTATGATTGACAAAAGGAATGTAGAAACAGATTTACATCCATTATATTTCTGGGTGTTGTCAGTGGAAACAGAAAAGGAGTTTGACTTGGAACATGAAAAGGAATGATGTGAAGCACGGAAAAAAAATCATTAAATAAGAATCTGAAATTTTTGTTTTTCTTCCATGATGTAATAAGAGTAAGTTGTACTTGCTGATTTCCAAATGCTACTTCCTGGTGTTAAACAAAAACTGTTCTGAGAGAAATTAATTGCTAAATGGACTGAATAAATGAAAAAAATGGTACAAACTCATGAGAAACATGTAGCATATGACTGTTAAAGAGAGGTCAGTGACCTATTGTCTCCTGTAAGTATAGCTCTTATTTTCTACCTATATCTTTTTTTAACCCAGTCCCTCTATTATATTTTTATAAAGCACAGAAGTACTGATAGTGGATGCTCCTCCAATATATGCAAATACATTTTATGTTTTAGAATAACCTCCTTTTTTAAAAAAGCAAATAAACTGTGAGTTAGCACTCATGGAGTGCAGCAGGGTTTTTTTGTAAAACTCTCCATGGTAAACATGAAGATTTCTGATCCAGTTTATGAAAAACAAAATCAAAACAAAATAATCACAACCAATTCTTGTCTATCATCCTCAGGAAAAGGTGACCCACTATATCCTGAAAAGTGTGCTTTAATTTAAATATTTTTTTAAATCAGTGAACTGTGTGTGCACTGTGTTGTGTTTCAAATTCCAAACTTTGAAAACATATCATTACCGCATTATACCATTGTGCAAACAGTGTTCAAGTTGGGGTCAAATCGTACCGCTTTTCCTTCCACAGATTTTGCATTTGTGTCATACATAGGGTTTTCAAAAGCAGCTTGTCCATTATTATTTTCATGTACAGAGCATCCTGTATACTGTGTTTTAGGTGCAGTCCTGTTGAAGAAAGACAGACTATTCAGTCTAACTGCAGTATTCCATACTGACATGGCATGACTTAAAAATTTGTACAGAATTTATCTCCCAGTTCCAATTAGGGGAGATAGATATAATGTATTACAATTTATTATTTTTTTTTTACAGTATGTTTCCTAAGAACTAGTACTCTCTTTAATCAAAATATAAGATATTTATGATTCATTTGAAATTGTGCTCATTTGAAAGCTAAGTTAACAACCCAAGAAGAGGTAGATATTTCTCCTTGGATGATCATATGATAAATCATTAAGAGTACAACCAAGTCTTGTAAATATGCACTAATTCATGATCCAGATGACTGAGATATCCTTTTTTTTTTTCCTTCTGGAGACTCAAGAAGTTTATTGAAAGCCAATTTATAACTGAAACATTTTATTTCTTATTAAAACTCTCAAAATATTAAAGTTTAATCCTCTGAAAATGTGATATATATTGTTATGCAAAATGCACACTGTATTGTAAACCATTGATATAAATAGGAAAGACAAGTGATTATAGCATATTATTAATAGCAAATGTATAAAAAAATTCTTAGGCATCTACATTCCTTCACAATCTGAAGCAGTTCAAAATCAAATGGCACCATATGAAATTTATGTTACACGTTTTAAAATAATGCAGTATATATTACAATGATTATTTTCAGGCAAACAGTAGTAAATAACTATTTTTCTCAATTAATAGGCAACAAATTGACTTGTTATTAAAGTGATGAAATTTTCTTTAGTCACCTAATGCTGTATTGCTACAGGAAAAGAGTAATTGAAACCAAGTCCAAATAATTGGATTGGATTGTGTTGGATTGGATTGGAACTGGTTTCAATATCATGAACAACATTTGAATGTAGACTAATAAAACTGAGATGACTATTATGGCTATATAACATAATTAGATATGAACTAATGATTTTAGATGCAGAAACAGTTCCATAACGAAACTTCTCACTGGCATAGTACTTGCATATGCTCATAAGCCAGTGTAGGCATTAAAATAAATTATTCAGGCTATGATTCACAATTCTGTCACATGTCAAAACAAAATACAGGCCAGGCAATCTACTGTAAACACACACAAAGCCTATTCCTTATATTATTTCCCATATGCCAATAATTAACAGCATCCATGATTTTCTAATTTAAATAAGTATGAATGAAGTTACTGCATGGTACAATAACCTGATATCTCAGGCATGTCAGATCTAAAATGTGGTAGGAAGGAATGTCTACATGCATATTTTGCAAACAGTCTGTGGTTTTGCTCAACTCTTTATTTACACTTAAAAGATCGAAGGTGATAAAAAACAAAGTAATACAGAAATTTTATTTACATAGCTTATACTTACCTTTGTTTATAAAGATAAAAGCCAAATCCAGCAAATATAAGGGCAAAGAAAGGCACAAGGATAGCAATGGCCACTGAACTACTATTTGTACCATGTGGTTGATTGGAAGAATTTGAACCCTCAGACACGTTAAGACCTAACAGGAATAATAAGAAAAAACAAGTCATATATCTGTGTGTTTTTTTTTTTTTCCTGACACCTACTACTTCATAAACTTCATAATTCAAATAACATCTTGTGATTGTGTCATCATAATATGTTCAGCTCTATACATACAGCTGTATGCTGAGACCACCTGGAAAGCAAATATAGTGGAGAATACCATATACAATTAATAATGACATGCAAAATGTAAAGAGAACAATACAAGTACTCTGGGATATTAATTACCTTACTACATAATTCTGTATGACAGTCAAGTTTTTGGTGTTATTACTACACATTAATGTACTGTGCTACAAAAAGTCAAATGTAGAGTAACCCATACATTAGATTGATTATATTATTGATTACATTTGTATATATTACGAAGAATAAGTACTGCATGTATAAATAGCAAACATGATTAAGAGGAAAGGGTAAATCACCTGAAGAGGCAAAACGAAAATTCATCATACTGATTTCATTGGCTGTTGCTTTTGATACACAAAGTGAAACAGGTAGAAAAAACTGTGAAGAGCTAAAGCCACATATTGATGAAAAAAATAAGAATATGATCTGCTGCATGGTTGAGGAACATATAAACTACTAGATTATCTACAAAACCAAAATACACACTTTTTTAATATGGGAAAAGGGAATACCAATGCAGCTTCAACATTAAGCTTTAAGCTTTGAATTAGACATTGTAATAATTGCATTGTTAAGTTAGTATTTTCTTTCTAGATCTCACAAGGCAATATCTAGAAATTATCAAAACAAAACAAATGAAAAGCCCAACAGATTACCAATATGCTAAATACAGAACAATGAATTACATATTGTGAGGAAAATTGTCTGGGAACAGTGACAAAAGCATTTTGTCATAGAAAAATCGTGTTTCTTTGCATAAAATAATGAAGTGGTAAACATGATAAACAAAATCTGTTCACTGATTGTAAATCCATCCCTAACTTCAAAGAGAGACTGTTGACTCTCTCATTTTGTTGATTATTGACCTGATTAACCATGGTCAATGCTAGTATTTTATCATTCAAGAATTCAGCATTAACAAAATGAAAATTGGGGATTGCAGGAGAAATATCATAGTTGTACACAATATCAGAAAAGTAAATGAAATTCTTCATTTTAAAATATTTCCAGTTATCAGAGCTGTCATCTTCAAATAAATAAATAAATAAAATAAAGACTTTCTTTCGTGTAGAAGTGAACCTGCAGAATCAAGAAGTTGATTTTTAGGAAATAAATCAGTAAGATTTTGGTCTTCTTATAAGCAACATAAAGATTTACTTTAAAAATATTTAGCACTTTCACTCTAATATTTAGGTGCAATATTTAGGTGTAATGCCACTTAAGCACCATGAATAAGAGGACTGTTTATCAGAGCATTCTATAACTTGGGCTTTCAAAATAGTTATATGTGAAACTGAATGCATTTTATATTCTTAGAAAAATATTGCTCAAGGAATTACAAATGCATAGCTAAATTAAGCAGTACATTGCAAGAAACCTATAACTCCTTATAACTTCTGACATAACACTCTTTGTAAGTTCTACTTAAATGTGATTTTAAGATATGAATATCTAAACATTCTATATCATGTCAATAATGTTAACATCCTGCAGATGCCCTTAAGTTACTGGATGTAATAAAACTGAATATTGAATATTGAACAGTGAAATGACAATGACGAAATTGTCTGAATACCTAATCTTTGAAGTCCAAATTGCCCATAGTCTTTACCCTGGATGAACCCTTGAAAAACATATGTAGCTCCATCAGGTTCAGCAGAAACCTGCAAACAAAAAGTACTCTGAACTAAATGTGGAAAAAAATGTTACAAGAGTCTGTTTGGAAAAAGAAATATCTTAATATGTTTGACCGGTAGCTGTTATTCCCCATTAAAACACACTTTTTTTTTTTCTTTTTTTTTCTTTTTTTTTTCTAGGAAATTAATGAAATTTAAAAGGAAAGACACAGCTGTTATGGGCACAGCTTAAAGCATGCTGGCTTATGGTGATCTCTACTGTTTTGTATTACCTCTAACTTTTGTTTTGTAAAACCAACCAACCAGAAAACCAAAAAATATATATTTCTGGCAATTCAAGATGCTGGTAGTTCTAGGTATCTTACATACTTTTAAATTATCTGATTTCTTAGGAAGTACAAAGCAAAAATTGTATCACAGGTAATCCCTAAGGATGCAAGTATTCAATAATAATCACTTTAAAAGTACATAGAAAAGACTTTGCCTTCAGTTGACAGTTAGTTGCTTTGTTATTACTTAATGCTCATCTCAATAACTACATAATTATACACTTGTAGACCAGAAGAATATTGAAGAAGGCTCTGGAACAAAACCAAAATATGCTAGCATAATCACTTGGGGAAGGGAGGAAAGAGTTATGATCCTATGAATTATTAACCTTATGAGGGTTAAGTACATTTTAAAATAATACATTTTATTCTAATTTATAGGTACTTCCTTCCCAGGATAGTTACTAGGCTTAAATTCAGTGGTCCCAAGGCATTTTCCTTCAAGATTTTCCCTTAAGTTTCCCTTTCTCAAGGCAACAAGCGTGTCTTTACCAATGACCCGAAGCTATGCTTTCACTGAAGAAAAGAATGCATTTCTCAGGTGAATTTCTAACTTCAGGGTAAAGCAATCTGTTTGAGCTTTTCCAAGATCAAAATAAAAACAAAAACAAACAAAACAATCATTCACAGAATCACAGAATCACAGAACTGTAGGGGTCGGAAGGGACCTTGAAAGATCATCGGGTCCAACCCCCCTGCCAAAGCAGGTTCCTCAGAGCAGGCTGCCCAGGTAGGCATCCAGACAGGCCTTGAATATCTCCATAGAAGGAGACTCCACAACCTCCCTAGGCAGCCTGTTCCAATGCTCCATCACCCTCACTGTGAAGTTCTTTCGCATGTCAGTGTGGAACTTCCTGTGCTCTAACTTGCAGCCATTGCCACTTGTCCTACCCCCACTTGGCATGCCTCAGCATTTTTTTGGTGCAGAATGTCAGTGTGATTTCAAATAAAAAACTTGCTCTCTCACTTTCTTTTGTAGCAGAAATATACTCACAAAACCATCCATAGCCCATTTTTCTTCTTTCAGCTTGCTCACGGATGTATGGGAGGGTGCTTTAATGAGATATATGTGGAGCATTAGCCGAGCTTCCTGGCTTTTGTAGACTCCTGTAGAATAGACGTTTTAAAATTCATATTTGCGTTGAGTAGAGAAATTACCTCATCTTTAAGAATAAGCATATAATTTCTTGCCTTAAATAGGAAAACAGGAAGAACAAGTAGCATTTTCACCAACATTTTATTTTAACAACATATATTATTTTGTGACTTTTTGTTTTAATTATTACCATAGAATTTCAATAGGAACTGATTTTAGTCTTTAGAGAGGACAGAAGGGAATTCCCTATACACACGGCTGTTACTTAACAATTATGGTAACAAAACATGCCTTAGACAGAACAAGCCTTGACAGTAGTTTGATATGAGATGAAAAATACTATTGTGAATAAGGCAGAATGTATTTGAACTGAGCGTACCACTTTCAAGATGTGTAATTTATCTATCAGGTAAAGAAGGTGATATAGGAATATACATATCTAAGAGCTTTCCCGAAAGCTGAATTAAAAAATTCTGAAGTTGAAAATATTTCATAAAAATGGTTCTCATCAGTGTTAAAACACAATTTCTTCCACACAATGACAAGACTTGCATATAGGAGGAAGGAAGAAATTCTGGCACATCTGAATTGCTTAATATTGCAGTACTAGAAAAAAGAAGAGAGATAGCACAGTTTTCCAACTAGAATATCAAGTTTTGTATATGTGATCAGAATAAAATGGTTGTGTTGTAATTACATCAAACTGAATTCCAGAGGTGCAAAAATGATTTTAAAAATGGACACATCTGTCTTACTGACAGCTAATCTGAGAAAGTAAAAAAATACATAAAATGGAAAGACATCGTATGCCCAGACATATCCCAGCTAAGAAAAGACATTTTACTCTGTCCTCTATGTTAGGACTTACTCACTCAAGTCTCTTACTATAGACTATGGCAAGAGATGGGAACCTCAAATGTTCATTTCTGCTTAAGATGCAGATTTCCTAGCTCTATTCAGAAGCATCAGTAAGAGAGTGGGCAATAAGATTGCTAATTCATGTTTCTCATTTCCATGCCTAAAATCACAGAACAAAAGTGCTCTCCGCATTAAGGATAGGTGCTTACCCTATAAGAAGTATGAGCTAAAAAGAATACTTTTGTGTTAACATTACACAGAACTCAAATTAATGTGCCTTGATAACATAGGGTTTACTCTCATGTTTTCAGGACTGCATTAACATCACATAGTGCTTGGTCACTTCAGAGCTTGGAAAGTGTGCATCTAGATATTTCTTTGAACTCAGGGGGGGAAAAAATCAATCCCATCTACTGTGCACGAATTGCATAAACATACATTAGGAAATGTTTGCATGAGGCTGAGGTCTTTAATGAGTGTACAGTGTCACAAACATTAGTTTTGTACACTCAAGCAAGAATATAGAGATTTTTTTTTTCCAAAGACAAAGGCACCTCTGTCCTCTGCTGACTAACAACGATGGATTCACAAGCATTTCTCAGTGAAAGGCTGATGTACTTCTTCAGTGCTGGCAACTTGTTTTCCAGTGTACAAGAGAGTGTTTTATCTGAGCTAAATCAATAGGTAAAAGCTGTACCTTTCTCTTCTCTTAATCCCTATAATAGCATTGCTATTTTCACTCACACTGACCTGATCAAATGAACATGCCCATTTTCAACCTGTAATAGACATGTATACTATAATCACAGTAAGCACGGGTGTCAAAATAAAAATAAAAATAAAAATTAAAAAAAAAAAAGGCAACAAATGCTAGAATAAAAACAAACAAACAAACAAACAAAAGTGAGAGCTGCGGGAGGAGAGAATTACTTTTCTTTCTGGAAAACCTCAAGTCAAATATAAAACAACTTCTTGGCATCTCAATGTCTTTTTATTCCATCCCTGCTTCCCTGACCCTAAGACACTCTTTCAATATATACACTCTCTGTTTTCTACATATAAAATAGGGATAAATTAATTACCCAATGAACTATGCATTGCTTGTATAGAGAGTACAAATGGGCAACTAATACCCTTATGGAAATTACATTGTAGAACTTAAACAGACATCATATTAAAGATTAAATTCACAAAGACAGTCAAGACAAACATGGTTAACAATCAGAAATTATTTTAGGACACTTTTAAAAATATATTTTTAATACCAATAGTCTGTTATGCTTATTCACATCCCTGTTTTGTAGCTTGCTACTCCTGTGATGTGACAGGTCCACTGTCTGTGTGGCTGAGATGTCTCAATCAAGGAACTGACAGAGTTAGAAAAACAAAACAAATCCAAACATTTTTACAGTCTTCATGTTTGCTTGCTTGTCAAGCCATATCTGTGGTTTCTGATGATGGTTCACAATGCAGAGAGCTGCACATATTGTTGTGCCAACCTAACCACAGCAGAAATGTCATACCATACCATAAACAAATATTGTGGTCAAGGGATTCTTCTGAAACCACAGCAAGATGGGTAGCAACTTTTTTTCAACTATATCAGCCAGTCTAAAAAAAAACTATAATCTCTCTTTGTTCTCCATGTTCTTTAATTATCTCTGCCTTGCCGAGTCAACATGTTGCTTATAAGTCAATAATAAGCTGTTGTAGGAAAAATTCATTTAAGCCATTTAAGAATTAATAAAATTTAACGAATAGTAATTTAAGATTACTTATAACAACTAAGGAAGAATAATGTGAATTAAGATGAATTAGTGGATTAGAATTCTTCTACTCCTCATTCCTATTAACTACAAATATAATACAAAGCTGGGAAAAGAGAAGGAAAAGGTAGAATAATCCCTTCTTCTGAAAAAGAACTGAACTAGAATTAAAATTTTGATAAGACAAGACAGTTTTCAGCAGATGTTAAAAACTTAAGCATTATGAATTAAGTTAGAGGGAACCAATACATATAAAACAGAAAACATTAACTGAAATTAATATTTCTTATCCCATACCTGAAAGCAGCAATTCCATATTGCTGTTTGTAAGTGTTGCATTTACTCTTCCTGAAGTTGCATTGAAACTGGTGACTGTCAAAGTCATGGGCTGTTTCTTGCTTTTGTAGTTGTAAGAGCCTTTCCATATATAATTTTGGGCAAAAACATCATCAGGAACTATACAGACATCAAACATATTTCAATACATATTTTAATATTTAGCACTTATGAAGTCAATCATCCAATAAAATATACAATAAATATTAGCATTTTCTCTACTTTACCCTCTCTCCTTTTAGAATCATAGAATCATAAAATAGTTTGGGTTGGAAAGGACCTTAAAGACCATCTAGTTCCAACCTCCCCGCCACAGGCTGGGACACCTTCCAGTAGAACAGGTTGCTCAAAGCCCCATCCAGACTGGCCTTAAACACTTTGTCATTAGCCCACTGTAAAATGATTCATTTAAGTAATAGTATTGTTCAAAAGTAATATGTTACCTATACATCAATACAGATATATGCAAATTTTCAAAGTCTTGACATGAGATATGAGATACCATTTAAAAAATGAAATTGAAGGTTCCTTAGAATGTCTTTACTACACTTTCCAAAGACAATATATCAAAATTAGCCTTATAATAAATCATCAAAAATCCGCATACTCACATCATTTGGAGTTACTCTTATTTAAATTAAAGTTCTATGTTAGTGTGTACACTGGCATCTCACGTCAAATAAGCACACAGGAACACTTGCTCCTTTTTCTCTCAGGGTGTCCCAAAATTCAAGAGTGAGGCACACTGGAATACCTGATAGTTTTCCTTCACTGTTTATTTTATGGGCCACAGACACAAGGTGTCTTCCCTATATAGCTTTCCTGGAGTTTTATCTGTGTATACATACAGGCATTTTTTGAAAAGTAAACCCATAAAAACATAACACCTGCATACTGGGCCTGTAAGCTACAAGCAAGGAAAATGCATGGTGCAAACAATCTGATACTGCTACCTGTTATGCCTGCAATTTATTTTCCCAGTTTCAGGAAAATGGATCTTTATGTAATTTATTTGCAATTACTTGGGATTGTACAAAAATTTTCCAAATGAAAAAACTAGTAATATGCATACCAAGCAATATATCATTAACATAGTTATGAAGGTAAGTAAAACATAATAAAAAAGAAATTACCGAAACCTATCCTATAAAAATACTTTTTAAATCTTTATTCATATCAGTAGGCATTTAATAGGGATAAATTAAAAGGCTAATTTTAGTTAAGGAAACTTCTCTCTTAAAAAAAATTTATTCTCTCTTAAAAACTTTATTAATTCTGAGCCACGCAGTGCAGTCTCACAAATTTATTCTGTTTATCTTTTCTACAAAAATATTGTTTAAAACTATAAACACTTGAAAGTATTTACCACTTAGTTTGGGACTTGGTGTTCCCAAAGCTGGTCTGGGATCCTTCACCAATATTTTGGAACCAGCTGTTAGAAAGAATGAATGACAAAAAGACAAAGTATGAGCAAATTGGTTACTCAAAAACTAGGAAAAATAATTTCCATAATGGAATTTACTTGTTATACAGGATTGAAGATGATGTTTCAAACTCCAAACACAAATGGTATTTCAGTCAATATTGAGCCTTAGTATCACAGGAGCACATACACATTGATTTCTTTTGTTGCCACATTTTTGCCAAATTTTTGAAGTTAACCAGATGCTACAAAGTCATTTGTTAATACCCAACACTGTAGGCATTCACTTCAGAATCCACATTTCAGAATTCACAGTCTTGGACTAGGCATCTAATATGTGATATGTCTTCTAGTATTTGATCTAAGGCAAGTTTTATGATTTACAAATGTAGATTTAGTATTTATATTTATAATATATATATATATAGGCATTCATATAAAGTAGCACTGTGGGCAGTGCTTCGAATGTACATGCAATGTAACACCAATGAAGAGACAGATGCATTTTAAATCATGTTCCTCTTCAGGATTTAATTATCTTCAGCAGTACTGAGAGAAACAACTTGTGTTGAGAAATGTGACACCCTCATCCACCCAGCGTGTCACTTTATCATAGAAGGAGATCATAGAAGGAGATCAGGTTCGCCAAGCAGGATCTGCCTTTCATAAACCCATGCTGACTGGGTCTGATCACCTGGTTGCCCTGCAAGTGCTGCGTGATGACTCTCAAGATAATCTGTTCCATGAGCTTCCCTGGCACTGAGGTCAAACTGACAGGCCTATAGTTCCCCGGGTCTAGCCTCCGGCCCTTCTTGTAGATGGGCGTCACGTTTGCTAGCTGCCAGTTGACTGGGACCTCCCCCAGTAGCCAGGACTGCTGATAAATGATGGAAAGCGGCTTGGCCAGCTCCTCTGCCAGTTCTCTCAGTACCCTTGGGTGGATCCCATCCGGCCCCATCGATTTGTGTACATCCAAGTGCTGTAGCAGATCGCCAACCATTTCCTCGTGGATAGTGAGGGCCACGTACTGCTCCCCATCCCCTTCCACCAGCTCAGGGTACTGAGTATCCAGAGAACAACCGGTATTGCCGCCAAAGACTGAGGCAAAGAAGGCATGAAGCACCTCAGCCTTTTCCTCATCCTTTGTAACTAATTTTCACCACGCATCCAGTAAAGGATGAGAGACCTCCAAGATCATCTGGTTCAACCATCCCCCTACCACCAATATCACCCACTACCAGGATGCTGTTGGCCTTCTTGGCCACCCAGGCACACTGCTGGCTCATGTTCAGGTGAGCATCAACCAACACACCCAGATCCTTTTCCTCTGCACAGCTTTCAAGCCACTCTGTCCCAAGCCTTTAGCATTGCATGAGTTTGCTGTGGCCACAGTGCAGGATTTGGCACTTAGCCATGTTGAACCTCATCCCATCGCCCTCCGCCCATTGATCCAACCCATCCAGGTCCCACTGCAGGGCCTTCCTACCCTCCGGCAGATCGACACTTTCCCTCAGCTTGGTGTCATCTGCAAACTTAGTGAGGATGCCCTCAATTCCCTCTTCCAAATCATCAATAAAGATGTTGAACAGGATGGGCCCCAACACCAACCCCTGAGGAACACCACTGGTGATTGGTCACCAGCTGGATTTCAGTCCATTCACCACTACTCTTTGGGTCCAGATGTCCAGCCAGTTTTTAACCCAGAAAAGAGTATACATGTCCAAGCCATGGGCTGCCAGCTTCTCCAGGAGAATACTGTGGGAGACCATGCCAAAGGCACATGTCATGATGCAGCAAATGCAATAGGGAAGTGATATGTCTTTCAAATGAAACTATTTTATTTTCCAGACAGTAATTTGGATTCACTGGGGTATAAAGTCACACATTTCTGTCTTCCATTGTAAGATACTCTCAGCACTAGGCTCCATTCCTTGCTCCAGTGGTTATTTAAATATTTTGCATTTTGATTCTTGACTTGGAAACCAGTTATTCTTTCTCTCTGGTCAATACTCTAAAAAAATTGACAAAAAAACAAATTTTCTTTCCCTGAGTGGAATGTTCTGCATAGCAGGAAGTTTCATCAGGAAGCACTGAGAATATATTTCTTGAGAGCATTACAAAAGGCTTCTTCTTGGTATATAGATTAAAATTGGCAAACAGGAAGGTCAGGAGGGCAGAATTCAACCTAAATTTCTCATGGCTTCCTGATTGCTGTTACTACTGATTGATCTCTATTGCCTCTCTCTTTTGAAAGAAGCTTGCTGAACTTCATTGAACATGTTTGATTTGGAGGGTGTGTTTCAACAGCATATGCTTTTTGTCTGCATCAAGCTCATGTTAGAAATATCTGGCTCATAGTTTCCAAAGAGCTTTAGTACAATCAGCTTCAAGTTAATCAGTCTTGTCAAAGTGGATACATTTCTAGTCAAGTTCAAAACCGAAATTTTAAATACAAGATCAAAACTAAAGCTTGTTATCTATGGTGTTCAAGTTTCTAGATACAACCATTTGCTAAACAAATCTTTCAAGAGATCAGTTTTGTATTTAAAAGTGAAAATCCTGCTTTGTTTCCGCTACAGATCCTTTTATAGATCTCAACTTCATTTCTTTTCATCCCTTTCCAATTTATTTTTGAGAAGTTCACCATCACAGGAGAACAACCTAATGTAGTGCTCTTCTCTTTTCTGTAGGAGGGAAGATTTACCCATTTCTGTAATAGGTGAGACTGAAAATATTCAAAAGACATTTTCCTTTATCTCATTAGTTAATTCATTACAATTTGTTACTCATTCATACCTTTCAACAAGAACAAGAAGCAAGACCACTGAGCCTAAAAATTATTTATTTCAATAACATTTCCTCAGGACATTTGGAAACTACATTACATGACAAGGTAGATACTCTTGTAGTTACCCATGTTTGTGTTTGTTTGTTTGTTTGTTGTTTGTTTTTTTTAATTTTCATAATGGTTTCTCATTATCAGATACAGTTAATATGACTTGTTTCAACATCATAAGCAGAAAATTCTTGTATTTAAATAAAAGCCATGAAGTACATTTGGCCTGCTATAACGCTTCCTGAGTACTAATCAAGTCATGAGCTTTTTGGCAGATTATTTTCTAATACTCTCTCCCAACACTCTGCTCTGTTTTCCCCCAGTGCTTGCCTGGCATTTAATGCCAGGACACCTGTTGTGTTGTGTTTTTGTTTTTTTTTTTAAGTAATACAAAATATTAACTTCCTGTGAAGTTAATTCCCCTTCCAAGTGGTTATATAGCCTCTGAATGGCTCCGTAAAAGCCCTGGTGATAACTACATCTGGAAAATTAGGTATCAGTAACCTGAAAGGTAGTTTAATTATTCAGGAAATGGAATTCCAGACAGTTGCTATACTTGAGGATGTTTCTTATCTCACATGAAAAATACCATTCTCATCATGATTTTGCCATGAGGTTTTTCATGCCATGCCACCACAAGACAAAGTACACAGAAAAAAATAAAAATTTAAAACTTAAAAAAAAGTGAATGTTGGAAAAGCAAAGACAAAGTAAATAAATAAGTTTTGTTTGTGAGTAGTATATTGTTGTTCACATATGAATATAAAATAATTATAAACCCTATTAATGAATCCTATGCAGTAATTTAGACACTTGCTTGGACTTAGAAGTCATCCTTCTCTAATATTGCAACTGTCATTGCTGTGTTGCAGCTGACATAGTCTCTTTAAATAAACTTATCCTTGTCTAGGTTTAATAGGTATGTGCAAAAACATTGAGGTCCTTACTCCACTGAGCTTATCAGAATGTAGACCACACCTGACTCAGTCAGAACTTTAAAAGCAGGTGTCAACCTGTCCCCAGAATTATACCTGTAATTGACACCTCTGTGCATGCAAATGAAACACAAGTACATGAAAGCATTTGTCCCATGAAACACAACTGACAAAGGATTAGAGTTATCTTCTCACGTGTTCGCCCTCCTAGTTCTCCTTGCTATTCTGCCTCATCTGATTAGACTGCAAGTAAAGGAAACTTGAAATGTGAGATATGAGATATGCAGTAACAGAAGAGCCTACCTTCACAAACTGGAACTTTGCCAGTCCATGTACCATCAGACCTACAGGCTCTATGCTCTGATCCTCCCGCCAGGAAGAAGCCTGGCTGACAAGTGTAAATCAATGTATAGCCAAGTGAGGGAAGATCCATTCCTGCAACATTTGCATGAGATGGTGTTTCTGGTTGTTTACAGCTGTGAGCTACAAAGAAAAGATAAAATATCCTTCAGTCAAAATGGTCAAAATATTTCTGGAAAAAAAAAATAAATCTATATCCATTCTGAAAGGTAAGTAATGAAGAAAAAAGCTTTAATAAAAATAACATATTAATATGTTTTAAAAAACTAGTGTTAGAAGTTATTGTATAGTCTATGATTTATTGTCCTGAGACTGTAACTACATTCTTGAAAGTGTTTTTTCCATCTTCAAGAGACAAAGAACCAGTTTAAATGCACCCTTGCACATCTAAAATTGCTCATCTGCATACATGAACATAACACACATTTTATCATAGTAAAAAGCAATCCTGATTTGTGACTTATATGACTTGTGACATAGAAAAATAGTAAATAAATGGGCCACCTCAGAAAAATACTATGAAAGGTCAAAGGGGAGTGGTAAGTGAGGCAAGTTTTAACTATCATAAACAAAAATTAATTCCCAACCCTAATCTCATGAAAAGTGTTTTACATCTTTAACAACCACCGGAGTCTGAGAACCCTGTGTTATCTCAAAAACAGCAAAGTTCCAGAGTACGAGAAGACCTTGGATTTCAACAAACTGAGCTACTGATTTGGCGTTTGTTTAGGGGGAACATTAACACTAAATGTAACACCAATACTGTTTTCTTCTGTGGATACGCTCACCACTGCTTTTTGAAGTTTTTCTGTAAGGTCAGACCTTATAAGGTGAGACTGTTTCCAGAAAAACACAACTGACTTGCTGAAGAACAAGGAAGATTACTTATGAAGTGTAAAAGATGTAAAAAATGAAATGTTTCCTGCCATATGCAAGTAATAAGATTGTCTCCATTTCAGATTTAACAAATTCCAACTAAAAAAAATCTTTTTTTCCTTCTTAAAATACCCTGAGTACCTAACTGGGAAACAGTGCAAACTCTTTGCTAGACCTGGTTGTAAATTTCTAGTCCAGTACAAGGTAGGATTGTCCATGGCTTTCCTGCATGGCCTGTTCTCGCCACCTCTTCCTGACTCTGCACAATCTTCATTGGAAGGGTTGCATTCTCTTAGACAGAAACTTACTATTTTCACAATTTCTCTGGTCAATGGGCTGTCTGTGCTTCAAAAAGGATCAGATTTAGTATGACTCAACACACTAATATTCTCATTATTTTTCTTTTTTAAAAATCTACAGGCTATTTTAGAAAAATTCTTTTACTCACAAAATTTCTTTTTTCATTTCTAGCTGCTGTAAACTAGCAATGCAACTTTATATTAAATTTAGTTTAAAATAGCTATATATAAAAACAGGTAACTTTATAGAAATGTTACTGAAACTAAGTAGCCGAGAGAGAAAAAAAATAACAAATAATTTTAGGATTAGCATAAAAATGTATCCACCTATCAAATACTTACGTATACATTCTGGCTGAATTCCACTCCATGTAAGATCAGGAAGGCAAGTTCGTGTTGTTGATCCATGGAGAAGATGTCCTTTCTTGCACTGAAATTGAACAACATTTCCCACCTGTTGAAAAGTAGAAAGCACAGTTATATTGTTATGAGGAAATAACTTTTTTTTTTTTTTTTTCATATCTGACAGCAAACTTCCTCACATAATACAGGCTCAATAAATTGTGGTACCCTTTCTGTAAAAAGTAAATTCAATCCACACAGGATACTGATATGAGATAGAAGAATTGCTTCATTCTCATTAAAATTACTCTATCCACAAACCAAAATCCTCTGTGGATAAAAATCAAATCCTTGTGTCCTGTGATCTCTCTGGCATGTGATGACTTTCCAGGTTTGGACTTCCTCTGCCAGGTAAAAAAAAAAAAAAAAAAAAAAAGGAAGAAAAAAAATATGAAGACCAAGCTAGGAAATCTGGCAGCAAACCAGAAGGACAGTCACAGAGCTGTAATGGGCAATAGATTCTACTAGACCTTTGCTCCTTTGCTGAACTAGAGCCACCTTTGTGGAGTGCTGTATGAATTCACAAGCTATAATGAGAAATTTTTTCATTAGAACATACAAGGGCCTGTCAACAATGGTATCTCATGCTTCAGAAACTATAAGTTTCCTACAATATTTTAATCTTCCTTTTTCATCACAAGAGATAAAAAATAATCTTTTTTTATATACACATATAATAGAAACCAGAATGTAAATACAATATGGTTTATAATACTAATACATCTGATATTAGTTTTTAATTATTATTCTTATTATAGGTTTGTGTTTTATAAAATATGAAATATATTTTTTTAGTCAGTAATGGTTTGGGCATAAACATAACCTGGAATAACTTGTTAAACATGTCCAGTCATTATGATATAAATGAAAATGCAGACAATTTCCAATTTTATCAAATGCAGGGAAGTTAGATTTTAAGGATATCATTTGGGGAGTAGACTCTTACTTGCTGTGAGTGGAGGACTCAAATATTAAGGTGTGTAGATCATATGTACTATTCTGTAGTCACCTGTATTACTGTATTTATCAACTTATGTTCAAACAAGAAGTTGAAAAGTTTGAATTGTATATGATTATTTATTTATTTATTTAAATTTTGTTTAATTGTAAAATGATTGGCTCAATTTGATGCCTAAAGGTAAAATATAGACGCTTTCAAAATAGCTTAATCCTGGGAAACAGCATGTCACTACTACACATAGTCATTTGAAACTTCATAGTACTATCTCTTTCCAGCTCAAGCTTTTCATAAGAATGAAATTTAATAAAAACCCATGAAATATAGATAGCAGCTAATCAACCCAGTGTATGATTTAAACATCATCTCTTTATTTATTTATTTGCAGTGCTCACTGGACTATGTAATTACTTTTAAAAGATTTTGAAAAAAATATACTAAATAGCTTTCGTGATTAAACACATAGTGAGAAAACACTAACAGCTTAAGTTGCACCAAACAGAAACAGAAGTACTCTTTAACTTATTTATTTACTTGTTTGTTTGTGATAAAGACCATAGCTAAAACAACCACCGTCAATGTATTACTTTACAAGAAGTACTAGTCTTATAAAAGATTTTTTCAGTTTAGTCATCTAACAATGAAATCTGCATTTGCAACTATACAATGAATACCTACCCTATTTAATCTTTACCTATCGAGGAAGAAAATACTTTGAAACTGTTTTTTAAATCAGGACCCTCCTCCCCACAGTTGCCTCCCCCAAAATAACACCAATTCTAGTGCAACTGGTAAATGTAGTTGCTTAATATGAATTTTTAATTTTCTTTCCACTTTATTCTTTCCAAAATGACTTTGTGGTCTTCCTGAATAAAAAAATATTTGAGAAAAGAAAAAAAGAAACTTAAACATTTTGTGAAATGGAGAAGTTATACATCATGAAAGCCAATGAGAAAAAGATATCTGACTGCTTATTCCTAGATACATAATTCTAAAGTGTGAATTAGAGATTCAAGCTCTGGTAGTCAATAGCAACTCCAGGAATAGCTGCTCTATGGGTTTAACTCCTTAGTCAAACTACATAATTTATTTCCAATTAACAAATTAACACTTTATGTGCTATATGCTCTTAAAAAATAAAAATAATAATCTTCTTTTTAGAGTTCAACAGATTTTAGGATTATCTTTCATAGATTATCTCAACATCATTTAAATACGGGCAATATTAGACCAATCAGATAACATCATCCTGAAACTTTCAGCTACTTTTGGAGTCAATCATTTAGAACTTTTAAAGTAGCGTATTATGTAAAATATATTTTTTTCATTGTATAAAATCTCTTCAGAGAAATAAGAACTCAATAGATTAAAAACTGTATTGAGTATACTCGGTAAAATTCAGCATATTATAATTCAACTCATCAAGAATTGCATCAAAAAGTTGATACTTTGTGAGTTGAAAGGGATGGAAAATTATGTCCATAAAGTCTTCAGACCTCCAGGACACTGTGTAATAGTGAAAAAGGGAGAAGTTGTATTTTCTGTGACTTCTATCTCTTCTTTAGCTCTCATATTCATGACTTTGGATAAGTTCTTTATGAACGGACTCCTTGGCCAGACAGATACACTGAAGATAAACCATTCCACCTGAAGATAACCAAGAAACACACTTTTTTTTTTTTTTTCCCCACAAAAAAAAAAAAAGATGAGTATACAACTCATCTTTGCTGCAGCTCTAATATATAGCTTCACTTAACCAGTTTGTTAGCCCAGTACTACAAACACATTAGTGAGATAAGGAAATGGCTGTTGAACTGCCAACCCTGTTTAACTATCTTATTTTCCTTTTATAACAAGATTACCCATGTTGTTAACCAAAGAAAGCCAGATGATGTAATCATCCTGGGGCGCATCAGACACAGCATTGTTAGATAGTCAAAGGAAGTAACTGATGAGATGATGATGGCTGATGAAAACCTGAACATGGTTGTTGAGAAGCTCAACACAAGCTGGCAATGCGCACTTGCAGCCCAGGAAGCAAACCATGCCCAGGGCTGCATCAAAAGAAGTTGAGGCCAGCAGTTTGAGGGAGGTGATTCTCCCTCTCCACTCTACTCTCATAAGACACCCACACAGAGTATTGCATTCATCTCTGGGGCACCCAATCTAAGAAGAACATGGACCTTTTAGAGTGAGTCTAATAGTGAGTCTCACAGAAGAGCCACAAGAATCATCAGACAGCTGGAACACCTCTCCTATGAAGATAGGCTGATAGAGTTGGCATTGTTCAGCCTGGAGAAGAGAAGGCTTTGAGGAGACCTCATTGCAGCCTTCCAGTACCTAAAGGGGGACTACAGGAAAACTGGGGAAGGACTCTTTCTTAAGGAGTTATAGTGACAAGACAAGGAGTAATGGTTTTAAACTAACAGGGTAGATTTAGATTAGATATTAGGAAGATATTCTTTACTCGGAGGGAGGTGAGACACTGGCACAGGTTGCCCAGAGAAGTTGTGGATGCCCCATCCCTGGCAGTGTTTACAGCCAGGTTGGCTGGGGCTTTTGAGCAACCTGATATACTGGAAGGTGTTCCTGCACATAGCTGGTGGTTGGAACTAGATGATCTTTAAGGTTTCTCCTAACCCAAACCATTCTATGATTCTACTATTCTATGATTATCCTGCTCTATTCTGTGATGTTGTGGCCTCACATCAACTACTACGTGCGGTTTTGGATGCTACAATGTAAGGAGGATCAAAAGCTATTAGAGAACATCCAAAGGAGGGCAAAAAATGTGGTGAAAGGTCCAGAGGGCAACACATACGGAGTGGTTCATATCACTTGGTTTTTCAGTTTAGAGAAGAGGAGATTGAGGGGTGACCTCATCCTGATTCCTCATGAGGAGCTGTGGAGAATGAGGTGCTGATTTTTCTCTCTGGTGACTAGTGATAGGAACTGAGGTAACGTCATTAAGCTGTATCGGGGAGGTTCAGATTGGGTATTAGGAAATGGTTTTTCATCAAGAGGGTTGTCAGACACTGGAACGGGTTACCCAGGGAAGAGGTCATGGCCCCAAGACTGCCAGAGTTCAAGAAGCGTTTAGACAATGCTCTCAGATATATGTTTTGCAGTATACAGGGATTGGATTCATCGATCCTTGTGGGTCCCATCCAACTCTGGATATTCTGTGATTCTATGGCTCTAGCTGCCAACCAGAGCCTAAGAAAGACTGAGTTGCTAGCATTCTTCATTTTCTAAAAATGATTATGATGATGATAATAAAAAAACCAATAATAATAATAATAATACAACTGGTATTGCAATCAGCTGTTGCAATAGCGCCTTTTCTATCCAAAAGAGTAACTACTAATGAAGCCATTTTCCTTATTTCCTCTACCTGTTTTAAACAAACAAGTAAACAAAACAAAGCTACAAACCACCCATTAGACTTGATGTCAGTTTATATTCTATTTTATATTCTACTATATAACCTTTTTATGTAGGTCCACAAAGTAGCACCAAAGATACAACAGCTGACCTTATGATGAAGACATTAGAATTGCTACCATGATATTCAATAGCAGGTTAATGAATAACTTAATGAATGAGTCTCCCTGCTAGATGAGAAAAATAAACAAAAAGAAAAGGAGAAGAGGAAAAGGATTATAATTGTTTTCCAGCGTAAAACTACGTTTTGGGAAGTCTGCTTTGCAATACTGTCATGGCAAAAGCACCAGGTGGCGCTACAATACAGTATTCCATGGACTTAAAAAAAAATCTGTGTTAAAATGCTCTATATTGTTCAATTCATTGTATACATTGTGTAGAAGTATTGGTGGGAAGAGCTGGAGAAACAGCCTAAATACCTATATCTGTAGTTTCTGTTTTTAGGGAGGAACGATTCTATGTGTAAAAGTGTTTGTACTCAATCCTGGGGAACGGGTGGTGGAAGAGGGCAAAAATGAAAAATATATTTTTTTTGCATACTGTTGGATTGTCTCTGTTCCATAGTTACTTTTTCCATAGTATCGGTTATAGTTTTGATATTCAAATATTCAATATCATTAAATTTTCCTTTGCTGAGAACTAAAGACCATATATTTGCTATTTCCTAACAGAGGAGATATAGTAATTAGGAAAGAAAATGCATAAACACAATCTGCAACCACCACTTATTAAAAATAGGATAGTACTTTAGATATGTATTTTAACCAAAAGTATTATAGTAACATATAATAATATATAATAATTTTTTTTTTTTTATTCCTGTGGTGGTTTTACAGACCGAACACAATTCCGTATAAGAATACAAGGTATTTCTATCTGTCATGTGTTACCCCAGAATCATATTTTCTTGGTCTTTAATTTATCAAAGAACATGAAGATACTCTAACAAGCTTCTCCATACCCTGCAATTCATGTCAAAGTACTAAGGCAATGTCTGTCCCTTCTCTTCAGTAGCTTTCAGCATCATACTTAAATGAATGGAAATATAGCTTGTTAAATCTTTGGTATCCCAGTACTACAGTATTGCTGTTTTGCTAGCAACAGGCTATTGAGTTTGCAAGACTTCTGGGAAGCTTAACAGGTTTCCTATCTCTGAACTTGTATTGACATCCTTGGAACATTTTTTGGTTAGTTTTTAAACTTGGATTAATGGAAACATTTTTTCCTCTGATGACGGTCTGTGATTAATTGCATCCCTTTCTTTCTCTTTGTATGGTACAACCATAGTATATGTGTCTACTATAGTTTAAGTGAATTATAACTAGAGACATTTTGTGACGAAGCATTTACTGTTTAGTCCCCTCACCATCCCCATCCCCTTTCTTTTTCTGCAGTTATTAGATATGGACTAATCATTTTTGGATTTGGCTGCTAAGAGTTATACCACAAATTTGTGACTTTTTTTTTTTTTCGTGTGTGTGTGTGATTTTTTAAGAGGTTTGTTCCCTTCTGGCCCATAGCAAGATGTATAGTACATCCTAGTTCAAAACCTTCACAGACAGAGATATAGTTTGCAGAACACTGGATAGCTTAGGTAACTAACATTTGGGCATAAGAGACCATAGCAGATTTTATTTTATTTTTTACCATAATTTGATAATGTAATATACATGATTCTAAATTGTAGTTAGTCACTCGCTCATTCTGTTTACCTAGGATAACAAACACACACACACACACACAAAGAGCTCTGTGTAATTATTGTTTGTAGTTGTATAAACATTTGCATAATAAAAATCACAACACAAGTATCATCCTTTTTAGAAATTGTATGGTGTCTGATAAGGCTTAAATTAAAATGATGCAGTGATGATGCCAACTATGCTTATGTCCATAACTACTGTGAGCTGTTACAGAACTTCTTTTGGAATGTAATCTGACAATTCAATCGCAACCAAAGTTTTGAGACTCCTTTCTGTGAAGTCTTGAATTACATCATATATGTCTGAATTTTCAATTCAAGTAAAACAAATAAGTAAAACAAAAAAAAAAAAAAAGTAAAACAAATAACAATTCAAGTAAAACAAATAGGAAAACAAATAATCAAGACAGGAGGAACAATAAAAATAAAAACCACTGCTGTGGAAATCCAATACTTGTTATAAGTATTGTGAAAAGCAAGTGACAGTGTTATAGTCATGTAAACAAGGCATTTCTGTCAGTTGTTAAAAAGCACCAACCAAAGCAAAACAAACAAACAAAAAAACAGGACTCCATGTATGAAGACTTGAATTCTACTGTAAGCTTAGAGGCCCTCCCACCCCCCCCCTTTTTTTTTTTTAATGAGACAGAGACATAAATTTAAAACTTAATTGTTAAGTCAATTCAGTGACCTTACTACTATTAGTTTAAATGTGAAGCATTTGAGAGTTCCAAATCTGAGAGCTCCAACCCCCTTTCTCTTACAAACATACATAACAAAAGTACAGAACCCCAAAATGAGAAAAAAAAAATAATACTACTTGAGGTTAGAGTCAGAAAACCATACTGTATTTTTTCAACAGGACCAACTCTTTGATATGCATGTAGTGGGTTTACATGGCAAGGTTTTGGTAGCAGGGGGTGCTCATGGGTGGCTTCTGCGAGAACAATCCAGAAGCTGCCCCATGTTAAATAAGGGCCCCACTGTTGGCCAGAGCTGAGCCAATACGTGATGTTGTTTGCGCCTCTGTAAAAGCATATTTAAGAGAGGGAAAAACAAACAAACAAACAAACAAAATAACTGCTGGGGAACTGCAGCTGAGAGACAAAGGACTGAGAAACAGCCTTGCAGATACCAAGGTCAGTGAAGAAGGGGGGCAGGAGGTGCTCCAGGGGCCAGAGCAGAAGTTCCCCTGTGGCCTATGGTGAGAACCATGGTGAAGCAGGCTATCCCAATGCAGTCCATTGAGTACCACGGTGGAGCAGGGTTCCATGCTGCAGCCTGTGGAGGAGACCACAGTGGAGCAGGTGGACCTGCACTGAAGGAGGCTGCGGCTCGTCGAGGACCTCCACCAGAACAGATTTCAGGCTGCACCTGTAGCCCACGGAGAGCAGACCATGCAGGAGCAGGTGACCTGGCAGGAACTGCTGCCCTTGGAGGACCCATGTTGGGGCAGTTTGCACCTGAGTCAACAGGCCACCGGATGGACTGTGTGGTACGGACCCCTACTTGGAGCAGTTCTTGAAGAGCTGCTGTCTGTGGGAAGCCCACACAGGATCAGTTCAGAAAGGACAGCATCCCATGGGAGGGGACCCCACATTGGAGCAGGGGAAGAGAGTGACCTAGAAGGAACAGTGGAGACGAAGTGCTACAGACTAACTCCCATTCCCCCATTCTCCTGTGCCGCTCAGGAGGGATGGGGGGGAAGGTGTTTTTGGTTAATTTCTTCCGTTTCTCACTTCTCTAGTTTGTTAGTAACAGGCAATAAATCTTACTATCTCCCCACTCTGAATCTGTTTTGCCCATCACAATAATTGATGATTTATCTCCCTGTCCTTATCTCATCCCTTGAGCCCTTTACATTGGATTTTCTCCTCCTTTCCATTTGAGGAGGGGGAGTGAGACAGCAGCTGAGGTGGAGCTCAGCTGCCCACCCAAGTAAAACCACCACAACGCATTTGCCAGCAGCAAACCATTTTGCTTAATTCTGCATAATCTCTTTTGATCTATTGTTAAAAATTGCAGAGAACTTAAGAAATCTATCAAGCAAAAGAAAAACAAAGCCATCTCAACTTCAGAATTTTGGAGTTATTTAACTTTCTGCTGTGGATAGAAGAAAAAGTCATTATATTATTATCCCATTCATAAAGGATGTTAGGTATAATATAATTTAATTTATAATATGCTCCGTTTGTGGCTTAAACAAGTCATAATATTACTGAATATATTGTAACATAATATTTCTTTTCAGGAACTACAGACAATAACTTGTCTAAAACGAATCATTTTCATTGTCATTTCTACCCAATAAAGAGGTAAACTTTGCTTCTTGTGTGAGAATAATGCTCCTCCTCTGCTCTGTATTATCTAAGCAGTCATATTTATAGTAACCAGAAACCTTGTGCAGACGTTTAGTTCCTATACAAAACCAAATTCGATATATAGGAGCTAAAGGATTCCTTCCCTGGTCAGAAATATGACTATATCTCAAAACATTTTGCAAAATAGTTGTCATCAAATTAAACTCGCTGATTTTCCCCATTTGTCTGCAAGGCACTAACCTTACAACTGTGGGATCAATGTTGTAAATCCTGCCAGCAGCTACACTTCTTTTAGAAATTATTTATCAGTTGACATTTTGCCTGGTATTTTAACAGTTTGATGTGAGCTGTGAGTGATGCTTTCATACACAACCACAACTACATCTCAAATGAGAAAGGCCATATTACTTCTTCAGTGATAGAAAGCTCATTAATATGCCAGAGAAAGTGTGACAATATAATATGTCTACAATATAATATGTCTACGATATAATTGTAGAAAATGGTCATTACAATGATCCATTTCTTACACAGCTGAATAAAGAGTTGCTTTCTAGCATAACATAGTATTACTCCCAAAGGAAGTTAGCCCAAGGACTGCCCCTGCACATTCAATCTTAGCACAAAACAACACTCTACTTCATTCCCTGGAGAAAATTGAGACAATTATATTACTACTTATCAATGACTGTGATCTAGCAAAATCTGGAAACCCCAAATATTGCTAAAAAAATAATAAAATCACTAAGCAGTATTGCATAAAGACCACCAACATGACAAAACAAAGAAATCTGTGGTAAAGACTCTGAAGAGCCTTTAGATTTGATCCATGCTTAAAAATATAATAATTTCATGTTGTAAATCTACTCCAATTTCAATTAGGCCTTTCCTGCATTTTTGGCAATCTGCAGTTTTTACTTAATTCCTGCTACTGGACAGGTACAACATACAACTTGGGAGCTTCTAGCTTGCTTTTCTATGTATGTCTGTTCACATGACTGGAGCTTTTATCCCTGATACCAAACACAGATGTACCAGGATAATTTTGACTCTTCCTTACTTTGTTCACGGTTGCCTTACAGTATTCCTAGCAAACTATACAACACATTTCTACACCTGTGATTCTGCATAAATCCATGAAAACCTCTCACTGACGCTGCCATTTTGTGTGATTTAGAAATTCAGAAGCATTTTCAATTTTACATTTTTTTTATTGTTTCTCTTTTAGCAGTATAATAAAAGTAAAGACCTTTCACTACATTTTGAAGAATGTTTTCTAACACTGAACACAAGAGCAGTGCCCTTTAGCACTGCAGTGTCAAAATAGCACTATGTCTGTAAGTTTTTTTTCTGCATATACTACATTCTAGCATGGTAAATGCCTCATATATCATTCCAAAAGGAGCTCCCGCAAACACCATTTGCTACAACAAAGCCTTGCAGCTCAAGTGGCTGTTGGTCCACTTTGCAGCATCAGGTAGAACACTGCCATCAGGTCAAGGGAGATGCTCAGCTTTGCAGTACAAGAGAGACAGGGACACACTGCACTGAGCCCAATGGAAGACCACAAAGGTGATTCAAAGACAGGAGCAAACAAGGAGAGGCTTAGAGAGCTGGGACTGTTCAGCTAGCAAAAGAAAAGGCTCACGAGGAATGTTATCAGTGTATATAAGCAGCTGATGGGGGCAGGAAGGGAAACAGGCAGACTTTTCTCAGTGGTGTCCAGTGGCCAGACAAGAGGCAACACAGGCAATAAGTGAACTATAGGAAATTCTGCTTAGACATTAAAAAATAATAAAAAAAATAAAATAAAATAAAAATACTGTAAGGTTGTAAGGGTGTATGGAGTGTCTGTCCCTGGAAATATTCAAAATTCACCTGGACAAAGCCCTGAGCAACCAGCACTAGATGATCTTTCAGAAGGTGGGGGTTGGACTAGAAGTTTTCCAGAGGCACCTGCCAGCTTCAGTGACTCGGTTGTTCATTTTTGGTTATATAATGTAACACATATGTAACAACAGAATTTCTCTCAGAGAAAAACAAAAATATACAAACACAAAGAAAGCAACAACAACCCACGCCTCAAACAAACAAAAAACAACCCACTATTTTTTTAAAGTGTGCCTATGTTAGCAGTTTGGCATACAGTATACACACTTTTAAGGTGAAAAATCTTATTTGAATCATAGAATTATTTAGCTTGGAAAACTCCTCTAAGATCATCAAGCCTAACAGTTAACCTAGCACTGTCAAGTCTACCACTAAAGCATATCCCAAAGTACCACATCTACATGCCTTTTGAATACATCCAGGGATGGTGACTCAACCACTTCCCTGGGTGGCCTCTTCCAATGCTTCAAAACCCTTTCAGCAAAGACGTTTTTCCTAATATCCAATCTAAACCTCCCCAGGCACAACTTCAGGCCATTTCCTCATCTTATCATGTGTTGCCTGGGAAAAGAGACTGACCCCAACCTTGCTACAACCTCCTTTCAGGTAGTTGTAGAGGACAGCAGTCTCCACCGAGCCTTCTTTTCTCTAGGCTAAATAACCCCAGGTCCTTCAACTGCTCCTCATAAAACTTGTTTTCTAGATCCTTCACCATCTTCACTGCCCTTCTTTGGACATGCTTTAGCAGCTCAATGTCTTGCTTGTAGAGAGGGGCCCAAAACAAAACTAATCACGGTGTTCATGGTGTGGTCTCATCTCACCAGAGTTGAGTACAGGGGGACAATCACTTTTCCAGACCTGGTGGCCACACAATTTCAGATACAAACCAGGATGCTATTGGCCTTCAGGGTCACCTGAGCACACTGCTGGCTCCTATTCAGCTGGTTATCAACCAATACCTCAAAGTTTCTACCTGCTACTCTTTCCCCCAGCCTGTAGTGTTGCATGGGGTTGCTGTGCCCCAAGTGCAGGACCTGGGGCTTAGCCTTGCTGAATCTCATACAGATGGTCTTGGTCCATCAATACAGTCTATCCAGATCCTTGTGTAGAACTTTTCTGCCCTGAAGCAGATCAACACTCATGCCCAATTTGGCATCATCTCCAAACCTTCTGAGAGTGCACTCAATCCCTTTGTCCAGATTATTGATAAAGACATTAAAGAGAACTGGCCCCAATGCTGAGAGCCCTGGGGGACACTATTTGTTTCTGACCTCCAACTGGTCGTAACTCCATTCACCACAACTCTCAGTATTTTATCCACAGAAGCATATGCCTGTCCAAGCCATGAGCAGCAACTTTCTCCAGAGAGTTCTGTGGGAAATGGTATCAACAGCTTTACTAAAGTCTAGGTAGGCAACATCCACAGACTTTCCTTCATCCACAAAGTAGGTCACCTTGTTGTAGAAGGAGATCAGTCTAGACAATCAGGACCTGCATTTCATAAACCCTTAGTGACTGAGCCTGATCTCCTGGTTGCCCTGTATTGCGCTGCAAGATGGCACGCGAGACGATCTGTTCCATAACCTGGCACTGAGCTCAGACAGACAGGCCTGTAGTTTCCTGGATCCTCCTTCCAGCCCTTCTTGTAGATGGGTGTCATATTTTCTAGGTGTTAGTCAACTGGGACCTCCCCTGATAGCTAGGACAGTTGATAAATGGTGGAAAGGGGCTTGGTAAGCACTTCTGCCACTTCTCTTAGTACCCTCAGGTGGATCCCATCTGGTCTCAAAGACTTGTGTATGTGTAAGTGGTTTATCAGATTGCTAACCATTTCCTCATGGATTATGAGGGTTTCATTCTGCTACCTGTCCTTGTCTTCCAGCTCAGGGGGCTGGGTACCCAGAGAACAACTGGTCTTACTACTAAAGACTGAGGCATTAAGTACCCCAGCCTTTTCCTCATTCTTCATCACTATGTTCCACCCTCCCACCCCCCATGCAATAAAAGATGGACATTCTTCTAGTCATTCTTCTGTTGCTAATGTATTTATAGAAGCATTCACAAACACTAGGAAGCACTTACATATTGCTTTGGAGTTCCTGAACTACTTCAAGGTAAAACCAAGAACTTGATCACCAGACTTTAATGTAGTGCATTCATTGCTAACAGGAACACGAGGTCAGTTTAAACCAGCAAGCAGAAATAAGGAAAGCACAACATTCCAGCAACCAACTTTTTTAAGGTGCAAGCAATTTTTCAGCCTCTATTAATGACTTTGTAAACTTTGAGGCTGTACAAAAAGACTATAATATGGAAGTTAGTAAAAAATAGCATACTCTACCTGATAGCCAAATGTGTTGTTTTGTGATCCATGCCTTGGGACTCCTGGATTTTCACATGCTGTGCGAGTAGGTTCTTAAAAAAATAATAAATGAAAAACAAAACAAAGTACAATATTTTAGTGACATATATGCATGTATAACAAAGCTATATTTGTTCAAAAACATGCAATATGCCAATGAGAGAAACAAAAATTGAGTGATTTGTTTCATAGAAAGGTTTAATTTGGAAGGGTTCTTTATGATTATTTAGTCCAAACATCCTGCCATGGGCAGGAACAACTTCCAGCAGACCAGGTAGCTCAAAAGCCCCAGCCAACCTGGCCTTAAACACTGCCAGGGATGGGGCATCCACAACTTCTCTGAGCAACCTGTGCCAATGTCTCACCTCCCTCCGAGTAAAGAATATCTTCCTAATATCTAATCTAAATCTACCCTCTGTTAGTAAACCATTACTCCTTGTCTTGTCACTATAACTCCTTAAGAAAGAGTCCTTCCCCAGTTTTCCTGTAGTCCCCCTTTAGGTACTGGAAGGCTGCAATGAGGTCTCCTCAAAGCCTTCTCTTCTCCAGGCTGAACAATGTCAACTCTATCTGCCTATCTTCACAGGAGAGGTGTTCCAGCCCTTTGATCACGCTTGTGGCTCTCCTCTGGACTAGCTCTAATAGGTCCATGTCTTTCTTATATTGAGGGCCCCAGAGCTGAACACAGTATTCTAGGTGAGATGTCACAGGAGAAAAGCAGAGGGGGAGAATCACCTCCCTCCCCAATTTCTGGCCATTTATTTATTTATTTATTAAATTTGTTAGTGATTCTTAGAGAGTATAGAATAACAAGAAGGTAATTCAAAAAAAGCTGGAAATTCCTAAACTGACTTAACAGAAAAAGGAATAATGAGCATTCAGGTAATTTCAGTAATATAGGTGTCACCTTACCTATACATCGGGGTGAAGAACCACTCCATGTGCCATCTGCTTGGCAAATCCTGGTGCTGGAACCAACCAAAATAAAAGGAGGATTGCAGCTGAAGGAGACTTCTGACTGGTAGATAAAACTCTTGCCTTCTCTTTTCCCTTGAGAGGGTACTCCAGGGTCACCACAAAACTTTGCTGTAAGAAACGATATGATAGAAAAAAAAAATATTTATTTATTAAAATATATGAAAATAACATTTATCTAAACTCAGTCAAGCAGTTACTCCAAATGTTACTTTTTATTATTTTTATGTTTAATTAAATAGACGTTAAATACAGAAATATTTACTGGAATTCAAAGAGAAATTAAATAGCCAATTGTTAGTTTTGCTTCAGTTTGCTAGCTGTTCAAAATTCTTATGTAGTGAGATTTGGTCAGTAGCTTGCAGTTAGTTGATGCTCAAGGTTACAAGAGTTGTTTTATTAAGTCCCAAATATTCACAATTCACACCTTCAAACCACATCTATCTCCAAAGCCTCCTGTGGAGAGCAATTAGAGAGTGAAACAAACCTTCATGTTAGTCTTCCATCCTGTCCTGCTTTTTGCCACCTATCTAGTGTTCTACATTTTTGTACAATGAAAGGATTTGTCAGATATATTTTAGGAACTGTAAATTCTTACTTCCTCATTCTTCAGTGAAAGATAAGATTTGGTATGCACAGAAATATAATACTGGAAAATTAGTATGGCTAAAAAAAATAAAGTAAATATATTTTGTCAGCAATTTAAATGTCAAACATTAATATACTGTTCTTAGTCAGGATAAATCCATCTGATAAGAACATGTTCTTAAACTGATCTTATTCTTTTCCACCTTTCTCCTGAATGTTTCCTTATGACTGGTGCATAGCATAACTAAGTGAATGCACTGCTGTCAAATTACTGGCCTTCTTCTGCAATATAAAATTCCAATAGTTGTTTAGAAGCTGGATTTTGAAAACTTGATTCAGGAAATTCAATCATCTAAGATAAACTCTCAACAACAAAAAGCTCCCAAAACAAATGAACACACAAAACCCACCACGTTAACCTGAATATACATAATGACATTTGCAAAGAGGCATCTTGTACAGGTAGTGGAATTTTCTGTTCCATCTTTCTCTTTTAAAAACATAATTTAAATTATCTCTTAACCACTTTCAAAATACATTTCTAATATCTCTTTGTCACTTACGTCTTAATGCTTACATACAACCAGCTCACAGGAAATGTTCCTGCCCTACTCCTATTACTGAGGACACTGACTGTACAGAAACTCCAGGCAAACTCATGCTGTTGAAGAAAAATGGCTTAATCGACAGCATATAGGAAATGTATACGATTTTACAGCTTTAAGTGAAATGGGACTTGTATCCCCAATTCTGAAAGATCTACGAATTAGAGATAGTGCCACATAACAAATCTCACTGGTTGACTGACAAATCACAGTTGTAATTTATGTTTTAATTATTAAAATTATGTGCAAGTCTTAATTTGAGAATATACTAAATGTGTACAAATTTTTAACACAAAGGCTTGAAATTGTTTCTTTATCAGTTCTTTGCATTAATAAAGTAGAAACCACTCCCTAAGGAAAAGAAAAAGACTTACATTAAAAAATGGTGTTTTGTTAAGTTAAGTTTTGTTAAGTTTGTTATTTTTAAACTACAAATAAGTAAGCTTCATCACTCATCTGTCAGTTACCTTTAACTGAATATCTAGTGGGTATCTACCTTTGATATGGAAGCCATGGAAATAGTATAATGGTAGAAGTGGTATATTCTGACAGTTTTCTTCAAGGTTCTCTAAATTAGACAAATCTAGTAGGTCATAGATGACAAACAGTCAGCAAAAAAAATAATAATAATAATAATAATAAAATAATAAAAAGAAAAAAAGAATATATTCTGTTCCAAATAATTATTCCACTATACTTTGCATATCTTCAGAGAGTCTACAACTTTATGGAACCAAGCTGGGATCTAAATTTCTGATGTCAAGAGCTGCTTAAAGATTTCTCATTGGGAATGA
Organism: Aythya marila; assembly: GCF_965140915.1. Classification (NCBI taxonomy): domain Eukaryota; kingdom Metazoa; phylum Chordata; class Aves; order Anseriformes; family Anatidae; genus Aythya; species Aythya marila. The sequence goes on from NC_139043.1 coordinate 140,356,593, forward strand.
CTTTCAACAGCTCCTTCTCATTTCAGCCAGATGGCAGCTAGTTTAAGCTCTTTGACAAGCACTGGATGCCAATTGATTTCTACTACAAGCCAATGGGTAACCTTTGCACATCAACAACACTCAGTTAATGTAATCTCAGCATGAAACAGCCTTTAATTCTCAGGCAGCTGTACTCTGTACTAACTATACCTTTTAAGTGGTTTGAAGGCAGAGTCTCCTTTTCAGAGAATACTGCAATATTCCAACCTCAAAGATGACAAAATAGTTTATGATATCAAAAAAAAAGTGAATTTAAGGACACTATTTCAATCAAGATCAAATGATGAAAAACATTTATTATGTCCTTTGCAGTTCTTAATATACCAGATTCTAGAAGACCTTCATTTAGTGAACTTAAACAGCAAATGGTAGCTTCCAGAAACTGCCTTCACCATGTTCCAGTTCTGGTACATATAGTTTCAGCAACACTAATCAAATATTTTTAACAGTATGAGAATACCAGAGAGAGGAGGGAGGGAGATGTTATTATGATATGATGACATAATAGTACGACCTAGCCAAAACAGAGGATATTTTTTAAAGGGAGAGATGAAAAATGCAAATAAACAAATAAATAAATAAACAAACAAATACAAATAGTGACATAATGGATAATTAGTTTTTTCAACATTTGGAAAGCTATCTGGTAAGTTCGAATGGAGCTTCAGAAACTGTAGAGCCACCTAGATGAAATTATCCTCTTCCAGATAGACATCTAGATCAAGAACGTTATAGTTTCAGTGTACAGCTGTTCTACAAATAACTACAGAACCCCATTCTTGAGTGCAAATAATTGACTATATCTCAAAAGTATCATAATAACTTCCTTAGGAAGTTTTTTTTTTTTTTAATAATAATAAAATAAAAAAAAAAAAAACAACCAAACCGAACCAAAAAAAAAAAAAAAACATTTAAAAATAATGAGAGGAATGTCACCAACCTAAAGAAAAAGGTGCATTTACTATTATAATGAACTTTATAGAAATCTAAAAATTCATCAATGTTACACCCTTAAAGTTAATAAAATTTATTGTACAGAACATATAACTTAATTTAGTCTACTGGGAAAATATAAAATTGTCAAGGAATCACCCTGGGATCTAGTAAACATTACTGACATATACAGATTTCTGTGATGTCAGTGAAAGTTTAGCATGAGTAATGAGCATGTAAAGGAGTTTATAATGAAATTTCCCCTATCCTATAGGTAGCAGGATCTAAAAACAAAACAGAATTTCCTAATGCTGATTCTCCCTTGTTTATTTTATGTGCATTGCCTATAATATATCTTTTAGTTTTTATGTTTAAGGCTTCCTATGTGTTCACAAAAGATTTACAGATATTCCTATCTCTTCCTCAATCTATAAATTATGTTACAATTTAGGAAAATATACCAAAAATATAAAAACGTTCAACAGTTATATAAAGAAATAGTAGACTATAGAGAAAATACTCACGCAAGCACTGAGGTACTTCACCACTCCATGTTCCATTCCCAACACAAGTCAAAACAGCAGGAAAAGAGAGTTCGTAGCCTGGAGAACAGACGTAGCTAATACTAAATCCCCAGTCCAAGTTTGTTCCTTCCAACCTTCCATTAGAGATCTGCGGAGGAGTTGGGCAGGTAACAGCTGCAATAACATTCAAAATAATTAGGCCCAGCTGCTGTAAATATCCCCAGTGTACATAGTTACTAGAAGAACCATATGTGCTAATTTCACCTCTTTTGGAGGACAATAGAGTGAGAACATACTATCTCCTCACTGTGTTGTTGCCACATTTCCTGATGTTAGTACTTCTAGTTTGTTCCATTTCAGAGACATACTTTAATGGCTGACTGACGAAGTCTTAAATAAAACAGGATGTTTTTTCAAACAATGCAGTGAGCCTACCCAAAAATCAGTGTAGAGACTATGAAGTCTACAAAATAATATATATATATATGTGCGTGTGTCTGGTATCACAGAATTTCTAGGTTGGAAGAGACCTCAAGATCATCGAGTCCAACCTCTGACCTAACGCTAGCAGTCCCCACTAAACCATATCCCTAAGCTCTACATCTAAACGTCTTTTCAAGACTTCCAGGGATGGTGACTCCACCACTTCCCTGGGTAGCCTGTTCCAATGCCTCACAACCCTTTCAGTAAAGAAGTTCTTCCTAACATCTAACCTAAAACTCCCCTGGCTCAACTTAAGCCCATTCCCCCTCGTCCTGTCACCAGGCACGTGGGAGAACAGACCAACCCCCACCTCGATACAGCCTCCCTTGAGGTACCTATAAAGAGCGATAAGGTCGCCCCTGAGCCTCCTCTTCTCCAGGCTGAACAAGCCCAGCTCCCTCAGCCGCTCCTCGTAGGACTTGTTCTCCAGGCCCCTCACCAGCTTCGTCGCCCTTCTCTGCACCCGCTCAAGCACCTCGATGTCCTTCTTGTAGCGAGGGGCCCAAAACTGAACACAGTACTCGAGGTGCGGCCTCACCAGAGCTGAGTACAGGGGGGACGATCACTGCCCTAGCCCTGCTGGCCACACTGTTTCTGATACAAGCCAGGATGCCGTTGGCCTTCTTGGCCACCTGAGCACACTGCTGGCTCATATTCAGCCGACTATCCACCATCACTCCCAGGTCCTTCTCTGCCTGGCAGCTCTCCAACCACTCATCTCCCAGCCTGTAGCTCTGCTTGGGGTTATTGCGCCCCATGTGCAGGACCCGGCACTTGGCCTTGTTGAACTTCATGCAGTTGACCTCAGCCCATCGGTGCAGCCTATCCAGATCCTCCTGCATAGCTTTCCTACCCTCGAGCAGATCGACACACGCACCTAACTTGGTGTCATCTGCAAACTTACTGTGGGTGCACTCAATGCCCTCGTCCAGATCATCAATGAAGATATTAAAGAGGACCGGCCCCAGCACCGAGCCCTGGGGGACGCCACTAGTGACTGGCCTCCAACTGGACTTGGCTCCATTCACCACGACTCTTTGGGCCCGGCTATCCAGCCAGTTTCTAACCCAACAAAGCGTGCGCCAGTCCAAGCCAAGAGCAGCCGGTTTCTTGAGGAGAATGCTGTGGGAAACGGTGTCAAAAGCCTTGCTGAAGTCAAGGTAGACCACATCCACAGCCTTTCCCTCATCCACCCAGCGCGTCACTTTGTCATAGAAGGAGATCAGGTTCGTCAAGCAGGACCTGCCTTTCATAAGCCCATGCTGACTGGGCCTGATCGCCTGCTTGCCCTGCAAGTGCTGCGTGATGACTCTCAGGAGGATCTGCTCCATGAGCTTCCCTGGCACTGAGGTCAAACTGACAGGCCTGTAGTTTCCCGGGTCTGCCCTCCGGCCCTTCTTGTAGATGGGCGTCACATTTGCTAGCCGCCAGTCAACTGGGACCTCCCCCGATAGCCAGGACTGCTGATAAATGATGGATAGTGCCTTGGCCAGCTCCTCTGCCAGTTCTCTCAGTACCCTCGGGTGGATCCCATCCGGCCCCATCGACTTGTGCACATCTAAGTGCCGTAGCAGGTCACCAACCAGTTCTTCGTGGATAGTGAGGGCCACATCCTGCTCCCCATCCCCTTCCACCAGCTCAGGGTACTGAGTATCCAGAGAACAACCGGTATTGCCGCTAAAGACTGAGGCAAAGAAGGCATTGAGCACCTCTTGTAACTAAGGCATCTCTTGTAACTAAGTTTCCCCCCGCATCCAGTAAAGGATGGAGATTCTCCTTAGTCCTCCTTTTTGTGTTGATGTATTTATAGAAACGTTTTTTGTTATCTTTAACGGCAGTAGCCAGATTGAGCTCCAGATGAGCTTTGGCCTTCCTAATTTTGTCCCTGCACAGCCTCGCTACATCCTTAAAGTCCTCCCGTGTGGCCTGCCCACTTTTCCAAAGATTATAAACCCTCTTTTTTCTCCTAAGATCAAGCCACAATTCTCTGTTCAGCCAGGCTGGTCTTCTTCCCCGCCAGCTCGTCTTTGGGCACGTGGGGACAGACCGTTCCTGCGCCATTAAGATTTCCCTCTTGAAGAGCGCCCAGCCTTCCTGGACCCCTCTGCCCCTCAGAACCGCCTCCCAAGGGACTCCACCAACTAGTGTCCTGAGCAGCTCAAAGTCAGCCCTCTGAAAGTCCAATACAGCGGTTTTACTGGTCCCCTTCCTGGCCTCGCCAAGAATAGTGAACTCCACCATTGCGTGGTCACTCTGCCCAAGACAGCTCCCGACAATCACATCCTCCACCAGTCCTTCTCTGTTTGTGAAGAGAAGGTCTAGCGGGGCACCACCCCTGGTAGGTTCACTAACCAGCTGCATCAGGAAGCTATCTTCCACGCTCTCCAGAAACCTCCTAGACTGCTTTCTCAGGGCTGTGTTGTGCTTCCAGGATATGTCAGGGAAGTTGAAGTCCCCCATGAGTACAAGAGCTGACGATTTTGCAACTTCTGTCAGCTGCCTGCAGAATTCCTCATCCGTCTCCTCATCCTGGTTCGGCGGTCTATAGCAGACCCCAACCAGGACACTAGCCTTGTTGTCTCTGCTGATCCTAACCCAAAGGGACTCGACCTTGTCATTCCCAGCCTCGAGTTCTACAACCTTGAAAGACTCTAATATAGAGAGCCACACCACCACCCCTTCTGTGCTGCCTGTCCCTTCTGAAGAGCTTACAGCCAGTCATTGCAGCACTCCAGTCATGAGACTGGTCCCACCACGTCTCCATGATGGCAACCAAGTCGTAGCCTGCCTGCTGCACGATGGCTTCCAGCTCCTCCTGTTTGTTACCCATGCTGCGTGCATTGGTGTAGATGCACTTCAGCTGGGCCATTGCCTTATCCTCTGGCCTTGCCATTGTTCCCCCTGGCACAGCCCCAACAATCCTAGCTTCAGCCCCATCCCCCTTCCTACCTAGTTTAAAGCCCTCTCAATGAGCCCTGCCAGCTCCTGGCCCAGGATCCTTTTTCCCCTAAAAGATAGGGACCCGTCTGCGGCCATCAGGCCAGGTGCTGAGTAAAGTTCCCATGATCAAAAAACCCAAGATTTCTGTGTTGGCACCAGCCCCGGAGCCACGTGTTTAACGTGTTAAGATGGGCTTTCCGTGTCCTCTCTGAACCCCTCCCTGCCACCGTAGGGATGGATGAAAACACCACCTGCACTCCCGCTCCATCCACTAACCGACCCAGTCCCCTAAAGTCTCTTTTGATAGCCTTGAGGCTTCTCTCTTCGATGTTGTCACTGCCCGCCTGGACTATCAAAAGAGGGTAATAGTCTGAGGGGCGTACCAGGTTGGGAAGCTTCCTGGCAACGTCCCTGACCCTGGCCCCAGGGAGACAGCAGACTTCCCTACGGGTAGGGTCAGGCCGACAAATAGGGCCCTCTGTTCCCCTAAGAATCGAGTCTCCAACAACAATAACCCTCCTGTCTTTCCTGGTGGAGGCAGTCCTGAGGCATGGAGTCGACCTCCTCGCCCTAGGCATCCTCCTGGGAACACTTGCTACCTCTTCCTCAGCTACTGGTCTGTCGAGCTCCAGGGCCTCAAACCTGTTGTGTAAGGGCACCTGGCAATGCGGGGCCGGAAGGGGAGGGCGTCGCCTGCGATGTCGAGCAGGGACCTGTCTCCATTCCTCCTCAGCTCCCAGATCCCCTCCCTCTGCCCGACGGCTACAGGGCAGGGGGTCCACCCCCATTTGAGGAGTCTCACCTCGGCACCTCCCCTTGAGGCCCTGCAGGGAGTTACTCCAGAAGTCTATCTCTCGCTCACACTTCCTGATGGCCCTCAACCTCTCCACCTCCTCCTTGAGCTCCGCCACCATGCGGACCAGGTCATCCACCTGCTCGCACCTCACGCACGCAGTTTCTCTGCCTCCCGCCGATGGCAGCAACAGGCTCAGACACTCCCTGCATCCGGTGACCTGAACTGCGGCATTTTTTAACGGGTAGTCGGTCTGGGTGTGTACCGACTTCCTGGAGAGCGCACCGTGCCTGTTTTTTTTGGTTTTTTTTTTGTTTGTTTGTTTGTTTTGTTTTGTTTTTTGTTTTTTATGAACAATTGTTTTATTCAGCCATCTTTTGCGCTTTACAGCTGGAATTCTGGAAACTCAAACACCACATCTTTGCCTGTGAGCTTCTTGTAGACACCAGAAAATGTTTCCACCTTGTGTTCAACATTATTCTGTTGTGCTTTGTCCAAATGGACTTTTATAAGTCTGCTGCCGTCCAATTTTACACGGATTCTCTTGCCCACGATTTCACTTGGGAAGACCAGATCTTCAAGAATAGCATCGTGCACTGCAGTAAGCGTACGGCTCCTGGGACGCTTCTGCTTGTTTTTTGTGCGGCTTTTTCTTGTTGGCTTGGGCAGAATCCTCCTCTGAGCAATGAACACCACATGCTTTCCACTGAATTTCTTCTCCAGCTCATGAACTAGCCGCACCTGAATCTTCTGGAAAGATTTCAGCTGAGGAACAGGTACGAAGATAATGATGGCTTTTCTGCCACCACTCTGCTACTACTATACTGGTAGTAATATACTAATTGAATTTGTTTGTTTGCTTAGATGACATAGAATACAACTATTTTTAGTGAGGTAATAGTAAAATACTGTCTTCATATTGACCAATTTAGGCATATTCTAGATATTAATGCCCAGGGATCAAGATCCAGGACATGATTCCTCCAGAATATGCATGGAAAGCCTGTTTCTTCATATCACAGTTTGGTTAGTATTTGCTGCATGAATAAATCCCCATCCAATAAATAAATAAATAAATAATCTAGCTTATTATAAAGGATATTAAAGAAGTTAAATGAAGGAAAATGTGAATCAAAAAAAAAAAAAAAAAAGAAGGGGAAAATTAGGCAAAAGTTACTACAATGAATGTGAAGGAGAAAAAGAGGTGTAAAAAATGATGTTAGCAAAAGAAAGCAAGTGAAACTATAATTACTCAATTTAGTGAAGACAGGGAAATGAGTAGAGGTGGTGGCTAAAAATAAAGAGAGAACACAGATCACAAGAATGAAGGAAATGAAAAGCTGCGTTCATAACCTTAAACTTATATTTAGACAGCTGTGATCTTGCATGCTCAGAGGTCAGAGGCACTTAATCAGGAACACTATGTATTTGAATGCAATCTGTAGAAAATTCTTCATGTACCATCTCACCATTAAGTTTATGTATTTAAGTTACAGAATCTCGACTATCACCTCTGCAGTGTCACTCCCGGCTCTCTGAGAATGCTGGATGAAAGTAGCACGATTATGAGTAATCATGACAAAGTAAGCATGAGTAATGTTTTGCCAACCGGTAGAAAAATCTTAACTTTTTAAGGCCTTATTTTTTCAAATTTTTGTAGAATCATAGAAAGGTTTGTGTTAGAAGAAACCTTAAAGATCATCTAGTTCCAACCACCCTGCCATGGGCTAGGACACCTTCCAGCAGACCAGGTTGCTCAAAGCCCCAGCCAACCTGGCCTTAAACACAGCCAGGGATGGGGCATCCACAACTTCTCTGGGCAACCTGTGCCAGTGCCTCACCTCCCTCAGAGTAAAGAATTTCTTCTCAATATCTAATCTAAATCCTACCCTCTTTTAGTTTATTTTAACTGTTACTCCTTGTCCTATCACTACAGTCTTTGATAAACAGTCCCTCTTCAGCTTTCTTGTAATACCCCTTTAGGTAGGAAGGCTGCAATAAGGTCTCCTCAAAGCCTTCTCTTCTCCAGGCTGAACAATGCCAGCTCTATCAGCCTATCTTCATAGGTGTTCCAGGCCTTTGATTACCCTTGTGGCCCTCCTCTGGACTTGCTCTAATGGGTCCACATCTTTCTTATATTGAGGGCCCCGAGCTGAATGCAGTACTCCAAGTGGGGTCCCCAGCCTGTAGTTGTGCTTGGGATTGCCCCAACCCTGGTGCAGAATTTTGCACTTGGCCTTGTTGAACTTCATGAGGTTCACACCGGCCCACCTCTCAAACCTGTCCTCTGGAAGGCATCCCTTCCCTCCAGCATGCCAGCCACACCACTCAGCTTAAATTCATTGTCAAAGTTGCTGATGTACACTGAATCACTTTCATGTTGTTTAAATAAAAAGGGTCGAAACAAGTACTCTACAGATACTACATCAAGTGGCTAAAGTCTGTCTGCATTCTTCAAGAGCTTCATTACTAGTCTTTTTAAAAAGCATATTTTAAATTCTGATCTGAATAATCAAGAAAGAAATTTCTATTAACAATTAGGAATGCAAACAGAAGAATTAGCATGAAAACAGTAGTAATATCAGAAATCTGTGGAGAAAAAATATTATATATATATTCAAATGTATATATACATATATATATATATATATTCAAAAAAAACAAGCAAAACCCAGCAACAAGGCAGAACACCACTCTAAATGTTTTGGTCAGAGATTCAACCAGAGCTCTGCAAACAGTTTACAGGGTTTTGGGGCAGTGTTCAAGAGTATGGGGTCCCATGTAGTATTTTCCTCAATCCCATTGATCAGGAGAAAGCATGTGAGAAGAATGGCACTGATAAGAGAGGTCAGTAATTTCTGAAGAACTGGTGTTGCTGATGGGGTTTTGGGTTCTATGATCATGGGATCCTGTTTGAGGATTAATGTCTTCTTGGGAGAAAAGTGATACACCTCTCTAAGTGGGGCAAAGATATTTTTACCAATAGGGTGGCTGACCTTATCAGGAGGGCTTTAAACTAGGAAGGAGGGGGAAGGGACAGAGTAACCAGCAGCTCTGTGAAAGAGTGACACACAGTGCTCCTGTACAAAGGGATGGGGGTTAATGTGATAGGGAAGGATCACAAAATCACCAAAAAAGAGGCTTAAGCAAGGTCACCTCCAGTACTTGCAGGTTAGAAAGGAAATATCTGTGACGCAGCATTATGGAGAAATCTCTCAGACACTTTCTAGGTCTACAACATGCTAGGGTGCCCCTCTTCTATACACTAATATATGCAGTATGGGGACTAAACAAGATAATTTAGGTATGTGTGTATGCTTGAAGGGCTATGATTTTATTGGCATCATGGAGATGTGGTGGGGTGGCTCCCATGACTGGAGTCCTCTAATGGAAGAATACAGGCTCTGTAGGAAGGACAGACTGGGGAGACAAGGAGGGTAGAGTACCTTGGGATAAGGCCCTTTTAGGGAAGAAGGGAGGAAAGAAAGTTGGTTAGTATTCAAGTATCACTGCCTCCAAGCTCAAAAGCAATGCATCCCAACAAAGAGGAAGTCAGACAAAAACACCAGGAGGGCTGCATGTATGAACAAGGAGCACCTGGTCAAATGAAAACTCAAAAGAGAAGCCTACAGAGGACGGAAGCATGGACAAGTAACCTGGGAGGAATATTTAGGTATGAGCAGCCAGGGGTCAAATTAGGAAAGCTGAAGCCCAAATGGAACTGAACTTGGCCAGGGATGTCAAGGGCAACAATTTGCCTTTGTTAAAAGGCAAGAAAAGTTAAGAACTTTTCAGCTTCTCACACCGCCATGCCAGTAAGGAGGCTGGGGGTGCACAAGGAGCTAGGAAGGGACAAAACCGGGACAGCTGACTCAAACTGGCCAAAAGGATATTCCATAGCAAATGACATCATGCTGAACAATTAATATGGAGTGGCTTGTCGGGGTTGGGGGGAGCCACTGCTTGGGGATAGGCTGGGAGTTGGTCTGTGGGTGCTGAGCAATTGCATTGTGCATCACTTGTTTTGTACATATTATAATTATTATTTTTTTTCCTTCTTTTCCTTCCTAATAAACTGTCTGTATCTCAACCCAAAAGCTTTTACTTTTTTTTTCTGATTCTCTTTCCCATCCCACTAGGGGAGTGAGGATGAGCAAATGGCTGTGTGGAGCTTCACTGCTGGCTGGGTTAAACCACAAAACCTGGTTACCAGGATGGTTAGAAGGCCAAGGTATTGGATGCCTTCTTTGACTCAGCCTTTACCAGCAAGACTAACCTTGAGGAATCACAGGTCCCAAAGGCCAGGCTGAATGGCTGGAACAAGGAAGATGTATCCTTGGTGGAAGAAGGTCAGGTCAGGGAATACTCAAGTAAACTGGACATTCATCAGTCCATGAGCCACAATGGGATCCATTCATGAACGCTGAGGGAGCTTGTGGATGTGATTGTGAGGTGACTTTTGATAATGTTTGCTCATTTGTGACAAATGGGAGAAGTGCCTGGAGATTGAAGGAAGGAAAATGTCACTCCTATCTTTAAGAAGGGCAAGAAGGAGGACCTTAGCAATTACAGGCCAGTCAGCCTCACCTCATTCCCTGGGAAGGTGATGGAACAGCTAATCCTGGAAAACATTTCCAGGTACATAAAAAATCATCAGTAGTAGTCAGCACAGATTCACCAAGAGGAAGTTATGCATAAACAACCCCATACACTTCTATAATGAAAACAACAGCCTGATGGATGATGGGGGAGCAGTGGATAATGTCTTTAATGTTTGAATAAGCATCCTTTTCTAGCTCGGCAAAGCCAAAGAATCATTTATATCTTCTGTTTCAATAACACTGTGACAATATTTTTATCCACTTTCTAGCCAGTTAATTTTCCAGTTATTTTAACTAAATAGTGCCAGAGGACCACTTCCTCCTGACAGTAAGAGCTAATTATTACACATTTCAAACATACTAATGGATATTATGTATTCCTTTTAATTGCACAATAAAAAAAAAAAAAAACACAAAAAAACGGGTCTTATTAACTTACCTAGTGTACACACACAAACCTGTGCAGAGTAGAGGGAAACCCTGAGAATCCAAAAGATTCTGAATATGATTGTTATCTAGTACTTATACAGGATATAAATATGTATGGCTAGAAACAGAAGGACGTAAGGCCAAAAGTGACAGTTTAACTCTTTCTTTGTATAGTTGTTTGAATAAAATTAGAGCTATCTCTCCTGTTCCCAGTTAGGTACCATGTACTCCTTAAGAATTACAGTCTGTGAAATGAGTTGGGGAGACTGTATCATAAATACTTGTTCTGCCTGATAATCTTTTAGCTGTTCACTCACAGACACTCTTGGAGACAGACAGACCATTGGAGCTGTATGGCCATTCTTATATTCTTAAAATTCGATTTGTAATTGAAGCTGGTTAAGAGCACAATACATGTAAAAACAGAAATAAGAGTGTTTTTTTCAAGGTTTTTTTTTTTTTTTTTTTAAGATGATCTTGAAATCTGACATTCTCTGGAATAGAAAAAAATCAAAATGCTGGAAAAATAATTAAAAAAAAAAAAAGATTATCAAAGGTGAAATAGAATTAAATTAAACTTGGTAATATATGGGGACAATTGTAGTTTGTAAGGAAAATAATTGCAAATGGAGGGGGGGGGTGGGGAGGAGGGAGAGATTTAAAGCTGATTTGATATGTTTTGATTAATGATATCAGGGGAGAAAATGAGGTATGTAATCATACTTCCAGAAAAGAAAACAGAAGGACGATGAATGAGAACAAAATAAGTACATGCTTAGCCAATTAAGTTTTAAAGGAATAGGGATTAGACACACTTAGTATGAGCCCAGAAAGAAAGAACACTGAAAATTTAATACCGCTTTACTACAACTGTGATAGCAGCGAGAAAAGTGACTCTATAGAAAGAAGGTGTTTTGAGGTTTAGCAAGAAAGATCCCGGGGGGGTTCTGAGAAAATTGTTTTTATTACATAGATATGGTGGTCTTTCACTGAAGTTCTTTTTTGTTGTTGTTGTTGTTGTTTTGTTTTCTATTTAAATTTCAACAAAGATTATTAAAATAAATACCATAAATCAGAAAAATCAATAATTCAATTAGTACAAGAGAGAAAATTAGGACCTGGAGATTTATCATTCTGGTTTTCACTAGAGAAAATAAATCAGAAGAATGTTTATTAGGGAATTTGCTAGAAGGATTTAAACTTTTGCTGAGTATGTTGATACATCACAGTGATACTCAAAAGTACACATCTAATGAGGTACACATCTTATATGGTATTATGGTTAGAGCAATTCCATAAAACTCAGAGCAATTCACCTTTGAGAAATTTCAGTATATGCAGACTTGCGTAAAGGCTCTCATCATATGCCTGAGTGGTGTTTTAGTAAAGACAGGGAAATATGTATATGGGTCATCTTTGTTAATTACATCTTAACCTTAACAAACAAACAAAAAATAAATATAAAACATCATAGTGGCAAATTTACCCTAGCAGCAAAGTAACAAATTGTTCTATAAAGCTAAGAAACAAACAAACAAACAACATAAAAAATAAAAATAAAAATAAAAATAAAAATAAAAATAAAAATAAATAAAATAAAATAAAATAAAATAAAATAAAATAAAATAAAATAAAATAAAATAAAATAAAATAAAATAAAATAAAATAAAATAAAATAAAATAAAAACACGAACATACTATGCTGGCATCTTAACCTTTTAAAATGGAGGGAAAGAACCAAATAATGAAATCACTTTTCCTTCAGCCAAACAATCAATTAAACATTGTGGGAGTGTGGCCATGGGGGTCGACAAGCCCCATGGTTGGTGATAACATCGGACTCTTAATGATGAGGCCAGGAGGAATGTAAAGTGTTTAGAAGGAACAAAGAAGGCTGATTCAGGAGAAGCCTTGATGGACTGCTTGTTCTCCAGTCATTAAGACGTGGAAGTTGCTGGGTGTTTGCTGTTGCAAACAAAGTTATTTGACCAATGAATAGTTAGTGACTCTACTCTGTAGAGTCAATGGTATAAGGGAGCATGTCCTCAGTAAGAGTTGAGTTCAAGTTATGTCAACAATAATGTGGTAGCAGTCACTGATCCTAAAAGAACCCTGGTATCTATGTGGTCAAGACACCACACAACATGGTAATAGTAATAGTAAGTTCTGATTTCTAAAGAAGTACATGACTGAATCATTATAATAAACAGTGGATGTAAATGACCTAGAAGAAATACTGGACAATCAAAATTAATGTTGTACCTCTGCACGTTGGGATTACTCCACTCCATGTGCCATTGCTAGTACAAGTGCGAATGGAGGAGCTATTTGATTCCATTGTATATCCAGGTTGGCAAATATAAGTAACATTTTGTCCAACAACATAATCATCACCATATCTCATGCCATTTGCTGGGACTCCTGGATCTCCACAGTTGATAACTGAAAGGAAATAATTGAAAAACAGATTTAAAAAAAAAAAAAAATGAATGCAATTTATATATGTATTTATATATATACATATTTATATTTGTATATAAACCATATATACCATATATATTTATATATATATATATATATATTTGAGGGGAAAAGCAGGACAAATTAGGAACTTATTAGGGAAAATAGGAGGAAAAATATCATAAATCTTTTATCTCCATCAATGTAAGATAAACATGTATGTCATCCAAAATAGCTGCCAAACACAACTTGTGCAGCTGTTACATTTTGGAGAAAATTTATACACCTGTTCAAAAGCAGAAGTAATGGACTGTAAAATTTTAATCAGTAAAATTTTAATATCTTAAAAGGAACAAAAGCAAGAAATAAGCCACTGTGCTTTGATACCCTCTATTTTTTATGTCACTATAGAGCCTCATTATTAAAGATGCAGGTATCTGTTGTTTAGTTTACTTTTTCATTTGAACAACGTCAGAGCAAACATAGCCTGGAAAATTTAAATCATACATATGGAGAAAAACTAGTACTTTGTAAATGCTCACATTACAATTATACATAAACAGAAGAGAATGTTCAGGCAGTCTAAAAATATGGCATGGTTTATGCCAAAATTAGGCACATAGTTTTTAATGAGGTAGAGTGGGTACACACCACATCTTGTGATTTCTAGTGTAAGGAGCTAATTTACATTAATAAGTAGATAAATATCTTTTTTTTTTTCTTTTTCTTTTTATTTATTTATTTTTTTTTTCTCAGATGTGGTAAATTTGATCTATCAGTTGCTCGAACAGTTTTCAGAGTAAGAAGCCTAGAAATCTGGAGAATTTAGAACCATAGTGACAATGATCAAAAGTTGTTTTCAGGAAAAAAAAAAAAAAAAAAACAAAACACTAAATTTATGTATAGTTTGAACAAAGTACAACACTCGTGTGTTTGTCAGTTCATTTTACAGTAAATTTTACAGTCTCCACACAGCAACTTTATTACAGCTGATTAATTCTGGGGGCAGTCTCCTGGGAAGAAAGCACATCTTGGCTACTTCTAACTCCATGCCAAAGCATGACCAATGTGTATAGCACCCTCTCTGTATCCTGGTTTCCAGAATGAGAAAACCTGCAGTGTGTTCTGTATTCTTGATCCAAACAGTTGATAAGCTCCAAGAAATACAGTATTTCTATACACCTGTTCAAAAGCAGAAGTATAGTACTCCAGAATTAGTATAGTATAGCTTCATAGTTTACCACAGTCTAAGTAAGCAGATATTAATTAAACTGCATGATTCAGAACTTCAAAAAGTATAAATGTCCCACACAATAGCTGCCTGTGGGTGCAGAATAGACTGTAGAACATACTACAAGGTTACCTGGGTAGAGCTGTTTAGATAAACAACAGAGAAGATCAATGTATTTTGTTTTACCTGGCAACATAGTACATTTTTTGAAAACTTAAAATATATATATTTTTTATGTAATTCTTCAACAAATATAGAACTGTCAAAGACAGAACTGTTTTTCTTAGTTACATGAGTATATTCAAATACTGTAAATATTCCATCTTTCTTTAGTTGACACATTCCATTTACTGACCTTAATGTTGTAAATTCAACTAAAATCATCCTTGATACGTGTAGTGGGTTTACATGGCAAGGTTTTGGTTTTGGAAACAGGGAGCCATAGGGGTGGTTTCTGTGAGAAAGATCTAGAAGCTGCCCCATGTTTGGGAAGGGCCCCATTGTCTTCCAGATCCGAGCCAATAAGCGATGTTGTTTTGCGCCTCTGTGAGAGCATATTTAAGACAGGGAAAAAACGCTGCGCCACACAGCAGCCGGGAGAGTCAAGGGAGTGAGAGAACAGCCTTGCACCAAGGTCAGTGTAGAAGGAGGGGGAGAGGTGCTCCAGGCGCCGGAGCAGAAGTCCCCTGCGGCCTGTGGTGAGGACCATGGTGAAGCAGGATGTCCCCCTGCAGCCCATGGAGTACCACGGTGGAGCAGGGTTCCACGCTGCAGCCCGTGGAGGAGACCACGGTGGAGCAGGTGGCCCTGCACCGACGGAGGCTGCCGCCTGTGGAAGACCCCTGCCGGAGCAGATTCCGGGCCGGACCTGTAGCCCGTGGAGAGGAGCCCACGCAGGAGCAGGTGACCTGGCAGGAGCTGCTGCCCGTAGGGGAGCCAGGTTGGAGCAGTTTTCTCCTGAGGGATGGACCCCATGGTACGGACCCATATCTGGAGCAGTTCTGAAAGAGCTGCTGCCTGTGGGAAGTCCACACCGGATCAGTTCATCAAGGACTGCATCCCGTGGGTGGGACCCCACAGCACAGGGGACGAGAGTGATCGAGAAGGAGCGGCAGAGAAGAAGTGCTGTAGACTGACCATAACCCCCATTCCCCCGTTCCCCTGCGCCGCTCGGGGGGAGGAGATGGAAGAGGGTGGATGGGGGGAAGGTGCTTTTGTTTTTTTTTTTCCCTTTGTTTTCTCACTTCTCTCGCTTGTTAGTTGTAGGCAATAAATCTTACTATCTCCTTATGCCGAGTCTGTTTTGCCCGTTACAATAATTATTGCGTGATTTTCTCGTCCTTATCTCAATCCTTGAGCCCTTTTCACATATTTTCTCCCCATTCCTCTTTGAGGAGGGGGAGTGAGAGAGCGGCTGTGGTGGAGCTCGGCTGCCCACTCGAGCGGAACCACGACAATACGTTTCCATGTATACTTCTGTTTTGACCAGATTACAACCTAATGTTCATGCCTATAATTCCCATCTTTTTTCCCTAATATTCATTAATTACATTGTGAAGAATATTGCAAATCATTTCCTTACAAATTTAAGAACACACAAACACCATACATGTATGCAATATATGCTCAAACAGCTTCACAGAATTATCCATTTAGTTCAGGCCTGTAAACTATTTCTTTGTTTATTTAAATCTAACTAAAACCGTATCCTCAGCTTTTTCACTCACCTTCATTACAATTTCTAGGTTTTTATTTTTTGTCATTAAAAGCAAATTTTTGTTTCTTCCACTGTTACTTTTACTGTAGTGATTGCATTATTTCCTGCTATTGGCACTTTGATCCTTCATACACGAAGAGTCATCATGGCTTTGGTAGATCTCTAGATTCCATTACATTCTCAAAATTCCTACCTTCCTATCATTAACATTTCAAACCATATCTCAAAAGCAAACAATCAAATATACAAAAAAAATATGATTTTCTTGTCTGCTTTTGTTCTTCTGTACTCACTAGTTGTTATCTTACTATAGAAAAAAAAAGTGTTTAATAATAACAAAAAAAAAGGTCAAGGGAAAAAAGTGTCATTCTTCATATTACTGTGTTGTAAAGTTAGAACCATTTGTAGAGGTAGAGAATGAGACGTAAGAAAAAGAGCCTTTCTTTTGTCTTATACTGCAACATTTAACTTTCAAAGAAAGCAAAAGGGGATGTAAGAAGGTGTGGAATAATTACCTGAGGTGACTTAGAAATTAAGCTTATATTCAAATTTCTAAGAAAAGGTACAGCACTGAAGAAGCTTCCAGGGTGGAGTATAGCTGCATTCCATAGAAGTTCCCTAGATGTTGGCCACAGCAGGGGAACTTGGTGTGCTGAGTCTAAGAGAAACTGTATGGAGGGTGGAGCAGAGTGGAGACACTGTGGCCCAGCTCTGTGATAAGATGGGAACTCGAAGGTACATCGGAACCAATAAGCTGCATATTTGCTACCTTAGGCCAATGTCCTGCCATGTTTTTGACAAAATGTCCTTTGGGTAAACTTTGCACATTATAATATCATTATAATACCAAAACACACCTCCAGCCCGAAGCCTACCCGCCTCCAAGGTGCAGCCACCCCTCACTGAACATGCGCTCTGAATTTCTCTGAGCCTATACCTTTAAACAAAAGCGAGAAAATTTAGCACCAGTCCTAACAAAGGTATGTATGACTAGAGCCACTCAAGCTTCTACCTGTTTGATAAGAAATTATATAAATTAGCTTAAGGGAGACAGAATGTTAGGGAAGATATCATTGCGAAAGAAAGGTTATTATCTCAAAAGATACATTCTGACTTCTGGGATCAGCTGACAGGTTGATCCTCTCTTCCCCCCTCCACTCCCCCATCCCCACCCCCATCCACCCACTGGGACACCTTCGGGTAAGATTTGAACACTTAGTTATGCCAGGAATCTCTATATAATCACTTCATATCTTTTAACACATTTGTAACCAGGCTGTATTACTCAAACTTCTGGTATTTGCACGTGTTTTGCAGACAGTGAATTTATCACCAGCAATCCAAAGAACCTGTGTACCTGCTGGTTTAATAAATTGCACTACTCATTAAATCTGTCTGTGATAGTTCTCACTGAATGTGACTGAACTGTTTAAGTGTGGCTGCGGTAGTTCATGGAATGTGGTGATTTTAAGGGCGTATTACATTATTTGTGAATCTGTAATCATGCTAATTCAGTACCTTGGATGTGATCAGATTTATAATGGCTAGTTGGGCATCACTCCCAATTACCTTAACATTTAACGCAACAGAAGGTGACCTGATTTTACTGAGATACCGTATTTACTCATAAACATAGGATGAGAACTTTTATGAAAAGAAACATAGCACCTACTTAGCAGGCTCAGTGGTAGTTTTAAAGGTTCACAGATTCATAGCCTGAGAAGGTGCAGGCCTCTGCTGTGCTGCATGTCCAGCATGGCCTTCAGGCTGTGTTGTGCTGCACAGATCTCTTGTCCATGGAGGCCAAGCCAGCTCCTTGTAACAGAGCAGCTGGAGGCAGCTCCCACTCAATACCAGTGATTACACCAGGAGCATGTCCTTGCTTTTATCTAGCAGTACAGCAAGAAGTTGTTATGAGAACATCATTTCTCTTTGACTATAGAAATGATAAATAGATTTGTTTCCTTGTAATAAAATGCTGTAAGAGCTTGAATGACCAAAAAGAGAAAGTCCCTGCTATTGATGAGGTTTGCCTGTAATGCTGCACAGGGGTTGGAGTCCTGTTCAATATTATACCCCTGGGGGGCTCCCAGCATCTAAAGGGGCCCTAAAAGTTATCTATGCTATTCTCTCCTTGCAATGTTAGCTCTGATAAATAGTTTTTCAATGATACCTAACAGAGCCCAACTGACTTTCTTACTGGGATGATAACAAACAAGTACTCCTAGGTGCCAAACAATTGTGAACCTTGGCAGGTAGAAAATAGTAGCATATATGCAGGGGGGTGGGGTGGGATGGTGGGGGTAAGGGAGTACTCATGCCCAAAACCAAAACTTCTGAATAATCAAGATGAAGCCTCTTACTGGATAATTGCAATGAGTATTGTCTGGCTATAAATTTTGATAACATCTGGCCTAAACAAAAGTGGTACATCCCAAATCTCCCTAGTAATAGAGGGGACATGAGAGATGACATCCCCTCTGGGAAAGACATGATACAGAAATACCAGTTAGGAGTCTGATACATTTTATGCACCTGCTTAGAGTGGTTTTGGAAGGGGGGGGGGGAGTAGGGGGCTGGAAAAAGAAAGTGTAGATCCTGGCTGGATAAAGGATCTTAGAAGTGGGGAAGTTCTTTGAAATGGGGGAGATGTAAGGAGATGAATGTCAGGTGATGGCCCTAGATCATGGTTGGTTACACTTGAGTTTAAGTACGAGCAGTTACACAGCATGAACCAACATAACTTTAAACCCATCCTTCCCAGGCCAACAGAGCCTTACTGGCTTCCAGATCCACTGTTTGCTGCTGTTTACTTTGTCTCACTCATGACAGCCACTTTTTTTTTTTTTTTTTTTTTTCTCACTGTGTGACAGCCACACAGTTTAAGCTGTTCCAAAATGGTTCCACGAGGTTATTTAACTTCAACAAAATATAAGGAACTTTTGGGAAATATGGTCATAGTAAAAAATGCACAGCATGGTGGGAA
This sequence comes from Aythya marila, assembly GCF_965140915.1. NCBI lineage: Eukaryota > Metazoa > Chordata > Aves > Anseriformes > Anatidae > Aythya > Aythya marila. The sequence continues at coordinate 140,375,729 of NC_139043.1, forward strand.
CAGCTAGGATAAAAAAAAGGAAATAACTGTCCTGTCAACAAAGTCTGTTGTCATTGCTATTTCTACTGTTTTTAACACAGTTTGAAACTATTATGACTAAATTGTTCCCTTACAATCTTCTTCACGCCTATTTTATACACCTGGAGATAAAACTGACAGGACACAGAGTTGATTGTTATTTCACAACCTATTAATTAGCCATTTAGTAAACATTGTCCATTAACTCTTATTTCTTATCTGTTAGAAGTTTAAAATTGAGCTATTGCCACTGGAACATCTTGCTCAGAGAAGCTGTGCCAGGTTGGATGGGGCTTTGAGTAACCCAGTCTAGTGGAAGGTGTCACTGCCAATGGCAGGGGGTTTAGAACTAGATGATCTTTAAGATCCCTTCCAACCCTAACCAGTTTATGATTCCATGATTCCTTCCGTAATTTTATTTTCATGATAAGAACATAGCAAATAAGTACAATGAAGTTTAATATATTTTTGCATGTTCAGAATCTGAAGAATTAAAGACCTCTATAAAGGGACAAGGACTGAACAAAGTTCTGAGAAAACTGCTGTAGCTGATCCCACCCCAGTTTTGATCAGACTAGATAATTTCCAGAGGTGACTGCCATCCTCACCCATCCTGTTATTCTGTAAAATGCCTCTCCATTTCTCTGTATTTTAGAGCTTGTGCTAGTAGCAGTATCCACTTAGATACAAGTTGTAGCACCTAGTAGTGCTATCACATCCCTTTAGGAACTAGTTAATAGTCAGCAATGATGAAAAAGTCAGAAATGAGAGAGGTTGAGATTCTCAGAGGTTGTACCTTTTTTGGTAAGATTTTCAATCAATCATTCTTTTCAGATTCGTGCTATTCTAGGGGATACACAATATGATGAAACTAAAGATCCTATAAAGCATCAGTACTTATAAAATTATTAGGGAATATATGTTTTAGATGTGCAATTATAACAAAGAGAGAACTGTGTATTAAAAATGTCAATAGATCTATTGCCTAACGGTTTAAATAATGTTTAGGTATTAATTAAAATACTTTATTTCTATTGCATATTATCTTTATGATGTTTCTGTTTTATTAGATATATTCTCTCTTACATCTAGACATCTTTCTCACAACCTAGACATCTTTCTATTTTTAAGCAAAAATTTCAAATTTCTACCTGCATTTTTTTTTTTTTGAGAAGACTGAGCTCTAGCATGTATTTCAGCTAAGTGTCTAAATGTTCACTCTAAAATACAAGAGAAATATAGATATGGATAAAATCACAAAATGCCTTTATCTTTGGTACAATGAATCCAATTTTTGTTATAATTTGGAAAAAAAAATAACAATATCCACTGGACTCTCTCATAGGTTTGCAGACTGCAAAAGCAGCTGTTCTCATGATCTCCAATTATGATGGATTTAAAGACAATACAAGATAATACAAGCTTTCTTTAGTTTTTGGCCTCTATTTGGGTTACAGTAAGTGTGTAAAGTAGCAAATTCTTCTCCATGCTTTTAAAAATTGAACTAGAACATATAATAAAGACTTGGAAATAAACTGCTTAGAAATGATGCTATGAATGTGAGAGAACCTGAAACTGCTTCTGTTAGCTGACTAAACAAAAAAAATATAATGTTAGTGAAAAGGCCAAAGAGGTGTTATCTGAGAGCTGGACAAGTTTTATCTGAGTTTTGACCTTGGAGTCATTACAAAAATATTTCTCAAGAATTTATTTCAAGGTTTTTTCTTGTCTTCCCCCTGGGTAACAAGAATATTATACCAGTAAGTTTCCATGATGAAGAATAGTAATTAAATGAATAATGTCTAAAGACGACATACGATAAATTATAAACAAGGTTAAAAATATATGCTAGCAATGAAATAAAGTAGGTAGATCATATAACCATACAACTACTTTAAGCTGTATCGGTAAAATATTATAACAGCGATATGGTAATGTATTTTACTATACTTTGTCTTTCAACAAACACATCCATCTTTCTACAGCACTATATTTTTAAAGTATTCCATATACAAAATTATTTATGAAGTAGTGGGAAAAAAAAAGCTGAAGACTTTATAAATCCTTTATATTGTACTTTATTGTCTTGCAATAAAGAGAAAGAGAAAAACAAGACTATCCATTAGACATGTCTTACTTGTACAGTTTGGCAAGGATCCAGACCATGTTCCATTGGCAGTGCATTGTCTTACAGATGATCCAGAAAGTATGTATCCTTCCATGCATGAATAAATTACTGAATTAGAGAATGTAGTTCCATCAATACGAAATACTTTTCCATTAGCAGTTGTGCCTGGATTACCACATTGTACAGCTGTAAAGTAAAATGTTAAATATGTTCAAAATTTAGTTTGTTAAGATAATTTATGAAATAGTACTGTCAAAGGACAATCATGCTGCCAGCAGTGTTATGTTGCAGAAACCTGTGCTGTTGTGCTGAAAAATGTGAAAAATGTAGGTTTCACCACCTACTGATAATGCATGTTGCACAATAGCTGTTTCCATGAAGTATTTGTTTTTATCCTTTCATATATAGGAAAACAAAGTCTAAGAATTTAATCAGAAAGAAAAAAAAAAAAAAGGAAGAAAGGAAAAGGAAGGAAGGAAGGAAGGAAGGAAGGAAGGAAGGAAGGAAGGAAGGAAGGAAGGAAGGAAGGAAGGAAGGAAGGAAGAGGAAGAGAAGGAGAAAGAAAGAACAAAAGAATGAAAGAACAAAAGAACGAAAGAGAAAGGAAGAAAGGAAAAAAGAAAGAAAAAGCCAACAACCCTGCATTAAAGGAAAACTACTTTAGCTTCAAAGACAGACTCCCAACCAAGAAAATGCCTGACCTACAATTGTCATTGTAGACTTGACATCCTGGTATGTATGTGCTATGTATCAAAGTATCAAAGTCCTTTCTAATTCAAAGCACCAGATAGAGTCAAACTATTCTTTCATAGACAGGTTTAAACTTGGTATTTCCCAGTTCTTCAGTGCTCAGCTTTGGAAATGGAATTCATCTTTCTTAAGTAATCACATATATACATCTAACCTATATGGCTTAAACTAGAACAGTAGTTCTGTTTTTATATATATAACCAGAAAAGTTGTTTCCAGAGATTTAGGGGTAAAAAAGTAATACAGAAAGTATCTTAAAATGTAAGACAACAATTGTTCATTACTTTATATAATAGGTAAGATCAAAATAGAAAAGCAGAAAGTTCAGTTTGGTTAGGCATATTCCTTCAAAGACCAACACACCAATATATATAGATATTTACTTTGCATCAGGGTGACAATTGTTCAGTAGGAATCGTTCATATTACAAAAGCAGCTTATGAAATAAATTTTTAAAACAAGATGACTCTTCTGAACAAATAATACACAGAGTTAAAGTGGATAATAAAAGCACAGGTTCTCAAAGTATTTCCTGATATTCAGGAAGCTTTTCTTTTAAGAAAAGTCTGTTGGGAATTATTTTCTATATTTGAATCGAGATGAATAAATAATAAATGATTCTCCATAAATATCCTGTTAGAGCTCTTTTATGAAAATACATATAGCTTGAAAATTCTAAAATTATTTGCTCCAAATTAACTTGCTTTCATTTTCTATTGAAAAATAACAATGTCAATAGTTAACAAAATTAAGTGTGTTTAAAAAATGTTAACACTTCCTTTTGCCAATCATTTACTACTTAGATGTATCTAATGAAATCTTGACATTGTCATTTCACTAAAACAGCTTTTTTCTCTGAAATTCAAATGTACAAAGGTTGTAATTAAACACCAGATGATAGTGAGATTTTTGGGAAAAATCTTTCAGTAAAAATTGAGTTCTAGGGGCCTTATCTACCACTCTTTTCTGTTTATTTTTTTCTACTAGATAACACGTAGAGTTGATGGTGGCTCAGAAAGAAGGAACAACAGTCCAGTATACTTTTTTGTTGTTGTTTTTCCCTCAAAACTTTGAAAAAAATAAGCTGTTTCTTGCTTGGAACTAATTTGAAATTTTCCATTTAAGGCCAAGCCACTGATATATTGCAAAAACTTCAAAAAAATTATAACGGTCTGTACAAAACCAACCTTATATCATTCACATTACAAAACTGGCAATATAAAATTGTTTTTCAGATAAGCATGTTTAACAACATAGTTTGAAAAAAAAGAATATGTCTTCTGTGATTTACCTTTGCATTCAGGTTGTTTTCCTGTCCAACTTCCATTTGCCATACATGTCCTTTCCTCTGAGCCATGGAGGATATATCCAATATCACAGCTGAAATGTACTGTGCTTTTAATTTTAAAGTTGTTTTCTTCCCTAGACCCATGACCTGGGATACCTGGATCACCACAAGAACCAGCTGTATCACCTAGAATTTGAAATGTAAAGACTGGAATATGAAATATTATTTTGCTGATACTGAGCAATTATTTTTCAGATACTGAGCAATTCTTTGAACTCTTTGGAATTTAGTAATATTTTTTAACTGAGTCCTATTTTGTTATTAGTTTTTAAACATTTCTGTTATGTGTGCTGTAAATGTGTGTATTCTGAAGGTGTAACTAACATGAACTGTATATGTCTGAATACACAAAAGAGATGTAGATGAGAGAAAAAAAAAAAGTTTCATATTTACTAATACTATAAAAAACCCTGGCTTTTTTTTTTTTTTTGTGTAAAACTAGTATAGAAACTACCACATTTGGTTATAATTTATTTTTCAACTTGTTTCAGCATAGACAAAACTGAGTACATTGACCAAGACAAAATATGTACATTGTTTTCTTTATATGTTCTGTCTCTGAAGATATCCAACTACTATCCAAGTACCAATTACATAGGTCAGAAAAAGATTAAAAAAAAAAATGATTCCTTTAAGCTATATACTGGAAACATATTGATGGCAAGAAAGACTCCCCCTCACCCAATATTTACTAACAATTAAAACAGATAACAGCCTCTATCACCTCTATCAGAATCTACATTTACATTAATTTTTACATTTACATTTATTATTAAATAATAAATGGAATTAAGGCAAAGCAGAACATTTTTTAGTGACTTAGATTTATGATTTTCAACTGATCACTGCTATTAAACTGAATCAAATTAACTTTGTGAAACAGAATATTCAGTAAAAGTGTTCAGTAAACATATATTGACTTAAGTGAGGGATAATATATTAAAAGGACTAGACAGTTTTCTCTCAAAACCAAGTACCCTATCCTGAAATTATGTGGAGCATATCGGGCTTTATTATAAAGAGGTATGTATCATATAATTAAAATATACCAGAAGTGTCTATCAGGTAAATAGTTTCTTTGGAAATTAAAACAAAACAAAAATCCAAAAACATAATCTTAAAGATATGATTTTCTTGTTAACAGAGTTTTCACTTTTGGGGAGTTTTACCTGTTTTAACTTCTATTGAGGTAGTATTTCAATTTTATATATGATTTTCTAGATTAAAAAATAGCCTTCTGATAAAATGAAAATAAATTCAAAATAACTTTAGGACACACATTAATTTAAAAGTATTACCTGAGCAATGAGGAAGAGATCCACTCCAGTGTCCATTTAACTGACACGTACGAGATGATTGCCCTAACAGAGAACGTCTACCTGTGCAAGTATAATGAACAGTAGATCCAAATGTATATTTATCTCCAGACAGGACCGCGTTAGGAGGAACGCCAGGATGGCCACAGTCAATCACTACAATGCATAATTATTGGAGATAAAAAAAGGTTATTATCACTGATCAAACAGTTTGTGGTTATCATTTTCATAACTCCAGACAGAAGAAGTAGAACCTTGTGAAGAAGTAGACCTTTTTAGGGTTTGGTCAGAGGTGACCACATTATGTGATAAGAAACAAAAAGTATATTAAGGATCAAAAGCTGTGAAACAAATGTTTGTAGATGTCAAAAAGGTAGATATAGATATTGACGTCCAAAGGCACTCATTCACTAAGTTGAGCCTTATGGCATGAACACACATACACGCAAAATTATGCATTTACCCTTCAGACAAATACAGGAAGACAATAAATGCCAAAGTCACTGCAGAAGTAGAGAATATGCAAATATGAATCTCTCATCCATTGGTCCCAAATCATTGGTCATGACATCTATTAGGCTTAGAAACAAGATAATGTTCTAATGTACCAATTCACAGGACTTTGGTTTACTTAAAATATTATACTGTGTGGATATTCTTGAACATATTTTTAACATTTTATTGTTTTTAACTGTTCCTACATACTATCTATTGATTTTAATTGCACAGAGATTGCACGGGATAAGATCACAATTTTAGACACGACCATGGATAAACTCCCTATTAGTTTTTCTTTGTGTAAATTTTTATCAATAATTGTAAGTTATTTTCATACTGTGATTATTTTTTAGTAACCTTGCCATTTTTGTAATTTCCACTTACAGATTGCACACCACCATATCCAAAGTTAGGTTGTACACACCTAATTCTACTACCTTGCTTAAATGTCATGAAATATGTAAACATAGCATGTCTCTTGGAACTAAAATGAGAATATGCTACAGTAGGAAATGAAACAAAAATTCTGTAAGATATATTGTTGATATGTACCTTTCATTCACAGTACACCTCACATTTAAAGTATTTTTTCTAGCAACATGTGCATAAATATGCTAAATAGCATAAGCCCCTTAAAAACTTTAATTAAAAGAAAGAATTGAAAGAGCATATTGGTCCAGGTCTCCACCAAATTCTATTTCTTCCTGTATTTATGTTAGCTAGAAGAAGAGAACATGTTGTAGGATATCATGTTTCAAAGGAATTAAGTTATTTTACAGGTGAATGACTTTTCCTTTGTCACACTGCGTCTACTCTACTGGTATTTCAAAAGAAGGTAGATATTTGAGACTAGCTAAAGAGACATTGAAATCCATCTATGTCAAGATAACAATCCAACATAGGTCAAATGTTGGATTGTTAGTTTTCAGCTAGTTTTCAGCTTCTTTTCCATAGCTCTTACAGTGGAAAAAAATGTTCTGAATATTGAATGACTGCCTTGCATAAGTCCAGAAATTGAACCGATTTGCAAAATCTACCTGAAACTGATGGGGTCTTATAAAAATATACAGTAGCTGCATCAGAATAGATTTCAGTACACTTATGTTTATAAAATAACTTGGCTGGGTTACTATGCATTAACCCCTCTATCCAAATGACACAAATAAAGCTGAGGATGTCATTTCAAAATTCCATATGGAACTTTCACTGACAAAAGGCAACTTAAAAAAGAGTAAAATGTGCATTATTAAATTACTTTTGACAATTCTGAATGAAGACTAGGGGAGAAAAACACAAAAGTAGAAAGAAAAAAATATCTTTGAACCTTTACTTCTAGGATTTCTTTCCCTTTGGAGCTATGTCACTACTAAGTAATATCTGTCTTTCTGAAACAGTAGTGGTATCTTAAAAATTAATGTTATTAACAGTTAGACTCTGTTGACTCTGTTATAAGTTTAACTGTGAATTGCTACTTATCAAACTACTTATCCTGTTAAATGAAAAATTCCACAACTAAATGTTTTAGCAGTAAAATAAAAATCACACATATATATATATTTAGAGTGAATAGCAAAACTGGAGAAATCTCAATTAATTAAAACTAACAGAAGTAAAATTGAGAATGTGTACCTACAACACCGTAAATGCCTGTCCATGATTCAGAAAAAATAAATGTCTATGAAATGTCTGTGGTTATAACTATATTTAACTGTTTCTAACATCACAGTTAGAAAGTTATGCATAACAAGACGGAACAAACGCAGCATCTATGCTTTTGCCTTCCTAGTGTTAAATTGCATATGACCACTGTTCAGGTACATCGGATAGTGTGGTAAGCTGAGGATATGATCCAGAAGATACTTTTGTTGCTCTACAGAGTCATACTTGCTTACTGTCTTCACAGATCTTGCTATTGTTCAAAGAGAAATCCAGGGGATATTATAGTAACATAACCCAACAGTTGGACACTGTTGCTTTTAAGTTTCAGTGTGATTATAGTTTTGTGGCCAATGGGGGAAATATATTGGTAAACTCAATAGATATGTTTTTACCTTCTGTCCTTGTTACTGATTATTGTGCTGAAGCATTCAGAGATTTTTGTAGTTCGGTTATTGAATTTCTCAAGGTTTCCACGTTATTTGCTGCATACAATAATAATATAACTCTGCTACTTCATCTGCCTTTGAGACCTTCTATCATTACCACACACAAAAATGTATATAAATATGATTATTCTAATTTCTGTCATAAGACTGATGTAGATGTTTTGTAAAATAATACCTATTTCAGTTCACATACTTAATAAAAGCAAATAAAAAAAAGCAATAGAATAAAATAAACATAAAAACATGTTATCTACTTACTAATGCATTCAGGAAGAGGTTTGTCCCATTGGCCATTTGGCTGACAAATTAAAACTGAAGAGCCAAATAAATAATATCCAGGATTACAGTCATAAAAGACCACTGTGCCATATGTGAAATTTCCATGTTCTATTTTACTCTCTCTTATGGAATTTGCAGGAATTCCAGGATCAGAACAATTCACCACTAAAAAAGGGAAAAAGCATAAACTGGAGACCTATACAAATGCAGTTTACTAAAATAGTTGGTACATGGCTTCCTATCCATCACATATGGAACTTCGAATGTTTTCAACATGTTACTACCTTGATTTTATTTATAATTATACTGACCTAGGAAGATTATATGAAACTAGTAGATACTTAACCCAAAGTAAATAAAAGGAAATATTTATTCACAGCATGCTGATGTTATAATAGTCTTTGCCACTAAAAGTGGCTGAACATATCATTACATTCAGTGTATACCCTCCCATTGACAAAGACTATTGCCAACACCTGGAAATTCGTTGGGACTAAATGTGCCTTTGGTCCAACCCTTACAACAATGCAAATTTATTTTCTTCCTATTAACATTTGGATAATTAACAATACAGAATGATTTTCGAGTCCTTAATTACTTTAGGTTTCATACATTTAAAAATAATAGAAGACTATTTTTATTTTTATTTGTATTTTTATTTTTATTTTTATTTTTATTTTTATTTTTATTTGTATTTTTATTTTTATTTTTATTTTTATTTTTATTTTGGCAACTTACAGGTTTCTGTTGAGACACTGCATATTACAGACACCAGTAATAATGTTCTACAAAAAATGGGTTCTTTTTATTTTTAAATCCTGTTTTAAAACTAATAGATTTGATGCTGTGTAAAATATCAAAAAAAAAAAAAAATAGCCTAATCAGCTTATTTCCTGAGTCTCTGATCCCTACAAGTCAGTACCATATCAGACAGTTTTGCACATTGCTCCATTACTCTACAATTTCAGAACACCAGGGTGATTTATAGCAGTTAGACTGAAAATGATATTTATTAGGCACTTTTTTTTTAATTTTTTTATAGTAACTTCTCAACAACAAATAGGTCTTTGGAACTTGTGTAAACTATTTGCTGTTATCACTTAAGGCAAAGTGATCAAAGGAAAGTGGAGAACATTACTGGAAGTACAATATAGGATACATTCCTATAAATACGTAAAATAACTTGGAATTATAGAGTCACAGAATGGTTAAATTTGGAAGGGACCTTAAAGATCATCTAGTCCAAAATCCCTGCTTTGGTCATGGACAGGTGGTTCAAAGCCCCATTAAATTCCACGTTGAACACTTCCAGGGATGGGGCATCCACAACTTCTCTGAGCAACCTGTTCCAGTGTTTCATCACCTTCATCATAAAAATGTCTTCCCTATGTACAATCTAAATCTATTCTCTTTCAGTTTAAAATTGTTACCCCTTGCCCTGCCCCTACGAGCCCTTGTAAAAATTTTCTCTCTTTTTTTTTTTTTTTTTTAATATATATTGAAAGGCTGCAATCAGATCCCCATGGAGACTTCTCCTTTCCAGACAAAAAGACCCTAACTCTCTCAGCCTGTCTGCATAGGTACTCCAGCCCTTTGATCAAATCTATGGCCTTCCTCTGGACCTGGAAAGACTATATCTTGTTCTGGGGTCACTAGTCCAGGTTGTGTCGTGATGGTAGAGTAGAGGGGGACAATCACCTCCCTCAACCTGCTGGTCACACTTCTTTTGATGCAGGCCAAGTTATGGTTGGCTTTCGGCTTTCTGGTCCAAATATGACAAAAATGTTGAGAAAGAACACAAATGGAAAACAATGATAAGCAGTCAGATCAATAAAAATGAAATAAGGGAAAAAATACATTTTCCTATGCCATTTTTGAACTGTGTTGGCTAAAAATGCAGTGTTACTTCTGAATTAAAAACAAACAAACAAGCAAACAAACTTCTATACATAATTTTACTTAAGAAACTTGTATAATTACTTTACAAAATCAATAAAAACTACAGACATACAAGAAAAATTTCTCTGCAAGAGTTATCATGGCAATTTTTTGAATGTCGAACAGACCTAACTGGAAACATGCCTAATGAACATAGTTAATAATGTAATATTAATAACTAAATGCCTGCTAGTAAGACTCATGATTTTTACTACATATTTACTACATATTTAATACATATCTTGACAGTGCCCCTTTACCTTCAATTTATTTTCCCATCTTAATTTTCCAACTTTGAAATCTGCAAATGCATACTTCATACCTTTGCATATTGGAGGTGGGTGGCTCCACTGCCTATTGGCCTGACACTGTGCTTTGGTTGGTCCTTGCATAACGTACCCAGTATTACACGAGAACGTCACAATATCATTGAAGTTAAAACCATTTCCACTTGTTCTTCCATAAATCGGACTACCAGGGTGACCACAGCTAACAGCTAGCATAACACAAAACAAAGAAAGAAAAAAGCAGACAGAGCATGCTGTTTTAACTTTTCATGATTTATAATTATCATTATAATCATCACATAAGAGCATTTTAAAATTTTATAAGACAGTGAGTGCTTTCCATGAAAGGTTTACATCTCTGAACTGAATAAGAATTGACATATTTTAGTAAATATTCAAGTGTTTCTTCTCTAATCATACTTGTATGACAAAAATATTTAAAATATTTTTCCTTTTTTTTTTTTTTTGAATGGCTCTTTAGTAAGGATTATAAAAAAAATAATAAAAATATTTCATACAGTTTAATAAAATATTTACATAAACTAATTAAAATTTGCCATATAGTAATCAGAGTAAATGAAGACAATTCTGAAGATTCAGCAGAAAAGGAAGCACTTGATTTTCATTACACATAGACTGACACTGAAAGGAAATATATAATTCCACAGAAATTATTTTTTGTAAATATGTCTTAACTAGTCATTCTTTTATCTTTCAGGCCTAAGTACTTAGTGAAGTTATAAACTTATGACTGGGTATATGAAATGTTATGGACAGAGTGAGTGAAAAATTTCTGGTATTTTTACATAAACTGACTACAGAAGAACTTCCTTTTTCTCTGCCCACAAGACCAGATGTAAGAAAAATCAGTCACAAATTAATTTGCATAAAAATAATTTTTAAAATGTATACATATTTTTCTATATTTTAACAAATCTAATAATTGATAAAGAATATAATCATCACTAATTTAAAATGAAAAGAAATAAGTGAAATATCATTGTATAAAATGCTTTTTTTATCTTTTAAGAGTTTTTTTTTCTAAATAATTAATTAGGTCTAACAAACCTACATTCTCTTTTTCTCCTTTTAGATCAGACCTGATAATACTAAAATAAGCCTATTCATAGAATATAATTTAAATAAACTTTAGCAACAACAACAAAACAAAGTGAAAATGGTCTTTAAAAACTATTACGGCATACATACGGAGTCACAGAATATTCTGTGAATATAGAATGAAAATTAAATTGGTATGTTCAATAAATATGATTCTATGATTATCTTTGTATTACTGGTATCAGAGACTTTTAACATAAGGCATTGCATTTTTCCCCACAAGAGAAGTTAGAATAGTGCACTGAACTACGAACATTTGTAAAGCTGTCAGTATTGTGGTATTCAGCCACACAGAAATATTTTTCATTGTACTTAAAACAATAAAAAATTCTATTGTGAAAACAGAAGTAGGAAATATGCATAAATATATTACACATGCATAAGCAGTAACAATACACAATGCTATCAATATCTTTCCATTTTACAAGAAAGATGCAATTTTGAATTCAAAAGTAAAAAGGTCAGAACCATTAATTTTAAACATTTAATCTCAAAAAATCAGTTAAGACTTGTGGCGGTTAAGTAAATCCAGAAATGTGAAGTTATTCACTTCACTATACACTTCATTTGAGCGTTTAATCAAAAGTCAATCGTCTTCTAAGCATCTATCACAATGTTAGAGGCAGCTCCTGTTTATAACAGTCTTTGGAAAAACTAATTTTTTCCCCAAGTTTTGTGTGTTCTTCTGAAACACATTCCCTTCTATTCAGACAAATAGAGCACTGTAATAGCTTGCCCAAAGAGGTTACAGATTCCTCTTTGGACATCTTCAAAATCTGCCTGGACATGATCATGGTCATACTCCAGGTGTCCCTAGTTGAGTAGGGGGCTTGGACCAGATGACCTGCAAAGGTCCTTTCCAACCTTAACCATTCTGTAATTCTGTAAAACAGTTTCCAGTTGTCAGAGAAATAAATTATGCACACTTATGTGGCTGCTAGCAGATCTAAAACGTTTTCTTTGTATTTAATTCAAAAATTCTTGATTAATGGTGTCTTATTTCCTTGCCTCAACATTTATATATAAGGAATATATCTGTGTTGCCCCGAAATGTAATATAAAGTAATGGTTTATTAATAGAAAATGAAGTGGAAACAAAATTAATAAAATTATTATAGTAGTGTTAAGTACATGTATATCTCATTCTATGTAAAGCAGTAAACAGAGTGAGCAGTCAGGGTAGTGAATTAATAGCTTATATTACAACAAGGTTTTCTGCAACAAGAATGAAGGCATAAAAACAGAATATCTGCAGTTGGACAAAAAAGTATTCAATACAATATATTAAATAAAAGTGCATTCAATACACTAATATCATTGAAACAATTATCAAATCGTTATAATTCACTTGAGAATCCTTTAAGCACTCTCGAATTCTAAATGAAATACCATATTTTCTTATTACATAACAGTCTTTTGTATGGTATCACAGAATCACAGAATTGTAGGGGTTGGAAGGGACCTCAAGAGATTATTGGGTTCAACCCCCGTGCCAAAGCAGGTTCCCTAGAGCAGGTTGCCCAGGTAGGTGTCCAGACAGGTCTGAATATCTCCAGAGAAGGAGACTCCACGTACTCCCTGGGCAGCCTGTTCCAGTGCTCTGTCACCCTCACCCTGAAGATATTCAGATATTGACAAACATGTTGACAGGTAGGTTGACAAACTTGTCACATAAAAGGAATCTCATTAACAAAATAGAAAATTCATGTAAAAAACAAACAAACAAACAAACACACACACACACACAAAAAACACAAAGAGTACAATTAATAATTGTATATTTTTAAGAAGTAGAAAAAAATACTATAAACTTCATGAATCAGTAATTTTAATTATCAATGCTGATAGTGTAATTCAAGAGGATCTACTTCACTCAATGCTACAGTCAAAGTCAATTTACATTACGTATTTCTAAAAGCCACTAAGGCATATAAAGCTATTTTCAAATTAGAGTACCTGAGTGCCTAAATCCCATCACTTTTTGAAGTTCATATTTACTTTTAATTAACAGGTATTTATTTGCCAAAAGATGCAGTAATCTGTTGGAAATTTTAAGAGACAACATTTAACTTCATCTGATAAATGAATCACATATTTTATGTAGCCATGTAGTTCTGAGGATCTACTTCAAATCATTCTCTTTTAGTAAGTTTAAAGATACTCCTCATCTTTTCTGACATAGACATTCCTGTAGCAGAAATCAGTATGCATTGCCACTCTTACTTACGCACACAGGATGGAAGCTGACCAGACCAGTTGTGATCCTGTTGACATATTCGTACAGAAGAACCAATCAACCGAAAACCAGGACTGCACTGGTATACAACTGTGTCTCTATACCCATAATTTTCTCCAATTACTTGACCGTTGACTATAAGATCTGGACTACCACAGTGACCAGCTAGAATTTTCAAAATAAATAATAAAACCAAACAAGCAAACAAAAAGATCAGTAAATATGTCAGAGAAGTTTAAATTTATTTTATTTATTTAATTACAAGAAGAAAATCTTCAAATTTTTGTATAACTTCACTCAAAGGTTTATATTTATTAACTTGGGGAAAACTAAAGTATTGCACTTGTATAGGTAAGTCTTTACACATATAAGAAATTTGAAAAAGACAGTGAGGCAAAGAGATTAAATTCCATTTGTATTAAACCTTCTTTCTACAATAAGTGATTCCTTTTATCTACAGGTTTTAACCTGTAGATTTCTAAATTATTTCTACTAGTTTTATTTTGGCTAAGATTAAATTGAAGTTAATGTTAGAACATTAGAAATTTAAAGAAATAAATATATAAATACATAGATATAAAAGTTCAAATATATATATATATATATAATATATATATATAAAATCTCTACCATAAATGTAAAATTGCATACATTATAAATGTAACCTTCTTGGCCCTTGACCCTCTAATACCAAAATATGAGAAATATTTTATATGAATATCACAAACACACTTTTAACCTAAAGGAATCAGGGAAAGAATGAACCATGAGACTTTTGTTACCATTTTTCTTAATGAACTCTGTAAAATGGGCACACAATTCACCAAATCATGTGAAAATGGAGACCTCAGAGACGACAACACAGGACAAAGAACTCAAAAATAAGTAAGACAAACAACAAAAGCAAGCAGTGTTACAACTAGTAGTTAAGGTTAAGTGGAAAAATATTACCAGCTACCCAAACTCCTGTTTCCCTTTTGTCATCTAGTTCTCACAAACAAATAAATAAGTACACAAATAAATAAAGCACAATAAAATAAATAAAATGGGGTTGCTAGTAAGAAAATACATTTAGAGGGAACACAATTTGGATTGTTCTTTCCTTTGAAATTTGCAGTCTTTGTAATATAAACGCTGTTGTAAACTTGCAGGGTTTTCTCAATTTTTTTGAGGGCTAGAAACTTCTCATAGGGAAGAAAAAAAAAAAAAGGAAAAAGCAAATCTGAGATTTTCTTGCCTCAGGAACTTAATTAAAACTCACGTGGTACTCCATTGTATGAATCATGCCAGTCAACAGAATTTTCAATACATGTAGTGTCTGAAACTTCCTACTGATTAAATTTGATGGGTGAAATGTCCCCAAGTATTTGTTTGACTATTTGAAATACTTATTTCATTTCAAATCACCATCTGTCATGTGGTAAGCTGTTGAGTATGTTTGCCATAGGAAGTGTCTGTAACAGTATACAGAATTCCTGATGTGAGAACCTTTGAGAACATATATTAAATTTGCACAAATTTATGCAGCTGAATAAGTTTTCACAGTTGTAATAAAATCAGGTGCTCATTAATATTTATTAATATTTAAAATATATATAGTAGTATATGAAACAAGTATTTTTATTCATTTGCTTTATTTTCACCCTCTCCTGATAATTGCTTTACAAGACTTCCATTTTAAACTCTTATTTTAATGGAGTTACGTCAAATAATTTTTGTTTCACCTTATTAACATTTTGAAATTATTTTTGAAGTGCCATACAGTATCTTTTGATGCTTTCCTTGGTGTCTGCAAGTTTACATCTATACAGATACACATAAAAAAGACAAAATTGGGGATTTGGAGTATTGTTTGTTTGTTTGTTTGACTGTGGAAAGTTTCCAAACATCTCAGATTACTGCTAGATTTTTGGTACTCTGGGAAAAACTAATACTGCGCATGTATAATTTTCTGCACATGTACAGTTTTCTGAGAAACTGCTTTTGCTTCTGAATGAGACATACTTACTGCGCAATGGCATCAAAGATCAATTCTATTCTTTCATTTCATCTCACAGCTGTATCCCCCAAACCTTTTCCCACTTACTTGTTTGTATTATATATATGATCTTTCATATAACTGATGTCAGTTTTGTCACACTGGTATGAAAAGGAGTAACACCACATGATTTGACTACTAAAAAAAACAGCACAAAAACAGAAAGGTACATTGTTTTAAATCTGTTCTCATTTGGGAAATATATATGGGAATCATTATGGAAGAGCAATGGTTTAGTTGTGAAATTTTGTATGATGAAACTGAATAAAATCACAAAACACATTGTAATAACTAGCCTTCACTCAAAATGATCATACAGTGTGGCTAACTGTCTTTTGCAGTGAGAGAGCTGAATTATCCCAAATGCAATTCAGATCTAAAACTGTTCAGGAGCCAAGGTAGATTATTTTCACTGGGGACTGAATGTAAATACCACAAACTGGTATTTAAATCTCCCAGGGGAAAAAAACAAAAAACAAACAAACAAACAAACAAACAAAACTACAGCAGAAAACAAAAAAAAATGCAAAAAGTTAAGGAAGTAGAAAGTAAAGGACTGCTGAGAGAAAACTAAGAGTACTGCTGGAAAAAAAAAGGTTTAAAAACTCAACAACAGTGTTTCCTTTTTTTTTCATATTTTAATTTTTTATTTTAATTTAGTGAGTCTAAGCATGACTACATTTTTCAGCAAGTAAAAACAGAAGAGTTCTGAGGTAAATGCTAAAAAAAAAAAGGTTCATGGCTATGAGGAGAAAGAAAAAAATAGAAGTAGGAAAAAAATCTATTTTTTATTACTTTTTTTCAGTAACTGAAAACAAATACCATAATTTATTCATAAATTGTACAGAAATGTATTTCTCAGATCATAACAATACCTGCTCTGTAGATCTTCCTGCTGTATTTGTATTTTATCTCCTGTCCTCTACATCCTCCCTCACAGGGTTCCCATGGGCAAATTTTCTTTCCCTCTTACATGATGCCTGCCTTTCCGTATTTCTATATAGGAGCTAATTCTATAGCTCCTTTTCTGTTTTTCTTTCATTCTCTGCATCTTCCAATATTTTCTTTTTTAACCTTCTTAAACAAATATGTCTTCTGACTTGCCATTAGCTGAACTCGTCACTAAGTCCCATTCTTAATTTGAATTAAATCACACAGAATCACAGAATTTCTAGGTTGGAAGAGACCTCAAGATCATCGAGTCCAACCTCTGACCTAACAGTCCCCACTAAACCATATCCCTAAGCTCTACATCTAAACGTCTTTTAAAGACTTCCAGGGATGGTGACTCCACTACTTCCCTGGGCAGCCCATTCCAATGTCTAACAACTCTTTCAGTAAAGAAGTTCTTCCTAATATCCAAACTAAAACTCCCCTGGCACAACTTAAGCCCATTCCCCCTCGTCCTGTCACCAGGCACGTGGGAGAACAGACCAACCCCCACCTCACTACAGCCTCCTTTAAGGTACCTGTAGAGAGCGATAAGGTCGCCCCTGAGCCTCCTCTTCTCCAGGCTGAACAAGCCCAGCTCCCTCAGCCGCTCCTCGTAGGACTTGTTCTCCAGGCCCCTCACCAGCTTCGTCGCCCTTCTCTGGACTCGCTCAAGCACCTCGATGTCCTTCTTGTAGTGAGGGGCACAAAACTGAAAACAGTACTCAAGGTGCAGCCTCACCAGAGCTCAGTACAGGGGGACAATCACCTCCCTAGCCCTGCTGGTCACACTGTTCCTGATACAAGCCAGGATGCCGTTGGCCTTCTTGGCCACCTGAGCACACTGCTGGCTCATATTCAGCTGACTATCCACCATCACTCCCAGGTCCTTCTCTGCCTGGCAGCTCTCCAACCACTCATCTCCCAGCCTGTAGCTCTGCTTGGGGTTATTGCGCCCCAGGTGCAGGACCCGGCACTTGGCCTTGTTGAACTTCATGCAGTTGACCTCAGCCCATCTGTCCAGCCTATTCAGATCCTCCTGCAGAGCCTTCCTAGCCTCGAGCAGATCGACACACGCACCTAATTTGGTGTCATCTGCGAACTTACTGAGGGTGCACTCAGTGCCCTCATCCAGATCATCGATGAAGATATTAAAGAGGACCGGCCCCACCACCGAGCCCTGGGGAACGCCACTAGTGACTGGCCTCCAACTGGATTTGACTCCAACTATTAGCTATTAATTTAACTATTAACTTAACTATTGAGGGAGCAAGAATTTTACCGAGGTTTTCTTTTCAGAAATCTCATTCTTGCAAAATAATGTACCACAACAGGCAGTGTTGCTGCAACAGCGATTATTTTAGTCATTACTGTCTTCCTTTTATAAACAATTTGTCACTAGTATTTATTTTTACAATTTTTTTTTTGCATGCTGTATATGCTGTATGCTATGTTCTATTTCTGCAGTTATCCAATTCTGCAATTCATCCATCCTATCTTCAGTTTGCCATCATCAAAGCTTTGAAGATACACCTTTGAAGATTTACTGTAGTCACATTAAATTAGTCCAATAATTTCAAAGAATTTTTTAGATTCTTTTTTTTTTCCTTCTAGTAAAAAAAAAATAAAATTAAAATGCATTTTCTGTACTTATTGTTACTGGATACTAGCGTATATGAACTTGATTATATATATTGATTTTAAAGTTAAGGTATAAAGTTATTTAGGTTAATGTGTAAAACAGGAATTTTTCCAAGACGGTATTTATAAATAGAATATAATTTGGCTTTTTGTTTAGATTTATTTTTCTCAAATGAAAAATTATTAATTTATGAAAACTTGAACAGCAGTAAACACAAACGTTTAACATATATATTAGTTGAATTAGAAAGATTAAAATAAATACAAAATCTATGTTCACAGATACTCTTTCTTTTTTTTTTTTCATACCTACACAAATGAGAAGGGACAATATGTCTTCATATTGTCATCCGTTTGATTCCAACTGAAACTAAAATATTAGTTGTATATAAATTTCAACGTCTTTACAATTAACAATGTAAGCTCAAGGTATAGTTGGTGATAATGAATTAAAAAGAAGGCCTGTAACTGTTTCACTGAGATCACATGTTCACTTTATTCATGAACAATTCATGGACTGGTATCTAAGTATTTAAAAAAAATGAAGATGCCTAAATATGTACCACTAAGGGGTTTTCAAAATTTATACATAACATTGGGAAAGTGATTTTCTCTCAGAAATAAGGATGAAGTGCTCTTGTCCATGTTTCCACATGCTTATCCTTTTTTTTTTTTTTTTTTTTTTTTTCCATCTTTTGCAAGTATATAGATTAATTCTGTAACATATCCACTGAGTTCAGGTCTACTATGCAGTTATTTTACTAAGGATAAGTATTAAAGCTGACAGATCTATAATCCATCTGTCTTGCTGTGTATGTATAGGTCTATGGAGCCATATGCACCAGTCCAATGACACAGGCTTTGCATGTATGGCAAAGGAATTCAAAAGAGATTCAAACTGTGGAAAGGTTACCACAGTTAATCTTTTGATAAGAAAAACAGCAACACATTTTTTTTCTTTAAATTTAGAACTCTCTTCAGTGCTTGAAGGGCTAACAGAAAGAGGCACGTTAACTAACCTTGCTTACTTTTGTCTGATAGATATAAAGAAAATAGGAATGTTTTGACAGTTGTATCCATACCTAAACATCTGGTCTCAATTCCACTCCAGAGTCCAGAAGATAGACATTCCCTTACAGCAGAGCCAACTAACATGTATCCTGAGTCACAAGTAAATATAGCTGTAGATCCATATGTGATTTGAGTTCCAATCTTATTTCCATTTGGAGGTGTAGGAAGTTCTCCACAAGAAATAACTTCATGGTAAAAACAGAACAGAACAGAAATGTATATCTGAGTATCACAAACATACATCCAATAATATGCAATGGTTATCAACCAGCTAAATAAAGACTGCAATATGAAGTATTCTATCTGTTCTGTAGAAGAGCTCTGTATACGAAGATTACTATTTCCTCACAAAAATACTCAAAAAATGAAAATAATAATTAAAAAACAATAAAATTGTTTCTGTAAAATTAAAAACAAACACTGTTTGGAACATTATTAATAATTGCTATTTAACTACCTCAGTTAAAGGTTAGGGTTAGTGACATTTTTTTTCTAATTAAGTGATCTCAATTTCAAATTAGTTAATTGTTAATTAAGCCAAATAAAATATTTTTATTTGCAATCCACACAGCAAATACAGATGAAGCATGTACTCACTTTGGCAGTAAGGTCGCTCATTTCTCCAGCTCCAGGTTCCATTAGCAAGACACTCAATAGATGCTGGTCCCAAACCATAATACCCTGGGTCACAGCTGAAAACTACTTTTGTTTTATACTCATAATGTGAACCATTCACTATTTTCCATCTTCCATGTTCCAGTGTGAAAGAATTGATGCTTGGACACGTAACAACTTCCAAAATATCAAAAACACAGTTATTTGTGGTTTAGTACAGACAAATTTCAAAAACCTGTAGAGCTATTAATTTAGAAATATATTTTAAATCCAGTGAGATGATGTTCGAAGAATAAGGCTGTATTTGAAATTGCATGTGTTTAAGCAGGTAACACTCTCATTTAATTAATAACAATCAATGTCCCAGACAAATCAGTGACTGGTGTAGACAGAGCTACGTAAATGGTGTAGATAATATAGCTCCATACATTGAAGTAGTTCACTGTAGATTCATGGTCAGATATCAGAATCTTTACTAAAATGATAGCTAAATTTAAATACAGGACTGATTTTCTACCCAGATACATTATATGAAACTGTAAAGACTTCAAGAGGCTGCACAATGGTGGCAGGTAAAATAATATTCATATTCAGAATGCGTTTTCAGCAGCAACACATCTTTTCCTCATGCCCTAATTCAAAGAGTACTTCCTTTGGAAACAAACATCCTTCAACAACCCTGATCTAAGTGAAGAATGTTAGTAAGCATAATATTTTCCTCATGATCAAATGAAAATGTCACAGAAGAAAATCTTTACTGGATATTGCTTTCTTCCTCTCAATTCACATTGCTTTTATAAACAAAGGAAAGGCATAAGGCATTGGCCTTTCATAGGCACAAGAGAAAAAAAAAAAAAAAAAAAAAAAAAAAAAAAGGAAAATCCTTGAAAATTATTTTGGATATGTTTTCTTTCCTTTCTAGTTCATTGGGTGAAATAATCCAAATTTTAATATGCATCTAGCACTGTGACATTTCTGCATCAGCCTTACAGGGTTATCATAAACCATTTATAAATTTGAAATTATCTGCTTCTCTTTGGAACTGAGCAGGCATTTTCTCTTCAGTGATGTTTCCCAGAGTTTAGGTAGTGTCGGGTTATAATGATAGTCTGGATATAAATAATCAGCAATAATTTCAAATAATACCAGTGACTTTGGAATTCTGAACTGTTAATTGTTAACAGTATATGAACTGTGAAGATATCATTGCAGAGTTGACTTTTGCACAAACCTTTGCAACCATTACCTTTGATTTAGCTGAAAATTAATTTTCAACTTGAATGTATTCTGTAATCTGTGTATTTCTTCTGCTGTCACTGAATGTTTAGGAACATATCTCAGATACACATACTTCAAATATATACTTCACAGTAACTTAATATCAACAATTACATACAACTTAGTTTCCTGAAGCTGAAAGTTTAAATAATATATTGTTTTTCTATTTTGGATAAATAAACAAAATGTACAGTAACATTCTTACTCACTAGAGATTTTTTACATATTACCTACCTACACAGCGAGGTGTTTTATTGTGATTGCTCCAGGTACCATCTGGCTGGCAGGATGCTGTGGTAAGTTCCTTGGATGATAGTCTATACCCATCATTGCAAAAGTAAGTAACACGGGTGCCAACCAAGTAATCTGTAGTTAATATCCCACCATTCACTGGAGATTTAGGAATTCCACAAGATATTGCTGATTAAAGAGAAAGCCATAGTAATTGTATCTGTTCTTCACTATAAACTGCCTTTCTCAGAGGGTTTATGGACTGTAACTTCAACAGTCATAAATTCATACAAATGGATTTTTAACTCATTAATGTTTGTTTTAAGGCTACAAATAAATTCCCTTAAAAAGTTTAGGGAATTAAATCTCAGAAAGTTTTTGTCTTTTGATGACTAGATAAACAAAAAAAGTCCCTTTACCCAAACCATTCTATGATCCTAGGTTTCTATGAAAAAGAAAAAACTAAAACAAAAACCAAACAAATTATATAAAACATGGTTTGTAACCTTGCAGTTACTCATTCAAAATGCAGAAGACAATAAAAGAAGATGAAATAAAAAATATCTGGAAAAGGTATGACCATCATGGCTGAATGAATACAGCACCAGACTGAGGCACTGGAAACCTAGTTTGTAATTTGGGTTTCTTCCATCACATGACCTCTGGCAACACTAATATTAACTTTCAACATTCTATTCTTCCTCCTGTAAAGGAGAAATAAAATACCCTTCAAAAAGTATTTTTAAATTCACAAATGAAAGTGTAAGCTACTTTACTAATACTACTACTATTCATCAGAGGGAAAACAAAAGAAGTAGCCCCAGAAATAGCCCTAACTAAAAAAATAATAAAAAAAAATAATAAAAAAATAAAATAAAATAAAATAATAAATAAATAAATAGAACCCGAGTTTTTTCCACATTTTAACACTACACATATAATGCAAGTCAGATCCCTAAAACAGAGCTTTGGCACTTAATTCTTAAGCACTTTACTTTAAAGAGGAATCTTGAACAGTAAGAGACCACCTATCCCTCCTGTGCAGAACTATAAAGAATTAAGCCTCACAATGCATAAATAGTATGTAGAAAAAAAAAGTCTTCAGTTGTTGTCCCTTTTGTGAGCTGGTCTGGTATAAGACAAATCTGCTTTATAAGCAATGCAACAGTATGGCTCTGTACCAAAGCTAATAATCACAGCTGAGACACAGGTAAAGCACTAATGCTATCACAGTTTGCCGAACAAACATGGTAAGATCAGTGAAAAAAAATGTGCTCGAATTTCCATGAAAAGAAACTGTGAATTCTGTGTAAAGTTAAACTACAGGACATGCTGTACTGAAAAGTTGTCAGAAAACAACAATTATTTTGCTCATTACCTTGTCTAGGCAACCATAAAAACATATACTTTATGGCTATCTACTGGCAACTAGAAACATACATCTTTAGAAGAAAATAAGAAAACCAAGATTAGGAGATATTCAAGGCCCTAAGAGTCATTGAATTCAATCTACAATCATGTATGAAGACATGACCCGGAAGAATCAAAACTGACAAGTTAATTAAACATATGGTCCATCTTCCACTTCTTAAAAAGCATCTGACAGAGCTCTATTATTTCACCTGACTCTACCAAAGAAAGAAACAGAGCTCTCATGACACTAAAATGCAAATGTACATATATATCAAATTCCTCAACAGGTTGGATTGCAGCACCAAACATTAGGTAGACCCATCTATGCAAAGAGGAAGATAGCCAAAAGCTGGTATAAAAGCAAACAAACAAACAAGCTGGTATAAGCAATTGTTTCCAGCATAGCTCATCTCTTTAAAATCAGTTGATGGAGATTTTCACTGACCAAGCTAGCCCTGTCTTTCAAAACTACATGTAATGATAAACAAAGTTTCAGAATTGGAATTGCTAGAAACAAGTCCATTGCCAGTTGCATCTAGGACAGCTTTCAGTAGGGTATAAAAACTAAATCCAACACCCTCCCCCCAAAAAACAACAACACAACAGCTGCTGCTTATGATCCTGACATCTAAAACATGTCATAGCACTGCTTGTTCACGTACTATAGATTTTTGCTTCCTGCAATCAGCAAAATCTATATTTTTGTATCTATCTGATATGTTTTATATCTACCATAGAGATTAATAAGTCCTTCAGTATTCAAAGATCTCCATTAGTATCTTACTTGATAAATGTTGAGTCCTATCATCCCTATTAACAGAATTAATCTTGTGGCATAAGAAAAATATATCCTTCCCTTAACCTTAAAGTTTTAAGAAACGGATTTCATGTCAGCACACTGAATCTTTGATAACAGCCATTTATACAAATAAATAAAATTAGGACTACCAAGTTATATTCTTCTTCAAGTTCTCTTCTATTCTACCAAGTTCTGAACTACAATTCAGCAACATTTTTCAGTTTTCAGCAGTTACGAGGTGCATTTTACTTGTGTAGAACTTGCACAGAAAATGTCTTTTATTTAAGGGAAAAAACTTGAAAAGCTCAACACAAGTTATTGACGTATCTGAAAACAGAATTAAACTCAAAACAGGATTTAAGAATACAGGTATTCTGGCTAGACTGGCGGCTAGCAAACGTGACGCCCATCTACAAGAAGGGCCGGAGGGCAGACCCGGGAAACTACAGGCCTGTCAGTTTGACCTCAGTGCCAGGAAAGCTCATGGAGCAGATCCTCCTGAGAGTCATCATGCAGCACTTGCAGGGGAAGCAGGCGATCAGGCCCAGTCAGCGTGGCTTTATGAAAGGCAGGTCATGCCTGACGAACCTGATCTCCTTCTATGACAGAGTGATGCGCTGGGTGGATGAGGGAAAGGCTGTGGATGTGGTCTACCTTGACTTCAGCAAGGCTTTTGACAACGTCTCCCTCCTCAAGAAACTGGCTGCTCTTGGCTTGGACGGGTGCACGCTTCGTTGGGTTAGAAACTGGCTGGATAGCCGGGCCCAAAGAGTCGTGGTGAATGGAGCCAAGTCCAGTTGGAGGCCAGTCACTAGTGGCGTCCCCCAGGGCTCGGTGCTGGGGCCGGTCCTCTTTAATATCTTCATCGATGATCTGGATGAGGGCATCGAGTGCACCCACAGTAAGTTCGCAGATGACACCAAGTTAGGTGCGTGTGTCGATCTGCTTGAGGGTAGGAAGGCTCTACAGGAGGATCTGGATAGGCTGCACCGATAGGCTGAGGTCAACTGCATGAAGTTCAACAAGGCCAAGTGCCGGGTCCTGCACCTGGGGCGCAATAACCCCAAGCAGAGCTACAGGCTGGGAGAGGAATGGTTGGAGAGCTGCCAGGCAGAGAAGGACCTGGGAGTGATGGTGGATAGTCGGCTGAATATGAGCCAGCAGTGTGCTCAGGTGGCCAAGAAGGCCAACGGCATCCTGGCTTGTATCAGGAACAGTGTGGCCAGCAGGGCTAGGGAGGTGATCGTCCCCCTGTACTCGGCTCTGGTGAGGCCGCACCTCGAGTACTGTGTTCAGTTTTGGGCCCCTCGCTACAAGAAGGACATCGAGGTGCTTGAGCGGGTGCAGAGAAGGGCGACGAAGCTGGTGAGGGGCCTGGAGAACAAGTCCTATGAGGAGCGGCTGAGGGAGCTGGGCTTGTTCAGCCTGGAGAAGAGGAGGCTCAGGGGTGACCTTATCGCTCTTTATAGGTACCTCAAGGGAGGCTGTAGCGAGGTGGGGGTTGGCCTGTTCTCCCACGTGCCTGGTGACAGGACGAGGGGGAATGGGCTTAAGTTGAGCCAGGGGAGTTTTAGGTTAGATGTTAGGAAGAACTTCTTCACTGAAAGGGTTGTGAGGCACTGGAACAGGCCGCCCAGGGAAGTGGTGGAGTCACCATCCCTGGAAGTCTTCAAAAGACGTTTAGATGTAGAGCTTAGGGAAATGGTTTAGTGGGGACTGTTAGCGTTAGGTCAGAGGTTGGACTCGATGACCTTGAGGTCTCTTCCAACCTAGAAAATTCTGTGATTCTGTATGGAATATCCAAAATGCCCAAAACACAGATTTATCACTGAAATGTTTCATGATTATCTATCAGCTTGGGCTGTAAAAAATACATTTTTGCAGATCAACAGTATAATTGTAATCACATCTGAAACACTAACACATAGTCTTCTTTCGTGAACTTCTGAACAGTGCTCCAACTGCAAAGATCTACATGTGCAACACATGGAAGACCTCAGCTTTCTGAATTCTTGAAGATCACCTTCTGAAGATGACCTAAAGACTTATCTGAAATAAGAAATTCAGAAATTATTTTTGGACTTATATAAAGGTCTTAAATATCCTTTATCAAATGTCAAGTCACATTTAAAAGTTTCTGTAATGATAATTTCCCAAACACAAATTTGACGTTTTATCCTGTAAAAGACCTGTGATTGTTCATTTGCCCTGCAACGTTTAAGAACTACACTTAACAGATACAGCTTAAATGTTTAATATCTCAAAGTTGAATGTTTTCTACTGACATATATTTGGTTTTGTACACAATGTAAAAAGTTTTCACCCACTGTGTTGGGTCTGTCTGAGCTGGAGTCACCTTTTCCCTGCAGCAGCCCACACAGTGCTGTGCTCTGCACTCGTAGCTGGAACAGCACTGATATCACTCCAGTGTTGTGTCTATTGCTGCATAGTGCTGGCACAGCATCAGGACTCCTTCTGAGCCCCCAAGAGCCAGCAGGCTGGGGGTGGGCAAGTGATGGGGAGGGGACATTGCCGGGGCAGCTGACCTAAACCAACCAAAGGGATATTCCATAACACCTGATGTCACACTCAGCAATAAAAGGGGGGGCTCTCGTGGGGGAGGGGGCTGTTCCTCCTGAACAACCACTACGCATTTTGAGGCCCTGCTTCCCAGGACATGGCCGAACATCGCTCATTGATGGGAAGTAGAGAATAATTTTTTTCCCTCTCTCTGTACTTCCACGCGGACTTACAGTTTCTTTTGTTTCTTTTTCTCCCCATTCCCTTTCCCTTTAATTAAACATTTCTCATCTCAAACCTCGAGTTCCCTGTGTTGTATTTTCTCCCCCTTCCTCTTTGAGGAGAGGGGGAGTGAGAGAGTGGTTGTGGTGGAGCTTGGCTGCCCACCTGAGTAAAACCACCACATCCACGAAAATGTGTATCTGAAAAGTTCTATAGAGCAAGATTTCAAGAATGGCCAGTATTATCTATTTAGAGGTTCAGAGATCAAGATTTCTGTTCATATAGGTATAAAAATGAGAACATAAGAAAATGCTCTAACATTATTTATGAATTTGAAAAGAATAAAAAGCAGTAATGGAAAAGGCTGCTGGCATTCATTAGTGAGAGGAAAGAGTTCAGTAGTGACTAATTGTACAGATGAAAAATGAAAAATATAAAGAAAACACATTAAATACAGTCAAGAAATATTCTGCGGGCAGCAAAAATGTTGGTCAAGGATTGAACTTGTTATTAAAAATAAAATAAATAAATAAATAAATAAATAAATGTGCTGATTGCAGAGGTAAAGAATTCACAAATTTGAGATTTCTTTCCTATAGAATGATGCCAGTAACCTCTACTGTGATTTGACTGGTAATCTTCATTTAGGAGACAGAAAATAAATAGATTAAAATGTGATGCATTGGTAACAAAGAAATTGCAAATAACTTTTTGTTGTTGTTGCTGTTGTTTTTTGTCTTTGCACTACTATGTAAAAATAAGTCTGAAACATTTTATGCTGTACTAAATGGTCACTTGTGGCAATCCCGACTTCAGATGAAGAACTGATTAAAATGGCTTTGCTAGCTAGACTGTGTTGGGAGAAATTGGTTAAAAGCAGAAGATTGGCAAGGAGGATGGGATCAGAATGGACAACTGGCAAGCAGGATTGTAAATACGCTTAAGTGACCTTGCAGCTGGGAATACATAAAGTCTGGGGAGCAGCAATGTAGAAAAACAAATAAATTATGTCTGCTGCTCTTTGTGCGTTTGACGACATTATCTATCTTTTCATAGATAACATAGGTGTTTGGTGGACTTCGAGGTGCCCTCTCTGATGTGCTTGAGCTCCCGGCCTTGGTATAAAGAAAATCAAAGAAGCACAGTGAGAATCACAGGATGGTGGTAAAAGCTGCACTTGCGCAAACTTTTGATAAAAACAAGTGAAACCAGCAGGCCGGTGATCTCCTATCACGGACCCTGTTCAGTGGTTTCTGCATTCCTGTTTATGTGCCTGTGCTCATGTCCCTCTGCTTAGGTGTTGTTTCAGGGATCCCCTGATTAGTGAGGTAACAAGAATAAATCTGCTCTTTACATTTTAACTGTGAGTCTGTGGTTGTTTCTGTTGCCTGCCTGTGCTGACTCACACGCACTGTAAATGTAAATGTGAAGTAGAAGGCAGGGCTCTGACTTTGTCATCTGATATTACCTGGAAAAATAGGTGGTTAATGGTGGAGAACAAAACCTGACAGCAGACAAAAGTTGACTGACAGGTATTATGGGTAGTAAAACAATGATCATCACGATCATGTTATATGATCATCATCATATAACAAGATGTAAAAAGCACTAGCTCATGCTTAAAACGACTTTTGCTGAAGTTGTATTCCTCAGTAGTGGAGGAAAATGTGGAATGGCAAATGGCTAATCCCTTCTGTAAATATCTTCTGTTAAAGAACATTATGTATATTTACATACAGTGTTCTCAAAATTGTAATGAAAGGGTTCATATCATAAAACTGTATCATCCAGGGATGGGGATAATTTTCACCTCAACAAAGTAAGGGGAAGTTTAGATGCATGAGTGATGCATGGAATCATCTTTCTTCTGAGGGTTTTCACAGTAGTAAAGTTGATTCTGAAGAGTTTGCTGTTGTGAATTGCAAGCCACATATCATGGCCACAACCACATTTAGCATGTAGGGACTTGTTGGAAGACTTGAATGACATCTATATAATTTATCAAGCTAACCTTCATCATATGCATAATTATGATTAGCTGTTATTAAATTAATACATATATTAAGTAATTTTCCATTCAAACAGTCGGCTCCAACAATCTTTCTGTTTGATCAGACAGCACAACGTCTGACTGATATGTTTTAAAACAAAACACACACAAACAAATAACAAATATATATATATAACAGTAGAACTTTCCAAATTATTTGAGATACCTAGGTAACAATCTTATCAGGTTCTACAAATAACTGTCACAAAAGCAGTCCTTATGTCAACTTATGAGCAGAAAAAGATAAAGAATGATATGCAGCAAATGCACCACATGTATCACAGTTTTAAAAAATACAAGCATACTTGCAGTTCAAAGACTTACTGTCAAAAAACACTTGTGGGAAATTATCTTGGAACATTCATACAGAATTAATCTCCACTGCTCAACAGGAACAAAATGTATGCAAGCATCTAATCAAAACACTAAGCTAGGATGTCCTAATGAAGGATCTATTACTACCATGGATTTGTGAAATCTAACTGAATATAAACTGGTGTTTTCACCAGCTTATGTAAGAGTATAATGTAAATTCCTTGATATATGAAGTTCTGAACAAAAGTTAGAAAACACAGCTGCATTTTTGCATGGAAAAAAAATCATTTTAATACTTCACTGAAGAGAGATATGTAAGTTATCAGAACAATGACATTGTTCAGGAAAGGGACAATTAGAATACAATTGTGACGGACATCAAATAACCATTTTCTTTTTCTTGTTAAGGAAAACGTGTTTTGCTTTTATAATGCATAAGGGACTAAATAAAAAACTATGGGGTGGGGCCTGGAGTACAAAGTAGATAGCCTGAAACATAAAACATCAGTTAATCTGATTAATTGTTTTTAAATTTCAGTGTAAATCATGACAGATTAGAATGGCATTAAAGGTAATGATTTCTTTTTCTCCAGTTTCCTGTTCTTGGAAATGTAGCAAGTTTCAGGTCTTTTTTTTTTTTTTTTTTTTATAGTGCTTAGATCATGATAAAGTGGCAATTAAAGTAAAATGTAAAATTATAAATTTAAAATTTTAATTATAAATTTAGAACCTAAACAAACAAACAAACAAACAAAACAACAAAAAAATAAATGAATTTTATACCGTTTCCTAAAAATGCATTTGTTTTTGATCAGTTTATTAGATAGAAACATAGATAGATACCTCCTATTCATTTTAAGTCAGAAAATTGATTATGTTAGAAAAAATAGAGTTAATTAGGATATATTATTTTATAATTAAATAGTTTACCTTGGCAAGCCGGGACTGGAACATCCCATGAGTAATAACCATATGGAGACTTCCTGCATACAGCAGTACTTTTCCCAACAAGCCGAAAACCTCGATCACAAGCCCAGCGAACCATACTGTTGAGCTGTCCACCTGTCTGACTGACAATGAAACCATGTGGAGGGGACTCTGGAGTACTACAGTAGAGGGCTTTAAACATAAATATTAAATAAATAAAAAAATACATTTAGGATCCAGGTGGCAATCTTGACAAATTCTTATTGAATTCAGTGGACATCTGATAACAATATGAGAAAATATCAGTATAAGTTGTATTTCATGTCCTGATCACACATGCATCAAGCAATTTCACTAAGTGTAAAGGTAAAAGAATATTACATATTGCAAGAATATCACAATAGTACTGAAGAATAGGGCCTTGTAAGGGCTTCAGGGTTTAGTAGTCTGAGATACTGATAACACACACACACTGATATACATGTATAAAGATAGTTCACTTCTCTTTTACTTACCGTCTTCTTGTTAAATCAAGTAAACCATAGAAATTTATTGATGGTGAAATTTATTGCAATTATATACGTGTCTGTAGTATACAACATTTTTGGAAGAAGAAAATATCAAGTGCATACTACACATATTTATTTACAAATTATTTTTTTCCTTTTGGTCCTAATTAAGTTACTTTCAAGTTCTGTGATACAATGAACTGAAGTGAACTAGTGACAGCTAAAATAGATTTTAATCATATTTATGAGTGCCACTATAAATCCATGGAGAAAAAAAAAATAAAAAATACTTAGAGAAGCCTTATTTGGATGTTATAAAAATAAAATAAAAATCCAGAAGCATTTATAAGAACAAAAATATCTTTGAGAAATACAGCTGTTTTAATGCAAAAGGATTTTTGTACATTAAATCTGCATGACATTAAAGATTGCTTAAGTATCATGATGTCATTATGCTTGCATTTCTTTTAAATTCATTTTCCACTAAGTTCATGAGAACAAAGTCACCTGTTTTGGCAGTACCTTGCCAAAAAACTCCAACAGAAGAAACTTACAGCCTGGTAGCTAGTTTAAAATAAATGTTGTTTGTTTAAGCATTTAACTTAGTCTCCAATCTTTTTCGTCAAGGAGGAGGCAAGATGTTAACTAAGATGGTATTTCCCCATTTTTTAGCACAGAAAAGTAAGTTAGAGGTTGGTTTCCAGGTGTTCCCTCATGCTTTGAAGAAATACTGGTAACTAGAAAGAAACTGTTCCATTCCTCAGGCAAATAGAGTTGATGCTTCACTTTCTCTTTAAGCCTTTCCACATTCTATGACTTCAGGGCAATGGTTTTCTCAGGCAAAGGCATCCTTTGATAAGGATGGAGTCATATGGCTGTTCATATTTCTGCGTCATTATTAATAAAGAGTCATATGACTCTATTAAAGCTAGCAGCAGAACATGATTTGTATCTTTCACAGCACATAATATGAAAACATTTTCCTCTTACACTACACTGCTCTTGCCTTATACTCTTAGAAGAAGCAGAGATACAAACACCTCTATTCTTTTAGTATATAAGAAAATATACTAGTATTTTCTGAGTGTTATGGTAAATATTACTAAATACTTCCTGTCAATAGTTTTCTTACTGTCACTAAAGTTTTAAGATCTTTCTCCTCACACTCTTTTATTGGATCCAATGGGTACTATAGACAATAAGTACAGTGTAATATTTTCTGTCTAGACAACAGTGAATTTTATCTTACTACACAGCAAACATTTTACCTCTGAGAAAACTGTCCTCTCTAAAGGGAGAGATGACACTAATATTGTTTTACAGACTATTGTGCTGTCTAATTATTTTCCTGCATTAGTGAAGTAGTCAAAAATTGAGTGAGGAAAAAGAAAAAACAAATCAGACAGAAGAATTTCATATCTATTTTCCGTTTCTTCACTTTGTAAAGTGAAATTGTATCATGATATCATGACACCAACTTCTTTACTATTATCAGTGCAACTTTCTAAAGGTACTATCCCCAGGTCTGTGTATCCCATGTATTTCATGTCTTTGGTCTATTATTTATTAAAAAAAAATAATACAGATTTTGTGTAATTGTTGCAAATAGTAAAAACAACTCCTCTACCTTGACTGATGAAAATTATTAACCTGTAAAAATGGTATTATACATGTATAATAGTTCTATGAAAGCAATTATATAAAAATCACTCTTTGTTAAGTGCCATCTTAATGTTAACTTGAATTAATAACACATACAATGCTGGCTTTTTATATCTGTATGCTGCTTCTGTTGAACCTTGAATTAAAGGGTATAACTCATTAGAGTCCCATATTTTCCCAGATTACAGCTGTTCACTACTGCCTTGTTGCCACCTCTTCCTCTGTCCCACCAAATACATTAAGGTTGAATTGCATAAAGATCCAGGATGAAGGACAAAGGCACACAAGTGCCAATAAATGACATGTAAGAAGGAGGAAGCTGATTCTTTCAGCTTTACTACTGGCTTTAACCATTCAGTGAAACATTTGCTTAAATCTCTACAGAGCACATGTGATGCATACCTCCTATTTAGGGTATGCGTTCTTTTTGTTGTTGTTTTGTTTTTTCCCCTCGTGAAATCAGTATCACCAGGTTCACATACAAAACAGATTGGATTTCTTTTTAGTCTGGGCAATTAATGTCACAAAATACAGCTTATATTACTCTTTTTTCTTATATTACTCTTTTTAAAATATGGTCTATAATGAAACTTTATACACATTATAAAAATTTTTATTTGCATACCTATATATCTTATCCTGAATCCTTTTTTATTGGTGCCATGATCAGCTGACCACCGGAGAAATACCTCATGGCCATTGCTGGTTATGTTGAGAGAAGATGAATAGTCCCCACTGAGAGAAATGAGCAATGGGCTATGACTATTTGGTCCTTGATACAAGGAAGAAAAAATGAACAAACAAAGGAGTTACAAAGTTTTAAATCACATACAACAAATTGTATTAATATAATTAATATACAAAGAAAATATCCTCTGTGCAAATGGTAAATTAATCTAATTTAGGAATGGAAATTTACATGTTGTGTATATGTATTATATACTACAGGGTACCTATTTGTTCTGAAAAAAGTATTTCTAAACATAACTAATGTAGGATGGTTTTTAAACACAACATAATCCAACAACAGTTCCTTTCAGAAAAACAAATCCAAGTAATTACGTTTTTTATACTTAATTTATAGTTAATAATAAATAATAAATATTAAATCAATAAATTAATATATTTATAGTTAATAAACAGTGATTTGTGAGTTGCAGCACACGTAAAAATTGATATATAGAAAATGTATCATACAAAACTGTGTATTCTATAGTTACCATCAAACACCTCGAGAATATCAAATTCCTTTTCTGTTTGGAAGAATTCAAAGAACATGCTGATATTATAACCCTTTTCCACAGAAATGGTCCATGCACACATCTGGAGATTTGGGTAGCTGTCAGGATAGCCAGGGCTCAGTATTACTCCTGTTGAATCCAGACGTATTTCATTGGCTGGACAGAGCACTGTGAAACAGATTGATAAAAAAATCTAAAGCACTCTATTTTTGTTTCATTTTAATTGCAAGATTTTCCTTTGTTTAAAATATCTGCATTATTTATTTTATTTTCCTAAATATGGAAAGTCTGAAAACATTTTAAAAACACAGATAGTTAGTAGGAAATCACATACACACACAAAACAACAGAAAAACAGAAATAATATTTATCTTGAAAATTAGCTCTGCAACCTTCAGTAGTTATTAATTCATGGTATTTTTCTTCTTTCAGTTTCTAGGAGATATATGTTCAAGTACTAATTTGATCCATTGTTCAAAAAAAAGAAACATAGATTTTTCTTTGTCAGATTACTATTACTGTCAGCAATAATTCCATGTAAAGTCTTGCACTTCAAATAAACTTGAAGGCATTGTGATTTTTGGTTTTCAAATTCTGAATAAAGTTTAATCAATTCCTCCCACAATCTGTCTGTATAAAAGAAAGTAGCACCTAAATTTTGAGATCCTCAATCAAGCTCCAAGAATGCTGACATATATAAACTGCACAATGTAGCACTATTCAGACATTCTGACTTTCATGTAGAAAATAAGACACTTCAGATTGACATTTTGTTACTCACTAGCACTAGACAAAAAGATGATACGTGCTAATCCAGCTACTTAGTTTTAAGGTTCATAGAAATCCCAGAAAATGGTAAATTATTGCTTTTACATGCAACAAAAACTATTTGAAGTTCTATTTTTCATTCTCCATGCTATAACCCCATTTATTATATCTCTTACCAAATAAAAGAGCAAGGAAGGGTTATTATAATCACAGCTTGAGACTAGCAGTTTAGATGTTGATGTTATACTTCTGAATGAGTTATGGAATCTCATGCTAACTCTCCTTTTTAAAACTGGTACAACAGTGCACCATAAAATTAATGCTTTATAGCATATATTTTCTATAAGAAAATAGATATCAATGAGAAAGGAAAAAAAAATTAACCCTGACATACATATATTTCTTTTAGCTCCATATAACTTACTATCATTCAGTTCTTTGATAACTGTGTCATTTAT
The DNA here is from genome assembly GCF_965140915.1 of Aythya marila. NCBI lineage: Eukaryota > Metazoa > Chordata > Aves > Anseriformes > Anatidae > Aythya > Aythya marila. Next base: position 140,410,439 of record NC_139043.1, read on the forward strand.
GTTATGTTCATATTGAACCTGTATCTGCAGATCACTTCCTTTTTTATTAGATCTTTGTATGAGAAATCTTTGGTTACACATTCGTATTTCTAGTACAGTGAACTCTGAAGTTCAGAGAACCTGAAACTTTCTTTTAACCCAGAGACAGACCATCTCCCTGATTAAGTAGGTACGTCAGCTGATGAAGAAATTCCAAAATAGAAAGTTTTTAATTTCTGACAGCTCTTATCTCAAATTCAACTCTAAGAAACAACAACAAAAAGGAATGTGATTTACCCTGGTCCCTTGATGGGAGAGGCTGGATCCCCAAAAATGAAAATGTGCTGTATAGGGATGAAAATTAACACTTGTTCCATCCCTGATGACTTCTTCAGTGGGTATTGCCTTCACCTTACTCTGAATAATTATTTTTTCTTAGTTTCCACATCATATTCTGAATTTATTCATCTTTCAGCTACAGATTTGCTTGAAAATGCATTGCAACTCTGGTATTTTTAACTGTCGCAGTTTCAGAAGGGAGAGAGAATGTGAGCATAGTAAATGCTAGTGTCAAAATTAATTAACATCACCATTTAAAGGATCTGTTGAAATTGAGAAAAATTGGGTTTAAAAGCATGATGTAGAGGTTTTGAATTAATCCAGATTCATTAGGTCTACATAGAATAACAATCTCATTAAAGAAAAATATTTGATATTACCATTGGAACTTTTTTTCAAGAACCTGTTTTGCTTTAAGATATATGGACAAGTGACCTACAGGTTATTTAGAACTGAACACTGCCTGTTTAACAGGATCTTTAAAATCTGGCTTTAATATTCACAACTAACACATGAAAGTGAGTTAGTACTGAGCTCCTGTAGTTAACAACAGCATAATAGGATACTAGATTGGCTTATTAAATATGAAAATAGGTTTTTTTATGGAAAAAAAAAGTAATTGGACTGTGGAGAAAAATGTAAGTCACAGGAAATCAGACAAAAACAAACAAAAAAACAAAAAACAGAGAGAGAGAATGATCTTCTTTCATAGATAAAACTCATGTTAAGATAAATTAATATGTCCATATATTTTAAATACCAATCTATTACTTCCAAAATTACCAATTAATTGCTACATTAATAAATAAAATAAAAATAAAAGTAAAAATAAATAAAAATAAAAATAAAAATAAATGTTTCTCATGTTTCTGTGTTTGCCTCAGTTAATAAATAAGAGACTGAATAATAACTTCATTCCACATAGGAGTAACCAAAACTCTCATGCCTAGAATCTGGCTCTCAAACCACAGTGCTGGTAATTTAGACTTTATCTGAGGCAAATGAAAGAATTGATCCCGTCAAGTTTTAAATGTACGTACACACACACATGCAGAAGGAGTGAGAGCAAAATAGCCAGAAAGGCAACATAGTCAACTGGCTGATGACCATGACTATCTGGCTGATGGCTCTGACTATCTAGCTTATTTACCACTAGTTTTGCGCTCTTTGCTTGGTTCTGCTTTGCATACTTGCTTCAGTTTCAGAATCCCCTTCTAATATTGCTCATGAATTTTGTAGAGCTCTTTAAGACCTATTTCCATACAATGGCTTCCCCTGTGAATCAAGTAGTTAAATTATTTTATGAATCTGAGCTAACGTAGCTGAGATATAGTTGAGAGTTTTCATTCAATAATTTTGGCACAGTCATCTAATTATGGTACAATACATAATCTGAATCTTCTTATTCTGAAGCATTCATTTGATCTTGAATGTAGAAGCTAATTTCAAGGAAATTGAGGGCAAAGTTAGATGCTGGGTATGAGAAATACTCTAACAAAGCAAGATGATAAGCATTTACATAAGCTTGTGGAAGTAGGTGATTATTTTCTGATGGAAAGAAGGAAATCTGCATGTATTTTAAGAAATGTTCATCAAACTGATACACATAAGTGAAAAAAATAAGTCAATATAGTTTTAAATATCTGGTGTAAACGAACTTGTACCAATTATAATCAGCATACAAAATCAGAAACAGACTTTGCTTCAATATTTTCTTCTAGTAGACAAGTACACCTTTACTGAAGTATATTTGATTCAAAACAAAAATATTTGTATTTAAACTCCTTTCAACAGCACTCTTCAGTTTAAACAAATAAATGAAAGCTGAATGTAGGTATTTGCAATACTGCAAATCAAGTTAAAAATTGAAGCAAAATTCAACCTAGGCTCACTTCACACTGTCTAAAGTGTGTAGCATATACACCAGGTTAAGGCAGAAGAAGTTAACACTATAAAGTCTAACATTAAAATATATGTTCTAACTGGAAAAAAAAAAAAAAAAAAAGTAAGAAAAATAGGATGAACATGTACCAACAGAAGAGCTAAATTTAATCCTTAAGAATAACTTTTGTATAATGAGTTACAGCTTACACAATCAAAGTATGCTAGCTTACAAATAGACCAGTATAGTATACTAAAATCATAAAAAACCATACCTTTTAGGCACATAATTTTGCTATCTCTAGGCTCTAGTTATCTGTAGATCCAGGTTTGAATGTTGAAATTTAGCTTATATATTCCTAACTTCAAATGCACACATTAAATAAATACAAGGGGAAATTATGTTGTTTCTTACCCTAGGTGACCATTTTGAACTGACATTTTAAACATTTTTAATTAATCTGATTTTTATTACATTTTATGAGACTACTAATTCTGAAGACTATGTTAATATAATTCAGCTTTAGACTAAAACAATGAGAGCACTGATTTTGCATTTAGTATTTGATCCAATATTTAGCATTTATATGTGACAAGGAAAAGATTAACTACAGTAACTGATCACTCCTGATTTTTTGACTGGGGTCTTGGTATGAATATTCGCTTAACTTCAGCAACACATGCTGAGAGAATGTCTCAGGTTCAGCACGTATGTCTCTGATTGTTCCATCTACTATGACAACATTTTAACATTTAAGCAGTGCCTGGAGGTTCCTATTGTTTTCCACTCATTAAATGCTATGTGAGCACCCGCTCAGTAAGCACTTTAATTTAAATTGGGGATGTTTAAAGCAATTCCTAGACACAACTGTACCTAAATAAACACATGGATTTTAAGAAATTATGAGCACTATTGAAGCCCTTCTTGAAATTCAAAAAGCACTTTTCACAATTCAAAAGCACTTTAAGAACTAGACTTAATCATAGGAATGACTTTGACTTTTACATAGTTTTGTGCATAAAGCAGGGGAAAGTAGTTAGGGTTAGCTGACCCTAACTTGTCATTTTTCATGACAATTTCTATACTAGTGAAACACATTAAATGTCAGATTAATAAAGATTGGTTTAAACTGTGATGTTAGTGGTTGTCAGGATTGTAAGACTGTTTCAACCTTAACATTAAGGTAGTGTTGTTTCTCCAAAGTTTTCAGTAAAAGGTAGAAAATGAACAGACACACACACCCCTTAAAAACAAAAAAACTATCTCTGGTATACATGGAATAAAAATGTTGCACTGAAAAACTGATAGTATTTTGATTTTGCCATTCCAAACCCATGCTACGTTATTAACATTATTATTTTTTTTTAATTTCCATATAAATTTTCATAACATTGTGTCCTAGAGAAAATGAAATAATCTCATTTCTATTTTTTTAAATGTAGGCTCTGTCCAAAGAATAATCTGTGAAATTATTTTCACAAAATAGAGTAGTAACCCTTAATACTCATCAAATGTATTAAAACATTACTAATGATTTGGCATTAATATTTGACATATATTTGACCATATATTGACATATATTTGACCATAACAAACAGTGATAATATTGGGAGTATCTTTAAAATTTTGAAATATTTTAAATATTGCATCTTATATAAAGATGTGGAGGGTAGTTAAAGAATCACCATTGAGCTGGTCTGGTAGAAGGAAAGAAAAGGAATAAAACACCTTGGCAAGTAGGTGGTGCTCCATCCATCTGAAGCCTTTCACCTAGTCGGCATGTCAGAATCTCATTACCAACCAATGTAAAGCCTGGTTGACACTGGTACCTTATTATGTCTCCTGTTTGATAAAAACAAAATAAACAAATAAAACCAAAAGCATACAAAATACCATTAAACATCAATTAGTTGGAACTTTTAGCTTTGAAAACATCATTGATTAATGAAATTTCTTGCTCATGTTTAATGAGCTAAATGACCTCTGGCATAAACAACGTTGATTAATCTAAGAAGCATTGTGGTAAATGAATGTTGACTCCGTTGAGGATAGAGAGACATTGCAGAGGGATTGTGACAAATCAGAGAACCAGGCAATCACCAACCGTATGAAATTTAACAAGAATAAGTGCCACATTCTGCACCTGGGAAGTGGCAACCCACCTGGGAATGGTGAATGAGAGGTTGTAGAGCAGCCCTGTGGAAAGGGATCTGAGGGTTCTGGCTGATGGTATGTTGACTATGAGTCAACAGCATGCCCAGGCAGCCAAAAGGGCCAAATGTATCCTGGGGTGCATTAAGCATGGAATTGCTAGCTGGTCAAGGGAGATGGTTGTCCTGCTCTGAGGTGGTGCAGCCTCACCTGAAGTACTGAGTGCAGTTTTGGGCACTACAACATAAACTATAAAACTATCAGAGAGTGTCCAAAGGATGGCTACAAAGATGGTGAAGGGTCCAGAGGGATGTATGAGGATTGGCTGAAGTGAATTTGTTGAGTCTAGAGAAGAGGAGACTGAGGGGAGACCTCATTGCAGCATCATTGAGGGGGAACATAGGGGGAGTTATTGATTTGGTGATGTGTGATAGCACTGAAGGGAATGGCAAGAAGCTGTGACAGGGTGTTGCAGACTAGATGTTCGGAAAAGGTTCGTCACTGGAAGGGTGGTGGGGCACTGAAACCCAGGGAAGTGGTCATGGCGTTGAGTCCAAGAAGCATTTGTACAAGGCTTTCAGACATATGGTCTGGTGTTTTGGGTGGTCCTGTGTGGAGCCAGAAGTTGGATTTGATGATCCTGGTGGGTCCCTTCCAACTCAGTATATTCTATGGTTCTATGAACTATATGGATATATGAACAGGTATACTTATACACACATGACTAAAATGTTCTTAAATTTCAGTGTAAGAAAATGTGTTATTGCAAACTTTATGAAAAATGCACTAAGTTGTTTGGAAAGGAGTTATTGTGGTACTCAGATGTGATCTCTAAAATATGGACAGGATTCAGGATGTATAGGGAAGAAGAATTATTTCTTAAACATCCTGAAAAATAAATAAATAAATAAAACCAACTGATCTGTGCAAATAGTCTCTTTTACATTTTAAATATTTACATTTTTATTTATTTTCTCTCACTTTACCTATTTCGAATTCATCATCCTCAGTTAGAATTTCAGCATTTGGGATGTTTGTTGGAGGCTGGCAGACCCGAAGCTGATAGGCTATAACAGAAATACAACACAGTTGACACTCCCAGACTTACACAGTTAACATAGCCATTAAACATAACTGAGATAATACCCACATTAACAGGATAAAAATAAACATCTAGTCATCTACCAAGAAGCTTTCAACAGAATCAAAAGAAACATAATTTTCAGAATGAATGAAAAATTGAAAGTTGCATTCTTCATTTTATTAGCAAAACTCTCTTTATAGATAATCTAAGAAGCTAAGAGGTAGTTACAAATTTTCTCATGTAAGTGTATGCATCTGAAAAGCAGATTTTCTGTATTGTTCAATCATTTATTTATTTATTTATTTACTAAAGTTATCCTGAATACACTTCTACTGCTGAGTGCTTCCTAATAATTTTCTGAGTTTTAATATGTATGCAACTGACAGGTAAAATAATTGGGTGAAACTAATTATTTAAATTAAAAAAAAAAAAAAGGAAAGAACAAAAACAACATCAAATAGGAAGAATATTAAGAAGCAATATAGCGTGTTTTTTTTTTTTTTACAGAGAACCGAGGAGGACAGACTTAGATTTGGACATGGATGAAATGTCCAAACCTAACATTTCAATTGAATGTCTTCAATTTGAATGCAAATGGTACAGAAATACAACCAAAGAAATCATGATGAAAGTTTTGCACTGACAATGTAGTTTTCCGTGTTTAAAGGTATACAGTCAGGCTGGTCAATGACAGTATATTTTCCTGGTTTTCACTGATATCACATTTTCAGATAACATTGTTTTATAGCATCTCTCATAGCCAGGAAACATCATCAATTTATGGCAGATTCAGCTTCATTTATCCATGTCTTTGTTGCATCCTATTCTTGGATCCTTTAGTAATTGAATGTGTCAAATTTAGGTCAATCATACCTATTTCTGTTTTTCCCAGTTTAACCAAAAGATTTGTATCTTTTGTTGCTACTGAGTCACCCGTATTTGATATGCTTTCATCCACTGTATGATGAAGAGCTGATTAAATCAGTGAGTCAGAAAGCTAACATCCTGCCTTGGGATAAACATACTTAAAAGAAAACACACCAAGCAAACATGGAACTGCTGTCATATTTGCATTCTTAAAAATAAAAATAAGAAATCACTAATTAAATTAAAAAAAAAAAAATGATTCAACAAACAATTCACATCATTTATCTTAAATGTTTCTCATTTAAGAATATCACTCATTTTAATCCCCAAATTATCTGTTTTAAATAAATCTGGTTCCACACACTACCTCAGTTTTATTGCTGTAAATTGTAAGGAGATGACATGAAGAAGCACAGACTCAAGGATACAGAGAAATTTATTTATCTTGACAACATCAATTCATAAAGTGTTTTAAGCTTCTTCATGAATAATCCTTCATGCTGTTGTTTGCATATATATTACACATTAGTTCCCACACTTTTGGAATGACAATTTGCATAATAATAAAGAAAAATAAGTAAAGGAGATTAAATTCTTTAGAGACTTTATGATCAAGTATGAACATTTTCCAATGTATTTGCTCATATATTGATATATTCATATACAATAATATATATAAATTCACATATTCATTAAGGTAAACTGTCAGTTTGCCCTCTACAAACTGCAAGATGCAATGTAAATGCTCAGATTAAGAATCAAAATTGTGAACCGTATTGCCCAATCTTACTAAAGTAGGATATGCTCAAACCTCCATCAGAAAAATCCAGTGATGTTGTTGTTTTTTGTTTGGTTGGTTGGTTTCATTGTGGGACACAAGCTTTTTGTTGTTGTTACTATTGTTTGTTTGATTGGTTTGGTTTGTTTACATTAAATTTCCTCTAATTCACCTGGTTCTTTTTTTCTGTATGCACCTTGGACTTTATTATGTCAAAAAGAAAGTCCTCTAGACCCCAAATCTGTTCAGGATCCAGAAAGCAGTCTGTTGTCTGTCCATGTTGCCCGGGATAGTAAATCCAACAGGCATTCACAATGCACATAAAAGTACCCTTGTAATGACAGGACTGCAAGAGACACTTGGCTATAGAAGAAGTGAATCACTACAAAAGTGTAATTCAGTGCATTAATACTTACATCTTTAGTCATACAGTCAGTTTTTATTTCAGTAACAGCTTAATGTTAATTACATAGTATAGTTCACTGTCTTGATATCTCTATAACAAGAGTACTGCCATCAAAATACTTAAATATCTAAGAGACATTGCAAGCTCCTCATAAACATTTAGATTGTGTGGTATTTTAGAAGTACTGTCAGCAGTGAGAAGATGAGCACCTCGAACTTGCAGGGTCTTGATTCCATCTTCTTTGCTTATGTCTCCTCACAATATATTCTGTTTTTTCTTGACTATTACTATACTTAATATATTGGTTGAGAAAATGCTCTATTTTCATTATTCATATTAGTCTTTCACATGTTTGCTAATGCACTAATGGTCACTCACATTAATAATAGTTACTCTTCCTAGAAAAATAATTCTATTAATTCAGTAATCAGTACAGACAGTAAAAAGTACAGTTTGTCATGCTTACCATGATAACTAAGTACAAAGAAGCCACTGGTAGTGAAATCACTGTGAAACTTGATCAGAATCTGATTGGAAGTGCTGTAGACTGATTCTAATGCAGTATTGCCACTAAATTGTCCAATCTGAGGAGAAGTTTGGTCTGGTCCATCCCTAAGAAAAACAGATAAAAGAAAAGTTCTTTGCCTAAATAATTTAGTTTCTCCACAATTAAATACAAAGTAGTAATAGAAAAATTAAATCAAAACTAGTACTAAAGATTAGAACTGTACAGAGGACAGAATTGTAATGCGAGGGCATTACATTTTAGTATTAGCTTCCTTACAAATAATAACTGATGAACATTAAATAATACAAGTTTACATTTTGTAATTGTTTTATTGATAATACAATATTAACTGAAAACAATTTTAAAATAAAATTATGAATATATTTCTGTTTTGAAAATTTTGCGGCAGTACTTTTGTCCAAATTCTTGTACATTGCCCCTTTCCCTTCCCCTTGTAGTTTCTCAGGGAAATAATATGATTTGGAGAAGCATTTAAATTGTGAAAAAAAATTGCATTTTTTTTCCACTGGAAACAGTGGAAAACTGTTCTTTAATTTCAGAACATAACCTAAAATTTATGTTAATTGAAATAGGGTAGAAAATGTCTAAAAAAAGCATCAAAGAACATATAATGAAATAAAACTGAGTTTTTTTGTAGAATAAAATTAATTACACAATTTTGTAATTGTGTAGAATATACACAATTACATTTATTGTTAGAACTAAGCTTATAACACGGACAGGAATATAACTGAAACCACATGAAATCGTTTGGGAGAAAGGAAGAGCCAAATGGAAGGAGTACTGGAAATGGATAGTAGTGTTCTGATTTGTGTGGATGAAGTAGAGAAAGGATGTCTGTATGCATATAAACATATAACTAAATTCAGGAAAGATTCTGAAGGTCAGCCTAAGTTTGATACACAAAACAAGTGGGGAAGAGTAAAACAGGATTCAAAATTACCTATCAGGATGATAGTCTAGATACATAATTCAAATGAAATTTTAGTTAAGCAAAAGGCAAAGCAATCAAATATCTGGGATACAGGACAAGACAGTTTGTAGTATGCAAGGTGAAAGATAACTAGATCTTACAGAAATCACCACAACAGAGAGCTATTTAGGAAAATGGGAATGAAATGCTGATTTATATTGGAATTTATGTGAAGCCAAATTAATATTTCTGTGCAACAGAAATGAAACAAATTATGAATATTCCAAATTTCCTCTCACTGTTTTGTGCTACTTAGACTACAAGACTACCCTCTCCACCTGCAGATTCAATAATCTGTGAATTACTGTTTTAGGCAAACTTCCAAAGTCTTAACTTCTGTTGAAACATCTAAGGTGCCCCTGGTAACAGTTTCATAATTACTACAGGAGATGTTCCTCTTGATTACAGCCTCCTGCCTTTACTTTGCAACTAAGAACAATGGCGGCTTCAATATCTGAAAAGATTCGTGATAGACATGGATGCAGGTATACAGAGAATGTAATTTATTTACAGCTATAGTTAGCTCAACTCTGTCATAGCCAAATACAAGTTAAGTCTTGACTTTTATGTACTCTTCAATAGTTTGAAAGAAGCCAACTTGGAAGACATGAAGAAAGTGTTGCTGTAGTTTCTTGTATTGGCATTAAAACACCATAATACACATGGCCGCAACTGCTTATTATCACTTTTTTCTTAATTATGACTTCTTGAGATAGCATACTTCTGTTAACTTGGCTTGATCAATAAATTGATGAGGACTACTATTATTGCTACGCTATTGTTTCCTGTATTCAAGGAATCAAGGGCTATGCAACTTTATGTTGCACTGTTATCTAGAGAAAATGATACACTGGAAAACATGGATAAGTGCAAATCACTCATTTTCAGTAAACAGAACACCAGTGTCAAGAGAGAAATCACAAATATACTCACTTTCATTCATACTTTGTTGCATAGTGTTACATGAAGATTAAATAAAGAATAATAATAATAATAATGTTTTCTTACCAGACAGTTATGAAATCATATATTGGCTCTGTTTGGAGAACCGTAAAATTGATGTAGATTCCATTTCCAGGTGGTACTCTTACAAGCCAAAAGCAATCTTGAAAATTTGGATACTCATCAGGGTATCCTGGAGAGTATATGGTGCCATTCATTGCAGTTATATTTCCTCCACAGAGAGCTATAGAAAGGGCATTTGTTTTAAAAACATTAGACACTTTTTGTATTCTTCTTAGATCATATGAAATTCATACCTTTAAATTCAGTACATTGTAAATAGATTATCTAAATAGATTATCATTGTAATAGATTATCATTGTAATAGATTATCTAAAACACCACTGTTTTACCTATAGCAAATAGATTTTTCTGAGCTCCTTGCTCCTTACTTTTCACATTGTTAGTCAAAATACAAATAAAATAAAAAATAAAATAAAAATAAAAATAAAAATAAAAATAAATAATGCAGAAATAAAAATATAAGTAATTCCAAAATTATAAATACTATTTGATCTGAAACCAAAGTAATATTTAGACATTGGGTTAAACCATTCCCCACACAAGTGAAAGCAATGAACAACGTTGTTCCAGCTTTGTGTTAATGCAAATTACAAATTAGCAGGAAAACACATGAATTATTTTCTTTATTGTCACAAGAAGGTAGCCAAACAAAACTATCAGATGAAAGAAGATATATGCTAAGTTGACTGAGAATGTGTGGAAAAAACTTAGAGAGGAATTCAAAAATGAAAATTTTGTGTGCCACCATATGAAAAACAATTTTGCACTTCCTAAGATAAATTTTGGTGGACAAAATAAATCCTTTCTGAAATTCTTACTGAAGTGTTATTTACTAATTTAGACATCACACAGTATAAGACTGACCATACAGTTTTTGGACTTTCCTAACTATGCATTTCAGGAATGCTCTTAGTGCTAACTATATGATTTTCTCCAAAAAGGTTTCAGATACATGTTGAATGTGACAACATCCAAGTAACATATGAGAAAATATGTTATAGAAACCTAGTTCTGGAAAACTGAGCAAAGCTGTGTAATTTGCTTTATTTTACGTACCTCCCTCCCCATCCTAAAAAGGCATGGAAAGGCAACCCAGATTCCCTAAAATATGCTTAAGAATCTCTAACCAAAGAACAGGTGTTTGGAAATGAAGATTTGCCTGTGGTGGTTCCAGAGCAGTAGGCAGTGAAGCTCCGCCATACCACTCTCTCACTCCCCCTCTTCAGAATATGGAGAAAATAAAATGAATAAAAGCCTATGGGTTGAGGTAAGGACAGAGAGATTACACACCAGTTACCACTGTGGGAAAAAAGACAGCCTAGGGGAGACTGATGTAATCTATTGCCTACTGATAACAGACTAGAACAGTGAGAACTTAAAGTCCACCCCCCTTCCCCCCCCTGTCCTCATCTACCTTCTCTCCCCAGGCAACACAGGGAAATGGGGAATGGGAGTTGCAGTCAGTCGATAACACTTCAATTCTGCCATTCCTTCACCCTCACTCTCTTCATCCTCTTCATCCGCTGCTTCCTCCTTCCTGAATATACCCACCATGGGTTTCTGACAAACTGCTCTCGCTTGGCTCTGTACGACGGGGTTCCTCCATGAGGGGCAAACTGATCCAACCAGGGTTCCCCATGGGCAGCAGCTTCCCCCAGGCCCCCTGCTCCTGCGTGGGCTTCTCTCCAGGGGCTGCAGCTCCGGCCCGGGGCCTGCTCCTGTGGGAGCTCTCCATGGGCCACAGACTCCTCCAGGCCACATCCACCTGCTCCACCGGGGGCTGCTCCATGGGCTGCTGGGGGACAGCCTGCGCCACCAGGGGCCTCTCCACAGGCTGCAGGGGAACTGCTGCTGCATGCCTGGAACACCTCCTGCCCTCCTGCTGCACTGACCGTGGTGTCTGCAGGCGTGTTTCTCTCTACATCTTCTCACCCCTTTCTGTCAGCTGCTGTTGCACAAAGGTGCAACCAGCATTGCTCATTGTCTCAGATTTGGCCAGTGGCAGGTTCCTTTTTGATCTGGCTGAAACTGTCTCTTAGCTAACATAGGGCAGCTTCTGGACTCTTCTGGACATACCTGTTTCTTTGTGTTTAGGTGAAGCATGTTATGTCTTACATATATCCACTTTGATGCTATGCTGTAAGGTAAGGAGGTTTACTGTTCAAACAGGAAGCATGTTTAGTGACAGTTGATTCAGATGGTCTGCTTCAAGAAGTCTGAGGTATTATACATGTATAATGTATAATATCTATGTAAAATCATGTATAATATACATTATACACTCAACCTATGCAGCCTTACTATAAATATACTAATGCAAACACAAATTTAAAACAAAATGGTCATCTGTGCTATCTGTCATATACAAAAAAAAAGCCCGTATGTATATGCTTTTGGACAGAAGAACTTTACCTCAAATCAAAACAACTAGAAGATACCTAATTACATTTTTCCTTCACTAATAACAAACAAATAAACAAGAAAAGAAAGCACAGCATATAAAACTGTCAAAACTTTACTAAAAATACTGCAGTAAATACTTGCACAAAAAAAAAAAAAAAAAAAAAAGCACATGTAACTTTAGAAATTTCTCTAGGAGCTACAAAGGTTGGCAATCTGTAACTATGCAGCACACATTAGAACCCCATTATCAATTAGGTTGATCTTTTGTCTGCATCTTCTTGTCACATTAATGTGTCACATTAATGTGTCACATCACATTAAATAGAAACAGAAACAGAACTTGCAGCCATTGCCCAGCAAGTTGATCAGAGGTGTCACAGAACAGCAATACGCTTTGGGCTATCTTAGAATTGGTGGTTCTGGTAAGGTAATACAAAGAAACAGAGTCACTCAATTCAGTAAATAATTTGTCTTGATTCTGACACACAGAAAATGCAGCCAGAAGTAACTAAAAGGAAAAAAACTAAGCCGTTTAGCAGTTAAGACATAAACCATTACTATTCCCTTAGGATCCATAAAATGAAGGTTGAAACTCATTTGTGATGAATTAACTTCTTACCCTTTCAAAAGACAGGCTGTGTAGGTGTCATCTCTTTCTATATGATACAGTTTCTCTCTCTGAATTCAGTATTAGATAGCTCTAAATTTAGCTACTGAATCTCCCAGAAATGCCTATGGCTCACTGAATCCAGAAGGATTTTTAAATAATGAAGCCTAAATTTAAATGCCTAAATTTAGGTTGATGATTTAGAATACAATGTAGAAATGCAGAAAATAATTATTTTTATTATTATTACTATTATTTTTCAGGCATTCCTTTTCAACATGCTCAATACTTAACATCTGATTCTTCATGCTGAGTTTTCCCATTTAATACAGAGGGAAGTTAGGCCTTTAATCTGAGTAACCCTCCTGAAACTGTGAGGAATCATAAAATCATAGAATCATTAAGATTGGAATCAAGATCATCTAGTCCAACCATCACCCTACTACCAAGGTCACCCACTAAACCATGTCTCTAAGTACCACATCCAACCTTTCCTTTAACACCCCCAGGGAGGACGACTCTACCACCTCTCTGGGCAACCTGTTCCAATGCCTGACTACTCTTTTTGAGAAGAAATGTCTCCTAATTTCCAACCTAAACCTTTCCTGGCACAACTTAAGGCCATTCCCTCTAGTCTATCGCTAGTTACCTGTGAGAAGACGCTGACCCCCAGCTTCCCATAACTTCCTTTCAGGCAGTTGTAGAGAGCAATAAGGTCTCCCCTGAGCCTCCTCTTCCCAGACTAAATAACCCCAGTTCCCTCAGCCGCTCCTCACAGGACTTGTGTTCCAGGACCTACCAGCTTTGTAGCCCTTCTCTGGACACATTCCAGGGCCTATGTCCTTGTTGTAGTGAGGGGCCCAAAAATGAACACAGTACTCAAGGTGATGTGTACAGAGATGAGTACATAGGAACGATCACCTCCCTGGGGTTCTGCTGGCTACACTATTCATGATACAATGGCCTTCTTGGCCACATGGGCACATAGACGGCTTATGTTTAGGCAAGTATCAATCAGCATTCCCAGGTCCTTTTCCTCTGCACAGCTTTCCAGGCACTCTCCCCCAAGCCTGTAGCATTGCATGGGGTTGTTGTGGCCAAAGCGCACAACCTGACACTTCGCCATTATAAACCTCATTCCATTGGCCTCTCCACATCAACCTATACTGTCCAGGTCCCCCTACAGGGTCTTAGATACAGGCTACTTCCACTATAGCCAGGAATTAAATACACCTTTATAAAATCGTCATTTACTTATACATCACGTATACTCATTCTGTCTCCCTTAAATTTTCAGCTATGTGCAAGTAACAGTTCTTTGAACCTGCTTACCTATTGCAAAGATATCAATGTAAAAAGAAAATGTAAGAAGTTAAAAAGTGTAATACAAAACAAAAACAAACAAAAAACCACCACTCACAATAAATATATGTAGAAAGAACTTCAAAAAGCACTGACGGGAAGACAACTGCACTTTATAACTTCTTTGATATTTCTATCCAACTTACAAGACAGAATATAAGTAGCCAAAGTTGGGAAATTCAATTTGTAACTCCATTTTCACTTGATTTGGTGCAGAGCTTTTACATCAGCTGGTTAAAAAAGAAGCACAGGTCTCCACATTCCTGACCTACAGCCTAACCAGCTGAAAATAAACTTACTTTATCAGATACTTTTTCAGAGATTTCATACTTTCATAAAACATTTCACCTCTTCAGCATTACTTCTACTACAACTACTACTACTACTACTAAAAATAAAAATTAAAAAATCACATAGTGAATTGAATACTTCAACTGTAAAGAATACAATATAATAATACAGGTCTCTAAAAGCTGAAACAATTTCAGTTATCAGTCCTTAGGAGAAGTTGCAAATAATGAAAGGTTCTTAGGCTATTCAGGTCATACCTTCACATCTGGGGAGAGGGTGATTCCAGTTACGGCTAATACCATGAAGACAAGTCAGAGCAGAATTTCCAATCAATGTGTAGCCAGGAAAACACTCAAATGAAATAGTTTGTCCCACAGTAAAATCTGTCCCAATAACAAAACCGTTCCGGAATGGTCGAGGGTCAGGACAGCTTTGCAGTTGATATGCTGAAATAAATGAAAAATAATGTGTGGAAAGCAAATGAAATATTAATTGTGCTCACTTTAGACTTTCAAACAAGAAAGAAAGACAAAAAAAAAGCTTGAAAGCTTTTCATTAGAATAAAATTAAAAAATCGTGGACATTCAATATATCTTAAATTCCATCAGAGTGACAATTAAAATCATTGATTTTAAACCAACATAAGCACAGTAAAACATCCCCACAGCAATTCTGGAAATATGCATAAAAATTTATTTACAATTCCTGACCTCAGATGGAAAATATACAACAAAATTTTAAATGATCTCCTGTTCTTTAAACATTGAGAATATAAACAACAACAGAAACCAGCAAACTACTGTACAGGTTTTTGGAATGAAGCTCCTGTGAAGGAAAAAATGAGATGAGTCACTTTATCTTTTGATTTTACTAAGTATGGGAGTAATGTGCTAGAAAAGAAGAGAGTAGGAAAACAAATAGACTTTGTGTCTTCACCACTTAGATCTCCAAAAACAGGCCACTGACAAAAAAACATGCTTTCAAAGTGTACCTTTAAGTACACCATATTCAAAATTGATCTAATTTGCTGAAAATGAAAATAAAGAAGGTGGCAGAAGAATCTTTGAACTAGAAGTATGGGAAAAGCTAACAGGTATAGAAGACAGATGTGAGGCTGCAGTGGGTTTACATGGCAAGGTTTTGGTAGCAGGAGCTGCAGGGGTGACTTCTGTGAGAAGAATCCAGAAGGTGCCCCATGTTATATAAGGGCCAGTTTCAGCCGGCTCCAAAAGGGACCCGCTGCTGCCAAGAGCCAAGCTAATAAGTGACATTGCTTGTGCCTCTGGGAAAGCAGATTTAAGAAAAGCAAAAAAAGTACAACTGATGCACAGCAACAGGTGGCAGAGTGAGGAGTGACAAACAGCCTTGCAGAAACCAAGATCAGTGTAGCAGGAGGGCAGGAGGTGCTCCAGGCATGCAGCAGCAGTTCCCCTGCAGCTGCTGGAGAGGTCCCTGGTGGAGCAGGCTGTCCCCCTGCAGCCCATGGGTCCCACATGGAGCAGATCTCCACGCTGCAGCCCATGAAGGAGCCCCCAGTGGAGCAGGTGGATCTGACTTGAAGGAGGCTGCAGCCAGTGGAGAACCCCCACCAGAGCAGACTCCGGGCTGGGGTTGTAGCCTGTGGAGAGGAGTCCACACAGGAGCAGGTGACCTGGCAGGAGCTGCTGCCTGTGAGGTACCCATGCTGGAGCTGTTGCTCCTGACAGATGGAACCAATGTTACAGACCCATACTGGAGCAGTTCTTAAAGAGCTGTTGCCTGTGGGAAGCCCCCTCAGGATCAGTTCGGGAAGGATGGCATCCCATGGGAGGGACCACATGTTGGAGCAGGAGCAGAGAGTGACTGTGAAGGAGCGGCAGAGACAAAGCATCAGGGACTGACCACAGCTCCCATTCCCCATTCCCCTGTACCGCTCAGGCGGTAGGAGGTACTAAGCTTGGTTAAGCCATAGAACTATCACCCGTTTCTGGTCTTTCACATAGGAAGAACTTAGGCTGCGACAAGGAGACTCAGAAACATCAAAAGGAACTTTATGTCCCTTGGAAAAGATGTTGAAGGGATCAGGAACACAAGTAGTGGTATCCTCAATCCTCTCGGTCAAAGACTGAGACCTGTGGAGGAGGCAGCGTACAGATGAGGTGAATGATCACCATAGCTGGTGCCATGATCAATGTTTTGGGTTCCATGTTTTCAGGTGCACTTTTGAAAGACCAGGCATAGCTGACATGGGGCAAGAGTGTTTTGGGCAGCAAGCTGGCTGGACTCATTAGAAGGGCTTTAAACTAAATTTGGTGAGGGAAGGGGATGCACCTGTAAGTGACTCAAAAGAATTCCTGAATGCCAGTACTTTAAACAGCATGGAAACAGCTGTGAATCATCCCATATGAATTAGGAAGGATTCATCTAAAAAGATGGCGCAGCCCATAGCCCAACTGAAGTGCCTCTACACCAATGCACACAGCATGGGAAACAAGCAGAAGGAGTTGTAAGCCACAGTGCATTTAGAAAACCATGATGTAATTGCTATCACAGAATCATGGTGGTATGAATTACAAAGCTGGAACATTGGAATGGAGGGCTACAAGAAGCATCATGCTCACAGGCTCTCATCCTCCTGGGGGATTTCAACCACCTGGATGTCTGCTGGGAAAGCTATGTGGAAAGCTATGTGGAAGGCACTGAAGACAACTTCCTCGTCCAGGTATTAGACAAACCAAACAGAGAAGTGTTACTGGACCTGGTGGTCACCAAAGCAGATGAACTCATGGAGAAGAGGAGGCTCCAGGGAGACTTCATTAAGGAATTTCCATACTTAAAGGGGTCTTATAAAAAGATGCAGAAGGACTCTTTATTAGGCTAGTTAATGATAGGGCAAGAGGGAATGGTCTTAAACTAAAAAAGGAAGATTTAGACTAGACGTTAGGAGGAAATTCTTCATTGTATGGGTAGTGAGGCACTGGCACAGGTTGCCCAGAGAAGCTGTGGATGCCTCATCCCTGGAGGTGTTCAAGACCAGGCTGGATGGAGCCTTGGCCAACCTGATCTAGGGGGTGGCATCCCTGCCTATGGCAGGGGGTTGGAACTGCATAATCTTTAAAGTCCCTTTCAATGTGACCCATTCTATGATTCTTTTCACAAAATGTAAAAACATATCAGGTCAAATGTAAATAGAAAATAAAGAGAAAGAAAAAAAAAAAAAAGCAACATATTTGAAAAAATGTCTTCCAGAAGATAGCTGAGAATAATACATATATATATATTTAACAACATCACAAGCAGGAAAACAGCTGGAGAACTAGTGGGCTCGATACAGTAGGCTTTTTTTGTTTATATGTTCTTATATTAAAGGAAGAGAAAAGATCAATCTGTCTGTAATTTTTCTGGGTTTTCTTAGAAGAATTTAAAGACTCTGTAATGAATTATGAACATCAACAATTTTCAAGATTTGAAAATAAGCCTCTTTCGCAAATCTTACTGATCTTTTCCAAGATTTGAAACATTGACTTCTTTTTATAGAACTGCGAAAATATATGCTATGTAAAATCTTTGAAATCAGAATGTTTCATGTTGCATATGTTTGATATAAACAATTTTCTCTTGTGTGGTTAAGAACTGAGAGGAACTTTATTGGAATTCTTTGCTCACAAATAACAGCATCTCCAAAATGATTACTGTTACTAGCAGTAACAGTACATACATTTAATATTACTGTCCTTCTTAGTGGTAGATTCTAGAGTTCCCTTATGGCTACAAATTATATCGTATTACATATACAAGTGAAGAAAATCATACCAAGCAGTTTAGGTCATAAACTGATTTTTGCTTTAAAAGCTAATACTTTTTCCAGTAGCTCAATTCCAGAATGTTACATATAGTTCAAGTCAATTTGGGTTTGTTTTTCTTGAAAGAGAAATAAGGGAATGCTATAAAGGAAAATCTCTTGAAATCACCCTTTAAAATTGTTCACATCATGAATAGTTTAAAATAAACATTTGACTTTTTTTTTTCTGTGAACAGTGGTGATCTGATTTCTTTTAAAATGCATATGCAATTATGAACTTTTGGTCTTCACCAGCTCAGCATGACCTATTTGGGTACAAGAGAACAAGAACCTTCCAGGGAAATTACCAACTAGGAAACAAAATGGAATTGGAGATTTCTAGGTTAGTGTACTCTAAACCAGCCTATATGGATCAAGTGCTCTAAAACAATATTTAGAACTTTCCCTTCTCAAACCCAAGACATATGGTTGAGATTCCCATATGATTATAGATTGAACAATAGAGATGCTTATTTTATAAGCCCATGCAATGTAAATTAATATGCCAACCAAATTCAAACATAAAAAAGTATCTTTCTGCCTACATTTTAACTCCTTTTTTTTTTTTTTTAGAGGGAACATGCTTTCCTTTTATTTTAATTGTAATTCTCTGGATTGATCACAATGTGTAATGAGTTTGAAACAGAAAAAAAAATCTTTTATTTCATATTTATCTTTTAGGAATGGCAAGACAAGAAATAATCTTCAACAACCATCTTGTTTTCATATAAGAATATTAAACTCTCACCTTGATACACAATATGAAATCCTTGCTTGTTCTGTGAATAATCACTGTGAAAGTATAAGGTAGTTTCATGAGTTGTGCTGAACAAAGAAGATGGTAGCTGAGGGCCACTTAGTCTCCCAATAACAGTGCTAGTTTCTGTAGATCCACTCCTAACTTCTAAGTAATCGTGTATCGTCTCGGTTGAGAAATTCACAAATTGCAGATGGACACCTGAAAAACATTGTCAGCAAATAAAAAACATTGATATCAATACCAGGGGGAGAGGGGGAGGCAATAAAGTATGTAAATTTTACACTGATAATATCAGAAAATACTACAATCAGTGGAAATGCATGATATGCTCACAGGTTCTCGGTGTGAAACAGTCTCTTCTCATACATTACTAATCCTGAAATGTTAACAAGGCAGTACACACCTTATCTAAGTCATTGAACTGTAAGTTATTTATAATTGTATGCTATTTTGGGGATGTTCAGGTATTTATAAATGAAAAACACCTGAAAGAACACAGTCATTGGTCACAGCCAACATGGAATTAAGAGGGGAAAGTCCTGTTTAACTACCTTAATTTCCTTTTATGACAAGGAAATACCTGGTTGACCAAGGGAAGCCACGGGAAGCCAGTTGATGTGATCTTTTTGGATTTCAGCAAACATTTTGATACTGTTTCTCATAGTGTCCTTACGGACAAAATATCCAGCGTACCAACAGATTTTGACAGCCTTCCAAAACCCTATACACTTCCTTTCCTACACAGAGAATTCAATTCGTATCCAAAATTTGTGCTAAGTTTAAATTGCCATTGCTTAATAACTGCTAACTCATGCTACCTTACTCTCTCTCTCTCTTTTTTTTTTTTTTAAACTCACTTTGATATAAAACCAGCTCTAAGATTGTTAGGTCTAAGACTGTCAGCATAGAGTCATTGGTTTAGATTACAATATTGGTTAACATGAAGGGGAAAAGCTTATGATCCATGACTTCTAACTTTGAAGAGCTCTCATTAGAAACATTTCAACAAATGAAATCCTATAGAAGGTTCCTATGATGATGTTTTTGAAGTTTTACTTTTACTACTCAGAAGAGTTAGATGAATGTGCCTCCACAGAGCTCTAACTACAGCATCACTGAAAACAGGTTTAACCATCACTTTTCTGAATATAATTTGCTTTCATTTTTACAATGAAATGTAACTTGACTTAAATTTAAAATTTAGTTTTATTCAACTCCTATTTAACATATAGAAATGGTGAAAACGTCAAGCCCATTTCAATCTTTGCACTTTCAATTTTCTTCTAGTAAAGGGAGCTTTTAGTTTTCCTGTGCATGAACTGGAAAACAGTGAGTGTTAAATAAATAATAAAATAAATACAGTGACTGAAATGCAATGTAGAAAAACTGTTTTTAGTGGAGCTAAACTGATTTATTTCAGCTAAGGCAAAACTTGAATAGTTAATTTTCCTTCCTAATGGAGGTGAAATTAAATAGTATGTCAACAATGTAGTCTAAATGGGAGTTTGAAGAGTCAAATTGGAATTGTTGGATGTGGGGTGTGAAATGGAAGTATTAATCTGGAGAATGCAAGCAAACAAAAAGGATTGAAGGAAGGAGTGAAGATTGGAAAAGAAGTTAGACAGCAGTAAAGTAAGGCAAGAGGTAGAAGGGAATATATCTGGGATAAAAAGACAGCAAGTTTCATATCTATTTCAATGTACCAGCTTACGGGATTTGAAATGGAATCAATCAATATTCCAGAATTTTATTATTTCTTCTATATTACAGAAAATGTCTTTGAAAATCTCTGGAAAACAATCCTATTCCCTTATAGCTCATGAATAGCTTTCTCTGTTGCTTTGATTTAGCATGATAAACCTACTATTGCTATTATTTATTTATTTTAAAATTTTATTTTATTTTAAATAATTCAACAAGCAGAGCTTTTAATGGGACCTGAAGATTCTAGACAACATTATGACTCATAAAGAAACACTAGAAACTATAAGGTCAAGCTCTCAAGTCAGGTAATGGCAGAATTAATGTGCCAATGCTATTTGAATAAAATGCTAATACAAAAAATCAATGATTCACTTCAATCTTATGACTTTTGAACAAAATGCACACAAAGTAGTAGGGTTGTAGTAGGGTTGTAGGCTTTTGACACTGTCTCCCATAATATTCTCATAGACAAACTCAGGAAGTGTGACCTAGATGATCTGACAATGAGGTGGACTGATAATTGGATGGATGGCAGAGCTCAGAGGGTAGTGCTCAGTGGTGTGGAGTCTAGTTGGAGGCTGGTAGCTAGCGCTGTTCCCCAGGTGCTGGGTCCCATCTTCTTCAACTTATTCATCAATGACCTGGAAAATGGAACAGAGTGCACCCTCAGCAAGTTTTCTAGTGACACAAAGCTCAGAGCAGTGGCTGACACCCCAGAGAGCCGTGCTGCCATTTGGAGGGACCTCAGCAGGCTGGAGGGTTGGGTCATGAGGAACCTCATGAAGTTCAACAAGGGCGAGTGGAAGGTCATGCACCTCAACAGGAATAACCCCAAGCACTAGTACAGGCTAGGGGGTGAGCTGCTGGATAGCAGCTCTGCAGAGAGAGACCTGGGAGTCCTGGCGAACATTGGGCTGACCATGAGCCAGCAATGTGCCCTTGTGACCAGGAAGGCCAACAGTATCTGGGGCTGCATTCAGAAGTGTTGCCAGCAGGTCCAAGGGAGGTGATCCTCCCCGTCTACTCAGTTCTGGTGAGGGCACACCTGGAGTATTGTGTCTGGTTCTGAGCTCCCTAGTACAAGAGGGACGTAGAACTACTGGAGCGAGTCCAGAGGAGGGATGCTAAGATGATTAGAGGACTGGAGCACCTGTTGTACGAGGACAGGCTGAGAGAGCTGAGTCTGTTTAGCCTGGAAAAGAGAAGACTGAGGGGAGACCTCATTAATAAATATCAGGAGGAAGGTGTCAAGAGGATGGAGCCAGTCTCTTTTCACTTGTGCCCAGCGAGAGGACGACAGGCACAAACTGAAGCACAGGAAGTTCCATCTGAACCTGAGGGGGCGCTTCTTCACTCTGAGGGCGACAGAGCAGTGGATCAGGTTGCCCAGAGAGGTTGTGGAGTCTCCTTCTCTGGAGATATTCAAAACCTGCCTGGATGGCATCCTGCAGAATGTGCTCTAGGTGATCCTGCTCGGCAGGGGGTGGACTAGATGATCTCCAGAGTTCCCTTCCGACCTCGGCCATTCTGTGATTCTGTGATATAGGATCCATGTAAAGGTGTTCAGTGAGTTAGCCAATGTAATTGAAATGATGGTATTCTCCATGCAAAATCATGGTGAATGAGAGAAGTCAATGGTGACCATAAAAAGGCTAAAGATGCATATATATTTAAGACACAAAAACAGACCTAGGCAATGGGAACTGCAGGTTTGCTGCAACCCACACGAAGATTATGGAACTTGTCTAATTGGAAGCAATTTCCAAACACATAAAGGATAAAAATGCACACAGAACCAGTCAACCTGAATTTAAAAAGAGAAAATTACACTTTTTGAGTACTGATTCCTTCAGAGTACTGATTTCTTTCTGTGATTAATTTACTTGCTATACTGACAAAGGGAGAAAAGTGGATATAATATACTTTCATTCTTCTATGGTTTTTGATTTTGTCTTCTATAGCATTCTCATCGGCAAGCAGAAGATATATCAGCTTGATGAATGGGCAGAACGTGGGTTACAATTAACTGAACTTTGAGGCTCTAGTAATCAGTTGTTCGATATCCAGTTGGTAGCTAGTAACAATCACATTGTTCTATGTGTTGATATGGGAGCTTATACTATGAAATATTGTCACAAGAGACCTAGATAAGGGGAATGCATCCACAACAAATTTGTGGAGGATACTAAACAAGGGAATGTAGTTGCTAAAGCATATAACAGAGCTTCTGCATTGCTTTTTTATTTGTTTGCTTTTACCCTAAAAAATGTAAAATAAAATAAAATAAAATGAAATAAAATAAAATAGAATAAAACAAAACAAAACAGAACAAAACAAAACAAAATAAAACACACTTGAAGATTGTGTCAAAAGGTTTGCATAAGAAGTGCAAATTTCTGCATCTGTGATCTATGGTGGAACAGCTTTATCTGTTTGTGCAGGCAGGGAACTGACTGGGAGAGCAGCAGCCTTGCTGAGAAGGTTCTGCTACTCATAGAAGACTTGATCCAACATTACCAATGATTGCACTTTAAGTGGGAGGTCTCTAGTGGTCACTTCCAATAACATTTTCTATGCTGCTGCAATATTCAGTCTGGACATGCAAAAAACGATTAATGATAAAATAATGAACTCAAATGTAGCGTTTACCCCTTCTTAACTGATATTTTTGTTGGGTTTATGGCCTCACAAAGAGAAATCAACCCTTTTTAGTTAGAAAATTGTGCTTTATTCTTATTAAGCAATTTTATCTTAATCATAAAATTGCAGTATATTTTAAATGAAAAGCAAATACATTTTTGCTTATTTTATTCTAAATCTTCCTTTTCAGGGTCTGATTGCTTGTTTATATGAATCCAAAATCCTTTCTTACTGGGATAAATATTCAGAATATTTTAAAATGTCATTTTTTTGAATCCATAAAACAAAACAAAACAATTTTTATCCATGAAAGGACACATACCAAAACCAATCGGCAGCTTTATTGTCCATGTGCAATCCAAACTGCTAGGATAGTTACCAGGAAATCCAGGGCTAAGGATCACCCCACTGAAGTCTGACATGGCACCACCACATTGTGCTGCAAAAAACAAAAAACAAAAGAGACATTTCTCAGAAGAGTAGAATGAGCTAACAATTATTCCAGAATATTGAGAATATTGAATTTCAAGGTAAATAATATAATAATGTCAAAGTTTATATTAAAAAAATAAATAAACATCCCTTTATCATTAAATATAGGTAACAAAGTAATTTACAAGTGGGTACCTTAAAAATATTTTTCTACTCTGGATTGGCTAGGTTTAAATTTAAGCAACAAATGCACCTGAAAAGATGATAGCTGTTCACTCTGCACTGTCTGTGTGAACTACATTTGTGAACATGCAAGTGGCACACATCAGCTCATAGCCACATGAACACAATTCTGCTTTGGTTTGTGTGCATCTGAGTAAGAGAAAAAATGTATTTTAAAAATATTCTGTATTCTTTTTTCTTTTTTTTTTTTTTTTCTCAAGAGACCTTTCAAAAACTGTATTTACACCCTACTGTTCTACAAATGAGATAAAATTAATACTTCAGAAATGATAATACGTTAAATATTTCTAGAAATTCAACTAAACTCATTTTAGGGCTTAATTTTATATTTCTTCATTACATCAGTAAGTACTGTATCTTACAATTCAATGTAAGTTTTTTTTCAGAGATTAATTATGTTAAATACAATTATTTTTAAGTAACAGCTTTGTCCAATTAACAGTTGCTGCATCCTTTGAAACACAGTTAGAAATTATTATTTGCAAAAAGGAAAAATAATAGAAAAAAAATCATCATTAAAGAGAATTGATCTTTTTCTTCAGGATTTTCCATACACTAGCACAACTCTTGTATCAGGCTTTCTAGATATATGTTAATATTAAAAAATGAAAACTGAGGACTAACTTCCCCAAAATTATTATTAATACCTGAATCTTTGTGAATATTAATGATTAATATATGAATCTTGGTGATTATAACATCTTAACTGTGGGGACCCAATATCTCGTAGGAATAACCTCAAAGGATTAAGAACAGGATTATGTGGGAGAAGTCAAGAGGATAAATAATCTGTTCTGAAGAAAAGCAAATATAAATTTTTAAGGCGATCTGCAGGATCTTGCTATCTATATGCTAGTCATTACAAATACCGATAACTTTTATTATTAGGGAACCCAAACAAAAGGCCATTTCTATTCAGTGAAAAAGAATTCAAGAACAGTTTTGCATTACTCATATTTATTCATCATCTAAACAGAACATATTTTAATTCATTTCAGATATTTCATTTAGGCTTCTGACAGGCTCCCAGTGTTTCTTCCAATAGTATTAATATAGTCATCTGTATAGCTTAATTTGAAAGATAATACATCTTGTTAAATAGGGCAGACATGCCTTATGTTGAATTCATCAGAAATGATAATGTAATGCTATTTTTATTTTAGTATTTTCTGTAGTACTCATCTCTACTGTGGAAATGATTCATAAATAAATTAAGTATGTGTGTAAGGGTCTCTGGAGGTCTCATCATTAATACAGAAGATTCTGACTGGAACATATGCCATTCTTTCTTCTTCTGACTGTACATTTCAAAAAATCTTTGCTATAATATGTGCAGTGTACTTTGAAAATCTTCAGATTAATCTGATCTTTTCACTTTTAATTCAGTTCTTTCACTTCTCCCTTTTACTTCCCCTACACATATCTCTTATTTCTGAGTTCTCTGGATTTCTCATTCTGGCTTGTTTAAGAAAGTTTATGTATGATGGACATACCTAAACATATTGGAATCGGGTAATTCCATCTTCTTACTGGTCCAGGCATACAGGTGATATGTGAATGTCCCTAAAATGGCACAACATTTGCTAACTTATATAATAAAAAATATACAATATATGATACATCATTAGTATCCCAACAACAATATTTAAATAATTTAAAAAGTATATAAAAATAAGGTATAAAATATAGATTGTATACTCTGTGAATTGTATCATACCTTCTGAGAAGACTGTAACTATGTGACAGCCTAAAAAATGTTTATTTCTTTAATATTATTTCTAATGGTCTCCAGACAAATTTCAGAATACCAGCTCAGTATAAACCAAGTGTCTACAAACTAAAGGTCTCATTGAAGTGATGTTTACATAGAATTTATTTGCATCATTTGTGAAACATGGAAAAAGATAACCACCTATATACATACTAGCTTTATATAGCTATATGCTATAGCATACCACCTATATACTACTAGCTTTACATCTAAAATTCATAATACCTATTTTAAATTGAGTCTTTATGCTCAACTTTGAAATAGCTTAAGTAGTGAAAAGCTGAGATATTTAAAGAAACTCTTTACAACAGATTAGGTATTATGATTTCCAGGTAATCTGTTACTGGTTAGTTCCAAGATCCACCAGAGTGGAACAGAAAATGAAAATGAAAATTCTTAAGAGAAAACTGTACTTGGGATATCTTGCAAAACCACGTAGTGTACATATTAAGATGACCTAGTAGAAAAAAATCAGTAGCTTTTTATCCTGTTTGTTCAACCTTCATATGAAAAGAAAAGTTGCTTTTCATTGTCTGTAGCATTTGATGGAACCAAGTATCTGTAAAGCATCCATGGTAATTGTAAATTATTTATTTATTAATGTGCAAACCATTCATTTTCTGTCCTAGAAGAAAAATAAATACGCTGCCTTCACTGGCACATGTAGGCATATCTACCCCTTGCTATAAATAAATAAATAAATAGATAAATAAATAAATAATATTTAAGAGGCAAAGTCATGCTGCATGTGCTAGAAAAACATTATGGAGGGAAGAGGTTTTTTTGTGTGTATTTTCGTGGTTTACATTCCAGAGTTCTTTGTATTTCCTTTATTTCAGGCAGGTATTGCCTTTTTATTTGCCAGAATAGGGACATGTTATGAATAGGTAATGATTGTTTTTTCTCTTATGCTCTCAAACAACTAGATAAAGTGGAGACTATTGACTTCAGAGTCACACAGGAGAAAACAAACAAACAAAACCCCCCAAACCAGTGATTGAAAACAGTAACCTATCAATGGAAACCTTAGTACTTTCAGGAAGCGTCTCAAGTGGAAACAATACTCAGTAACATAGCCATGTAAAAGGAACCATATGAAATTGGAAACTTGGCTCACCTGAAGGGAGTAACCCTGGTCACACTGGAAAGATACCACATCTCCAACCATATATCTGTCTCCAATTTTGATCCCATTGCTTGGGGTCTGTGGTTCAGGACAAGAGTCCAAACCGATAGCTGTGAAAAATTGAGAAGTTCAGACATTCTAAGTAATACAGAATCCGATCCTAAATTCACACCATTTCTGTGTACACTGTATGTAGGCACACTGTACCAATGTTTTAGGAAGCTCTTGTGTATCAGCACTTTGTGGACAAACAAGTAGCATAATATTCTGAGAAAAAAAAAATAAAAAGAAAGAAAGAAAGAAAGAAAAAAAAAAAAAGGAAAAAAGTTATAAAGGGAGGAAAACTTCCTTTCAAAAGCAAAGGAAAGGGAAAGAAATAAGCAGGGTGACAACAAACATTTCACAACAATCTGCAGTCTCAATGCAAAGTCTCCCCTGTATTTCCTTTGTTCAGAAGAAATGGTTCATATCAACTCATTCCTACTCACGGTCTCACCACAGCCTACCTAATTGCAATTGGGAGCACATGCACTTTAATTTCCGAGCCTCTGTTCTGGGGAATGCTAGCCAATACTACAACAGGTACAAAATACAGGAAAAATAGCGGAAACCATAAATCTGTATTTATTTGCATTGTTTCTCTATAGGTCTGATGATATTTTTCCATCTATTTTTCACACATGCACAGAATAAAATATTTGTGTAATAATCACCTCAATTTTTCCCTACTCTGTTATTTTTAACACAGTATCTTTAGTGTTATAACAGAAATATATCAAATTCCTGACTGCAATAAACACCATGCATTGTATGTGTGCTTTTTCATGGTTGTCAAAAAAGAGAAAATAATAAATTTTTCATTGCAGCTTCCCAGTGAGATAAGAATATGTCTAACATGAAGTGTAAGCAGTTCTGTTACTCTCTTTGCCTAGTACCCTCCCTAGTACTCCACCCTAGTTAATTGTGAAGCCAGAACTGATAAGCAACTAAACATCAGTATATAGGGCAATAGGGAAATATTGTGAAATTCAGTAATGGCAGCACTTCACTATATTATCATCTTCTACATACTTGAAAACTTGGTAATGTAACTGATCTCTTCCTGTAAGAATTGAGTTAAATAAAAATTACTATTTAAAGAATCTTTTACAAGTATTTATAATGTATGAATGGTGCAATCTAACACAAATTCTAAGAAATGTATAAAGTAAATACATAAATATTCTCTATAACATATAGAGTGCAGTGAAGCTTGACTTTTCCCTTTAAAACCTGTTTATACAATACATGCCTCAGGTGATCAGGCCTCCCTTCTGATCACATCTGGACCCTGTGATGTGGCTAATTGACAGGGACACAATTAAGGTCTAAGAGGAAAGGGACTGCACAACCTGCTTACTAAACAAATTGGCAAAGACTTGAATTCTGGAATATTACTGACCAGAAAACAATGGCCTCACAATCGTCTAAATAGCGATTCCAAACAAGAACTCTTGGAGCCCTCCAGGGATCACAGTGGGCTGCACCCTTGATCTTTGCTTGTGTTAGGACACCTCCCAGGGTACCCCTGAGAAGTGTATTTCAGGGCTCAGTCCTCAAGGAACAAGCTCAGACAAATGCCGACAAGGACATAGGAAGAGTAATTTGCACCAGGGGGTATTTTGTAAGCATGTAACTGGATTTAGAATAGAATCATTGAAGTTGGAAAAGACCTTTAAGATTCTCTGGTCCAACCATCACCCTACTACAAATGTCACCCACTAAACCATGTCCCTAAGCACCACATCCAATCTTTCCTTAAACACCTCCAGGGACGGTGATGCCACCACTTCCCTGGGCAATCCATTCCAATGCCTGACTGCCCAGGACCCTGCAATAAGTCTCAGATGAACCTTGCCATTCACAAATCTTTAACTAAGTCACTGTTTATATTGTAGCAAATTTCTTTAGATCATTGTGTTAATTTACTAATACTTAGATACTGATTAGGTGTCATTAAAATCATATTATCTTACTTTGTTATCTGCTATAGAGTTATACAATAAATCCTTAACTGCTGCTACATTAGAGTTGTGTTAATCTAATTCCGTGACAGAGGGTCAGAGATGATTAGAACAATTAAGAAGAATGGGTCTTCAAATCAGTGAATTTTGCTCTGATCAATGCATTTATTCTGAAATCTCAGTTTCTTTATTCAGAGATGAAAGCTATATACCAGCTATATACCAGATGAAAGCTATATACCAGTAAATTACGTATTTCAATTATTTGAACATATATGAATACACAGATGCATTTTATTTTTCACTGGATTCAGTCTCATGCTAGTTTGTTTTCATAACTTTTTACATGTTTTTTCCTTCTAAAGTTGTGATAAGTTGAGACAGTACCTGTATTTCAAGAATATAGAAGGATAATGCTAACCTATAATAAATGTCTAGATATGGAGAAGCTATCATATGGCACTTTTGCAAGGCTATGTACTCTGACTGGCTAATTAGACAACCAGAGCATGAGATTTGTATACTGTAAAAATGACAAAAAATAACCATGAAACAATTATGCAGATTGGACACCATACCCAATATGAGCAGAGGGAATTGCACAGTTGGGGAAAAATAAAATTGTAACAAAATGTTAGTGACTGTCAGAATTCCTGTCAGTCAAGTAAAGGCAATCTCATTCAGATGGAACGTATGTTTATAATTACAGCCTTTTCTGCTGGTGAAGTATTCAGCAATAATTTTTTAAAAATGAAAAAAAAAAAAAAAAAGAAAAAAAAATCTGCTGTTCTCTTATGTACTTACAGGCCATTATGTAATGCATATATTATTGCATTGGGCATAATATGCAGATTTTGGTAACAGTGGGAGCTGCAGGGGCCATTGTAAAGAGAGGTCAAGGGCTGCCCTGTGCTGGACAAAACTCTTTCCAGCTGGTTCCAAATGCAGGGCGCAGCTGAGCCCACCACAGGAGTTTGTGGGCCATGCATTTATTCCTGGCTGTTGTATGTTCTGAAAAGATTTTGAAAGAGCAAAAAACGAAGGTGAAAACAAGACATATCAAACTTCCCAATCCATGCAATACAGATTTAAGGCCTGATCTTGCTGCCTTGTAATTAGATGTAATTCTAACAAATACAGAAGTAACAGTATGTAGCTCATTATGTTCAATAGGACTGAATGGAGTCAAGTCCAGTTGGAGGCCAGTCACTAGTGGAGTTCCCCAGGGCTCGGTGCTGGGGCTGGTCCTCTTTAATATCTTCATTGATGATCTGGATGAGGGCACTGAGTGCACCCTCAGTAAGTTTGCAGATGACACCAAGCTATGCGCCTGTGTCGATCTGCTAGAGGGTAGGAAGGTTCTGCAGGAGGATCTGGATAGGCTGGACCGATGGGCTGAGGTCAACTGCATGAAGTTCAACAAGGCCAAGTGCCGGGTCCTGCACCTGGGGCGCAATAACCCCAAGCAGAGCTACAGGCTGGGAGATGAGTGGTTGGAGAGCTGCCAGGCAGAGAAGGACCTGGGAGTGATGGTGGATAGTCGGCTGAATATGAGCCAGCAGTGTGCTCAGGTGGCCAAGAAGGCCAACGGCATCCTGGCTTGCATAAGAAACAGTGTGGCCAGCAGGTCTAGGGAGGTGATCGTCCCCCTGTACTCAGCTCTGGTGAGGCCGCACCTCGAGTACTGTGTTCAGTTTTGGGCCCCTCGCTACAAGAAGGACATCGAGGTGCTTGAGCGGGTCCAGAGAAGGGCGACGAAGCTGGTGAGGGGCCTGGAGAACAAGTTCTACGAGGAGCGGCTGAGGGAGCTGGGCTTGTTCAGCCTGGAGAAAAGGAGGCTCAGGGGCGACCTTGTTGCTCTTTACAGATACCTTTAAGGAGGCTGTAGCGAGGTGGGGGTTGGTCTGTTCTCCCACGTGCCTGGTGACAGGACGAGGGGGAATGGGCTTAAGTTGAGCCAGGGGAGTTTTAGGTTGGATGTTAGGAAGAACTTCTTTACCGAAAGGGTTGTTAGACATTGGAACAGGCTGCCTAGGGAAGTGGTGGAGTCACCATCCCTGGAAGTCTTTAAAAGACGTTTAGATGTAGAGCTTAGGGATATGGTTTAGTGGGGACTGTTAGTGTTAGGTCAGAGGTTGAACTTGATGATCTTGAGGTCTCTTCCAACCTAGAAATTCTGTGATTCTGTGATTCTGTGAATATTCCTCTTTCATATCGTTTCAGTACACTTGATGTCTAGAACCAGAAAGCGGTCTTAATTAGTAGAACATATCTGCATTACCTGTATACTCAAGATGAAATCCAGCAGCTGAAACACTGATATCAGACTGAAAGTTTAGGTACAGATTATTTGATGTGCTGTTTAGAAGTGGAGGTATGGTTGTTCCTGAAAAGAGAAATCAAAATATTATTGAAATGCACAGAAACTGAAGTAAGTACATATGTAAAATGGGTGTGGGTACAAAAAGAGAAAAAGAGAAAGAGAAAGAGAAAGAGAAAGAGAAAGAGAAAGAGAAAGAGAAAGAGAAAGAGAAAGAGAAAGAGAAAGAGAAAGAGAAAGAGAAAGAGAAAGAGAAAGAGGCAAAGATCATTGAATCAATTCTTACATATTTTGTCTTAGAATCATAAAAATCATAAAATAGTTTGGGTTGCAAGGGATCCTTAAAGATTATCTAGACGCCCCATGCCCCCACCCCCCCCCCAAAACTCTGCCATGGACAGGGACATCTTTCATTAGATCAGGTTGCTCAAAATCCTGCCAGCATGCATGCTTGTCAAATATCTGCCCCTATTAAAACTTTTATTACATTTTCAGTGCAAGACAGTATTGGAGACAAGAACTGTGGACATTCAGGGAAACAGGGTCTAAGGTCATATCACACACTTTTATCAACAAAAGTAGAAATACTCACTAGGGTTTTCATAAAAGCAAGAGCAAATCCTGTAACTGGAATAACTTCAAGCATTACAATCAAATATATAAAACAACACCAAAGATATTAATAAGGCTTTTCTTAGAAATGTAATTGATTACTTATTTGTTTCAGCATAAGCCTGTAACAGGAATCTTAGAATGGAAAGGCAACAAACTCATTATTAGTAATCTCATGTCATACACAAGAAGTAGAATAAAAGAAAATAAGGAAAACAAACAAACAGATCTCATTTATCTAAAATAGGGGTAAAGAATGCATTCTTTAGTAATGTAGTATTTCATGAGGCACCTACTATAGAGGTCTGTATTTCTGTCCCCTGCTATAAGAGTGGGCAAATCATGAGATTAATAGAAGCCAGCATTCATGAAGTTCATGCCTATAGTTTAGGAGTCTCTGAATATTATTTCATTCCTAAAATTTACATTTTTTCAAATTTGTGAAAATGACTGATTACTAACAGATGATGACAGAAGATGACTTACAGAAGTCTTACAGAAGACAACTGATTACTAAAATAAAAAAAATATATATTACCTGTTGTTAATCATGGGAGAAATAAACACAGAAAGGGGGAAAAAAAAAAAAAGAACTAGAAAAAGATGTGTGTTTAAAATCTATGTTGACTCTGTGAAACATATCTTATAAAATATTCTCAGTCACCTGAATAACTTCCGAGCCTTGGAGCATTGTTGTCAGCACCATCATAAAAGTCTAAGGAATCCCAGTTGTGTTCTGTAGCAAAACTCACCACTTGAACCTATGAAGAAAAATGTGAGGTAAAGAATATAAACTTAATCCCCTCTGCATTAATGTAAAAATACTGTAAATTGTAGAACAGAACAGAAAGAAACAGAACAGAAAGGAATAGAACAGTTCAGCTGGAAGGTCATCAAGTCCAACTTCCTGACCACTTCAGGAACTCTGTTGCTTTCAATCATGAAAAGTTGTTTTTTGCTGTCATTGCCAAAGTCAATGGGAAATCAACATTAAGCAAATAAAATTGCATTCTAACAATTTTGTTTGGATTTAATTGCCAATTCAGACTTACAAATTATGTGACCCTTAGTGACAACCATATATTACCTCTGACAAGAGCTACACAGCCATGAAAATCATGTATGCACAGAACACTATTCCAATACCCAGATTATTTGGAGGACATTGAGGGGAAGACAAAATAGAATATTGCCAATTACTGCAGTTTCTTTGTGATTCTTTCTAGCTTATCCAGCATTAATGACAGTTCTGCAATGTCAGCTGTACATGTATGTTCAATTCTACCACCAGGTAAGAGCAGCCTCCTGTGTTTGGTTATTTTCATCAGTAACATCTCCTGGGGAGGAGAAGTTACAAGCATGCTGCAAGCAAAAGGCAGAACATTCACTTCTTTCCTTCCAGAGGTGACAACATCATTTGTCTCCTTAGGAGATGCAAAAATGGAAGCAAATAGACTGCAAGAGAGAGCATAAATATGTTCTCATGAAGTGAAAACACTCACTGCAAAGTAGAGAACTGCTAGGTTCCTATTCCTGTTTTGGAGGTAATAGGGCAAGGATATTTTTCTTTTATTTTTAGAGATCTAACTGTTTAATGAAACACATTTAAAGAGTGACAGAAGCAGGGATGAAACCCAAACCACCCTCTAAAATGAATGTCTTAGTCACCAAATTAAAGAATTATGCTTGCTTTTGTTGTTCTTCTGTCTCACTTATTCTTCCCTTTGATTTCTCCAAAAAGCTTCAACAACAGAAATAAGCACAATTTCAGTGCAAGTAATTTCTGAAAAGATACAGAATTGGACCTAGGAAACCTGCAGATTGAATTTTGATATTTATTTATTTATTTATTTATTTAATGTGTTTTCAGGGCCAGATTGCTGCTGACTGCAGTTTTTACATTAGGCATAAAACACCTAATTTAAAATATCTATTTTAGTTTAAGTTATATTAGTGGCCCTAACCTTACCATGTAGTCAGTAAAGACAGGCAGTGAAGTAAGTCTGTACTATGTGTTTTGAATTACCTATTTGAGATGACTTTCTGCCTTAAATTATAAGAAAGTTATAGTACACTAAATTCCCATTTTAATGTATTTAAGTCTGCCTGAAGATAGTTTTTTAGTGCACACTCTTCCTTTTAACTAAATCTACTTTTAAATCTCTGGTTTTTTATTTCATATTAAATAGTGCAGCATTTACACCTGGTAACACTGCTTGAACGAATTCAGTAATGTAGTCATACAGAATCACAGAATGGCCGAGGTCGGAAGGGAACTCTGGAGATCATCTAGTCCACCCCCTGCCGAGCAGGATCACCTAGAGCACATTCTGCAGGATGCCATCCAGGCAGGTTTTGAATATCTCCAGAGAAGGAGACTCCACAACCTCTCTGGGCAACCTGATCCACTGCTCTGTCGCCCTCAGAGTGAAGAAGCGCCCCCTCAGGTTCAGATGGAACTTCCTGTGCTTCAGTTTGTGCCTGTCGTCCTCTCGCTGGGCACAAGTGAAAAGAGACTGGCTCCATCCTCTTGACACCTTCCTCCTGATATTTATTAATGAGGTCTCCCCTCAGTCTTCTCTTTTCCAGGCTAAACAGACTCAGCTCTCTCAGCCTGTCCTCGTACAACAGGTGCTCCAGTCCTCTAATCATCTTAGCATCCCTCCTCTGGACTCGCTCCAGTAGTTCTACGTCCCTCTTGTACTAGGGAGCTCAGAACCAGACACAATACTCCAGGTGTGCCCTCACCAGAACTGAGTAGACGGGGAGGATCACCTCCCTTGGACCTGCTGGCAACACTTCTGAATGCAGCCCCAGATACTGTTGGCCTTCCTGGTCACAAGGGCACATTGCTGGCTCATGGTCAGCCCAATGTTCGCCAGGACTCCCAGGTCTCTCTCTGCAGAGCTGCTATCCAGCAGCTCACCCCCTAGCCTGTACTAGTGCTTGGGGTTATTCCTGTTGAGGTGCATGACCTTCCACTCGCCCTTGTTGAACTTCATGAGGTTCCTCATGACCCAACCCTCCAGCCTGCTGAGGTCCCTCCAAATGGCAGCACGGCTCTCTGGGGTGTCAGCCACTGCTCTGAGCTTTGTGTCACTAGAAAACTTGCTGAGGGTGCACTCTGTTCCATTTTCCAGGTCATTGATGAATAAGTTGAAGAAGATGGGACCCAGCACCTGGGGAACAGCGCTAGCTACCAGCCTCCAACTAGACTCCACACCACTGAGCACTACCCTCTGAGCTCTGCCATCCATCCAATTATCAGTCCACCTCATTGTCAGATCATCTAGGTCACACTTCCTGAGTTTGTCTATGAGAATATTATGGGAGACAGTGTCAAAAGCCTTGCTGAAGTCAAGGTAGACCACATCCACTGCTTTCCCCTCATATACCCAGCTAATGATACACACCTAAATAGTTTAAGTTCTGTCCTACACATTTCACAGAAGAATAGGCATTCATGATATAATAATTTTTTGTTCGTTAAATCTTGGAAAATATATTTGTTACTTTGGGATAATATATATTGATCATATGAAATGTCCAGCTATTTCAAGCATTTACATAAACACAAGTGCATTGTCTACCACAGTATCTTAAATATCCACATTTGCATGCATTCACAGGTTGGAAATAATCAGTCACTCAAGTTTTAAAATGTTGCCTCAAGTAGCTGAATTTCAGAGTTATAATTATCTATATGTGTATATCATTTTTTTCCTTCTCAAGTGAAAAAAAAAAAGGCTGAACTGTTTCAGCCCATTTCTGATGTCATTAGTGGATATAAACGTAAGTTAAGTTCTCAGAAATATCTCAGTACAAATACTGATAGGAATTCCAATGTGTACCCCATTTTACTGATCCGGTATCATCAGTTAATTGTATCAGGGACTTCAGCTTTCTCACAGCTACTCCTGAAAATCAAACAGGATTAAAGGATAGAGACTGAATATCATGCTTCATGACTATCTTCAGTGATAGTATTAGGCAGCCAGCATGGTTTCAGCAAAGGCAAATCTTGCCTAACCAATCTGGTAGCCTTCTATGATGGAGTGACAGCATCAGTGGACAAAGGAAGGGCGATGGATACCATCTACCTGGACTTGAGCAAAGCCTTTGATATGGTCCCTCACCACACTCTTCTCTCTAAATTGGAAAGGTATAGATTTGAAGGATGGACTTTTAGGTGGATAAAGAATTGTTTGGCTGGTTGCAGCCAGAGGGTTGTGGTCAACAGTTTTATGTCTGGGTGGAGGCTGGTGACAAGTGCTGTCCCTCAGGGGTTGGTCTTGGGACTGGTGCTTTTCAACATCTTTATCAATGACATAGAAGACGGAATCGAGTGCACCCTCTTCA
Organism: Aythya marila; assembly: GCF_965140915.1. Classification (NCBI taxonomy): domain Eukaryota; kingdom Metazoa; phylum Chordata; class Aves; order Anseriformes; family Anatidae; genus Aythya; species Aythya marila. The sequence continues at coordinate 140,446,906 of NC_139043.1, forward strand.
AGTTTGCAGATGACATCAAGTTGAGCGGTGTAGTCAATACAATAGAGAGAAGAGATGCTGTCCAGAGGGACATGGACAGGTTGGAGAAGTGGGCCCATGAGAACCTAATGAGGTTCAACAAGGCCAAGTGCAAGGTGTTGCACTTGGGCTGGGGCAATCCCAGGTATTTATATAGACTGGGAGAACTTGAGAGCAGCCCTGTGGGGAAGGACTTGGGGATCCTGATGGATGAGAAGCTGGACATGACCCAGCAGTGCGCACTTGCAGCCCAGATGGCCATCTGTGTCCTGGGCTGCATTAAAAAATGGGTGGCCAGCAGGTAGAGGGAGGTGATTGTCCCCCTCTACTCTGCTCTTGTGAGACCCCACCTGCGTGCAGGCCTACTAGGGCCCCCAGCACAAGAATGATATGGAGCTCTTGCAACGAGTCCAGAGGAGGGCCACTAAGATGATTAGAGGACTGGAGTACCTCCCCTGTGAGAAAAAAGGTTGATGGAACTGGTCTTGTTTAGCTTGGAGAAGAGAAGGCTCCGGGGAGACCTCATTGTGGCCTTCCAGTACTTGAAGGGAGCTTATAAACAGGAGGGGGGATGCCTGTTTATGTGTGTTGATAGTGATAGAACTAGGGGGAATAGTTTTAAACAAAGACGGGAGATTTAGGTTAGAAATTAGGAGAAAGTTTTTCACTCAGAGGGTGGTAAGGTACTGGAACAGGTTGCCCAGCTAGGTTGTGGATGTCCCATCCCTGAAGGCATTCAAGGCCAGTCTGGATGCAGCTCTGGGCAACCTGCTCTAGTGGTTGGCAACCATGCCCAGAGCAGGGGGGTTGAAACTAGATGATCTTTAAGGTCCTCTTCAACCCAGGTCATTCTATGATTCTATGATTAAAGGTTCTACAAACCTAATTACAATCATAGGCATGTCCATGAAATTGCATTTCTGCCATTACATTTGCACAACTATAAATGAATAACTTATTCAGAGACTGACAAGTCATGATCCCAGTTCTCTCAGCCGCTCCTCGTAGACCTTGTTTTCTAGACCCTTCACCAGCTTCTCTGGACATAATCCAGGGACTCAATGTCCTTCTTGTTGTTAGGTTCCCAAAACTGAACACAGTACTCAAGGTGTGGCCTAACCAAAGCAGAGTACAGGAGGACAATCACTTCCTTGGTTCTGATGACTATGCTATTCCTGATACAAGCTAGGGTGCAGCTGGCCTCCTTGTCCAGCTGGAAACACTGCTGGCTCACATTCAGCCGAGCATTGACCAATACTCCCAGATCCTTTTCGGTCACACAGCTTTCCAGACACTCTGCCCCAAGCCTGCTGTGCTGTCCGAGTTTTTTGTGACCAAAGTGCAGGACACGGTACTTGGTTTTGTTAAACTTCATCCCATTAGCCTTGGCCCATCAATCCATCCTGTTCAGGTCCCTCTGCAGGGTTTTCCTATCCTCTGGCAGATCGCCACTTCCCCCCAACTTGGTGTCATCTGCAGACTTACTGAGGGTGCATTCAATTCTTTCATCCAAATCATAAATAAAGATATTAAAGAGGATGGGCCATAACACTGACCCGTGGGGAACACCACTGGTGACTAGTCAACAGATGGATTTCACTCCATTCACCACCACTCTTTGGGCCCAGCCATCCAGACAGTTTTTAACCCAGTTTTTAAGACTGTACCTGTCTAAGCCATGGGCTTCCCCCTCCTCCAGGAGAATACTGAGGGAGACTATGTCAAAGGCCTTTGTGAAGTCTAGGTAGACTATGTCAACAGCCTTTCCCTCATCCACCAGGTGAGTTACTTGGTCATAGGAGCAGATGAGGTTGGTCAGGTAGGACCTGCCTTTTATGAACCCACGCTGGCTTGCTCTGATCTTCTGGTTGTCCTGCACATGCTGTGTGATTGCACTGAAGATGATCTGTTCTATAACCTTTCCTGGCACCAAGGTCAGGCTGACAGGCCTATAGTTTACCAAATCCTCTTTATGATCTTTCTTATAGATGGGTGTCACATTAGCAAGTCTCCAGTCATCTGGGACCTCTCCATTTGACCAGGACCACTGATTTAGTCACCTAATGTGGTGTGTAATGATACATAAACTCTTACAGAAATCAGCAGTGAGTGCCTAACTCAGGACTGCAGTCAATGTCTAATTTAAATGCTCTGAACTATCTTCACAGTCTTTAGCTTTCATTACTGATTGCATAGAAAATATAGAGAATGCAGGATCCTAACTTAATCAAGTGTTTTAATCAAGTAGTGTTCTTCAAAATCAATTTCAAATTTGTTTTAGCTTATAAATACTATTGCTGATGGGCAGTGATGGCTCTTTGAAAATAGAACTCATAATTTTCTTAAATGTTACCATGTATGAAATTAGGTTGCATTTGTGATGTTTCTGTTTTCTGTAAACTTTTTACATTTTTATTAAGTATTTTAGTTATTTCAAACAAAAACAGAATTTTCAAAATGATTATATAGCAGTAAACTATAAAATACTATATATAGTATATTCATATACTATATATACACTATATATATAGTATATATATTCTATATATAGTCTATTCATATACTATACTATAAATAGTATATATATACTATATATAGAATATAAATAGCAGTAAACTACAAAATAATATTTTATTAAATATTATAAAATAATATTTTGTTCAACATTATACTATCTTGTTCAACATCTTCATTGATGACCTTGATGAGGAAATAGAGTCTGCCCTCAGCAAGTGTGTCACTGATACAAAGTTCGGTGGAGTGGCCAACACACCAGAAGGCTGTGCTGCCATTCAGCGAGACCTGGACCAGCTGGAGAGATGGGCAGGAAGAAACCAAATGAGGTTTAATAAGAGCAAGTGTAGAGTCCTGCACCTGGGAAGGAACAACCGCATGTATCAGTCCAGGCTGGGCGATGACCTGCTGGAGAGGAGCTCTAAGGAGAAGGACCTGGGGGTCCTGGTGGACGACAGGTTGACCATGAGCCAGCAGTGTGCCCTGGTGGCCAAGAAGGCCAAGGGGATCCTGGCGTGCATTAAAAGGAGTGTGGCCAGCAGGTCAAGGGAGGTGATCCTGCCCCTCTACTCTGCTCTGGTCAGGCCTCACCTGTGTCCAGTTCTGGGCTTGCCAGTACAAAAAAGACAGGGATCTCCTGGAAAGAGTACAGCGGAGGGCCACAAAGATGATATAGGGCCTGGAGCATCTTCCTTATGAGGAAAGGCTGAAAGACCTGGGTCTGTTCAGCCTGGAGAAAAGAAGACTGAGAGGGGATCTTATTAAAGTTTACAGATACTTTAAGCATGGAAGACAGAGGGATTTGGCCAACCTGTTTTCAGTGGTTTGTGGGGACAAGACAAGGGGCAATGGCCAAAAAATGGATCACAAAAAGTTCTGCACCAACAAGTGAAAGAACTTCTTCATGGTGAGGGTGACAGAGCAGTGGAACAGGCCGCCCAGAGAGGTTGTGGAGTCTCCTCTGGAGATATTCAAGGCCCATCTGGATGCCTACCTGAGCAACCTGCTCTAGGTAACCTGCTTTTGCAGCAGGGTTGGACCCGATGATTTCTCGAGGTCCCTTCCAACCCCTACAATTCTGTGATTCTGTCATTCTATGATTTTGAAAACTCTTGATGAATTAGAATACATTAAAATCTCTGTAATGTAATTTATTAAAAAACAGATATAATAATGGTTATTCTGTTTCCTTTCCAAAACTTTTAAATGTAAATTTAGAAATAATCTCTTCAATTTTAAATGGACTCCAACAGGCAATTGGACCTTTATTACATCTTTATATACAGAAACTAAGTTTTTTATTCTTTTAAAATTATTATTTTTATTTTATTTTATTTTATTTTATTTTGCTTTTGAAACAAGGGCATAGAAAACTTGCTACCATGGTTTCTTGATAAATGTTAAGGTAGAAATTACATGAGATGAAGCTTGAAAGTTCTATTATACTAGCCATAACTGCCTCACTAAATTTCTCACTAAAAAGTGAGATATACATAACCTAGCTTTATAGATAATTTTCTGCTATATATTCCATGAAGGTCTTAATCTAAATTTTTGTAAAATAGAATTACATCAGTATTTTAAAGGACTCATTCCGAACTCCAGTTGAAGCATATTTATGTAACAATTAACTTTTGTAACTATATGTAAAATAACAGAACTTCTAAGAAAACGTGCATAATCTCTCCATGGAAAGAACCCATCTAATTTCACTCTGCAAGAACAAGATTTATGTAATTTGATGGAGGGAGGAAAACAAAACAAAACCAAACAAACAAACAAAAAACAAAGCAAAACAAAACTGACAAAAAAAAAAGCACACATGGGGAAGCATCTCTATTCCCTCTTACTTACAATGAATCACTGACATACTGAAATAATATATTTTAAACTTTTAAAAAGTTACGGGTATATCTTTTAAAATTTCTTTAAATCTTACATCCTTTAAGAACTGCGTGAATGAAAAGATGTGCAATGAGTTCCACTGTGACCATCATTAGTGAGAGAAAGGATGTATGAAAACCCTTTTCATGCTCTTGCGCCAGGAAAAACATTTTTAAACACGATGATAACAAGAAAATAACAAGTATACTTACCTGAATCCCAGCTCCCTCTGGTACTGTGATCTTCCACACACAATTCAGATTGTTGTCATAAGGTTCAGGGTAACCAGGAGACAAAATGGTCCCTTTGCGCTTTGTTAAAATTCCACCACAGGGCACTGAAAGGAAATGCACAAGTCAAAAAAAAAGAAGTGCAAAGCCTCACAAGTGAGAAGAGTTATTATTATTAAAGCTTAATCAACATTCATCATACTATATCTGAAAACTTTTGTAAATTTATGTTACACTTAAAAAATATATATATTTGCCTCAGGAACAACAACAACAACAACAACAAAAACAAACAAAACAACAACAAAGTGGCATCATTGCCCATGGAACCACACAATTTTTCAAGGTCCCTTCCAACCCATGTCGTTCTATGATTCCATGATTCATTCATATACCCCTGTCTTATTTATTTGACCTTTAACAAAACAAAATTTATTCCAATATGTCCTAGTAACCTTACAAAGATAAAGTTTAATTGTTAGTGCTTAAGAATGAAGTTTGAACAGTTACGTATTTTATTAGTATAAAGGAGTAAAATAGAAAAATTCTATCTCAATATTGCTATTTTTATTGTCTAAATAATCAATAATCAGTCTCAACTCCTTGGCAACTCTTCTTTGATTGTATGAATTACGCAATTACAGACTATGGATCTATCATATTAGTAAAGAGATTGGTAAAGGCTTACTTCACTCATCATATCTATGTCCATGGATTAATAATAGTGTTACACATGAAATAAGACAGAGGCGTACATCAACATCATTTCCCTTCTGAACGATCAACTTGAATGTATCTTGACTAGTTTGTTAGATGCTCTGACAGGGACAAATAAACTAAAGTTTAATCTAGATACCGATATTCTTTGGTATTTAAGAAGTTGAAGGAAAAGATTGATGAGATAGTTTAACAAACTGTTAGAATCATGGAATGCTTTGGGTTGGAATGGACCATAAAGATAATCTAATTCCAAACCTCCTGCCATGGACAGGGGTGCCAGACACTAGACCAGGTTGCTCAAAGCCACAGCCAACCTGGTCTTGAACACAGCCAGGGATGGGGCATCCATAGCTTCTCTGGGCAACCTGTTCCAGTACCTCACCACCCTCTGAGTAAAGAATTTCTTCCTTCTGTCTAATCTAAATATTCCTTCTTTTAGTTTAAAACTATTACTCCTTGTAATGGTACACTTCCTGATAAAGAGTCCCTCTCCAGCTTTCTTGTAGTCCCTCCTTTAGGTACTGGAAGTCTGCAGTGAGGTCTCCCTGGAGACTTCTCTCTCCAGGCTGAAGAAAGCAACTCCCTCAACCTATCTTCACAGCAAAGGTGTTCCAGCCCTTTGATTGTGGCTCTCCTCTGTGTTTGCTCTCACAGGTCCATGTTCTTATTATATTGGGGATCGCAGAGCTGAAGGCAGTAATCTAAATGGGGTCTCATGAGAACAGAGTAAAAAATCACCCTCTCTTGACCTGCTTGCTGTCCCTACTTCTTTTGATGCAGCCCAGGATATGTTTGACTTTCTGGGCTGCAAGTACACATTGCCATGCCCATGATGAGTTTTTCATCAACCAATTTCCCCCTAGGTCCTTCTCCTTGGAGTTAATCTTAAGCTATTCTCCACTCAGCCTGTATTTGTTCTTGGAATTGCCCTGTTCTTGAAATTGCCAGGACCTTGCACTCGGCCTTGTTGAACATGAAGTTCACACAGGCCCACCTCTCAAGTCTGTCAATGTCCCTCTGGATGGCATCTGTTCCCTCCAGTGTACCAGCCGCACCACACAGCTTGTTGCCATTGATGAACTTGCTGAGGGTGCTCTCAATCCAACTGTCCATGTTGCCAACAACGATGTTAAACAGAAGCTAATGTATCATTTCTACGCAACTTCGATAAGTTCTGAATTGATTTCATTAGATAAAAATATGAGGATTTATAAAATATGTAGAAGAATGCCACTTAATAACGAATACTGTAGCTACATTTTGTGTGGCACATAATTGTTAGAATCTCTTCAAATTACACAGATAAACTAAAGGTCAGTATAACTCAAAACGTTTAAATAATTAATACGTTTAAATAATTTACGTTTAAATAATTTAAATAACTTGTAAAAGGATGGACAGAATGATTGATGTCTGCTATCTCTAAGAAAACATTCAAACATTCACTAGAGTTAAGGCAATCTAATGTGGTCAGGTCTACCACTTCAATTATTAAACTGATTTAGTTCAATGGAATTTTATCCTCATATATATTTTATCACTGTTATTGGCACAGTAATTTTCACATGTGAAGTGGCCTGTAACCCTTTCACAGCTTGCCTAGAGACAGTTTGTCTTTCACAGAATAAGTCTATATGTATATGCATATGCATATGTATATGTATATAATATAATACGTTGTGATCAATGACCAAAATAATTATTTTGCTGAATTGTTATGTCTGAAAAAAAAAGTGAATACATTTCAAGGGTATAAACAAAAATCAATTATATTGGTTCTACTGTAGCAATTGAGGATAAATGAAGTATAGATAAATACTTCAGTTTCTTACTGATATATTAATCATGGTTCTATTCATTTTGACTGAAACAGTCCAAATAAACATTATTCATGTATAATATATTGTTAATCCTATTTTATTAATATTACTCCAGTGGCACTTAGTTGTTATCTCTGTCAAGATTTTAGTATTATGGAGGAAACATTTTGTTTTTATTGAAAAGCACTTGGTCTCTACCATGCAGCATTATATGATTAAGCAAAGAGGATTCAAAACCAACGTAATTAAAAATGTGTTGTTTTTGTTGTTTTTTTTTTTTTTTTTTCCTTTTTCCCTTTCTCCTCTACTCATCTAAAACTCTGCTTATGTACTTCTTAATGCTGGGGTCAGTTCTATAGTGTGGTTTTGCAGTAGGTTAGGATGATTTTTCTAAAAAATCTATTGCCTTTCAAGAATAGTAAAGTAACTAACTCATACATATATTTACTGTTTGGTTTGGGAACTGTGTTCTTCAGATGCCTTCATCCTCAAAATGAATGTTTCTTAATGTATTAAATTTTCACAAAATTAATGTATAGGGCAGTTGGTACTGCAACAGATGTTACAGGTGGAAAAGTTTGATGGCATTGCAAAAAAACAAAAAAATCCATGTAAATGACAACCAATTTTGATTCATTTATAAACAACTGGGTTTTTTTATATTAAAAAAAAAATCAAACAAAAAAAACCTCTATTAAAAATAACATGCACAGCAGCCAATGTATTTGCCCTTGATGTAAGCCTATGGAAAAATACACAAATATCATTTTATTTCCTTACTCTGCGACTTTTCAGAACTATCACCAGATTTCCAGTCGGTACAGATCAGCTTTATTAATGTCAATGGATGCACATTAATTTAAGACTCAAATGTTGAGAATTTAATCTTGTATGATCAGAACCAGATGAGATATATTTTCTGCTCTGGAAAATTACTGCTTTTTTTTTTTTGTCAAGCATTGAAATATTAGCTTAACTATTTTTAAATCTTTAATATAGTAGTCTTCTTCATAACAGCTTACACTATCTTATTAGAGACCCAAAAGGTGAGAGCATCTTAGTCTTGAAGGAGTGAGTGAGAGAAGAAACTGTTATTTCTGAAACTTGATTAAAGGATAACGAGAGATGTCACTGATGTTAATGTAAAAGAAGGTAACATATAATTTGTAACAGAAGGGTATGTTCATGAAACTAGTGAAATATTGCAGCAGGGTTAGAATTGAAAGGGTAATAAAATCTTAACCTTGAATGGAGAAGGAAGTGAGTAAAAGTAAGCAGGAATAAAATATTGTGTGGATGACAACGAAGGAAAACATTCAGCTAGAGATGATGGTCAACACTTTAGGCAGCAATTAGTCCTATTAAAAAGCCTGAAGAACTCACCAACACATGTAGGGAGAGAATCATTCCACTGTGCCAATGCATTTGGTACTGTATCACATCTAATTGCTGTTGATCCATGAAGGATATACCCTGGATTGCATTCAAAAAGAACCAATGACCCAACTGCAAATTCATTTCCAATCCTTTTTCCAAATCTTGGTTCAGGCACAGAGCTGCACTGTGTTGCACTTGTTCTTGGAACAGCTGCAAACATAAGAATTGTGGATTCCTAATTTTAGATTTGGTGAAGGAATACAGATTTTGAACCACAAATATTTGGAATGACTGGAAGTAACATTCACTTATTTGCCAGTTAAGAACATCTGCTTAATCCCCAACTTAATCTTCACAATGTGGATTACATACTTCTGATGACTAAATTGCTATTTAGAAGCGCATAGCAGTGATATCCTTGCCAAGACGAAAAGCAATGTATAAAATCCATAATGAAACCTTTCTAAAATGACACTGAAAAGAAATATCACTATGAAATGTTAATCTAATAGTTAAAAAACAAAACAAAACAAAACAAACAATCAATGTCAGATAGGTGTTTACATTTATTCTTGTGGATTTCTAAATGTGTATTATGCCTGCCAGATCAGGATTTAGAATCCATAGAAAAATGGATTGCAGTTGCAAATACTGATGTATAACCATTTCTGTGTTTTGCCCATAAAAAGGCAAATAATGTAAATAAAGGGAAGCAGTTTAATGATAGAAAGATCACTGATTCACCCACAGGTAATACTATTTGCAGTTATTCATATTTAATGTGAGAGATTTAAAAAGAAAACCAGTTTCTTTAAAAAGAAATCAGTTTGAGCCACAAGATATATCTAGCATTAATCAATCATATTAGCAAACATAAAACAGCTGCATTCTATAAGCGCCTTCTTAAATTTGGAACTTCCCTTATGCTTCTTAATTATTTGATTTAACATTTAAAATACAAATAAAAGAATGGAGCTAACATTATTTTTAAAAACAGGCAGAAATCATGAAACTTATTACATCATTAACAGGCTATTAATTTCCTTTTAATTTTCAGTCTGTTCCTCTCTGATCATTTACAACTTGTGAAGAAATTAATAAATTTACAAACTTTTCCAGGCTCTCTCACCTTGATAAACAAAATGAAATCCTTTAGCTGTTACTGGTCCAACTGAAGTAAATCTAACCGTGATCTGGTTACCTGAGCTCAATGGAAGGGATTCACCTACTCAAACAAAGCAAATACAAAGCTATCATAATCAGTTTTTACTAAAGAAGCATACAAAATTCCTGTCACCAACTCTACAGCTAAGACAACCCTCCCCTCCCCCCTTCCAGTCCTGTTCTGTTTCTTTAACTTGGCAGGATAGATTAAACATCTTAAGTTGGCAGTATCATGCTGTTCTAGAAAATGGGGACTAAAAATCACTACGGTTATTATGAATATATATTTTTCCCTTATAAAAAGTATATATATATATATATCTATATTCACACCATGTCTGTAAATAAGTCAACATGCACATAATCTATACAGTTTCACTTTGCTATAAAAAATATGCTGGTTTCCCTTTTATAATATCTATTTCAGATTGCTTACTAGATACAAGTAATAAAGGCATGAAGTAAGAAGCCCCAAATACACACTATAACAAGTGAATATTAAAAAAAAAAAAAAAAAAATCCACTTGGCTTTTATTTCTTCATTAATGAACACAGTTTTGAGTGATTACATTTTTATTTTAAAATCCCAATTTCATATATTTCCTGAACAGCATCTAAGAAAATATGACAGTTGTCTTTTCTTTTCTCTTTCCTTTTTTGTTTTTTAACTACACTATCTTTATAGTTTATATAAAATAAATTTTATTTTAATGGTTTAATGACAGTTCTGTTAACATATACCTGAATGAGATCCTGAGAGAGAAGATAACAGTGATGACTGCAGAGATGGGCCATCATATACTTCAACCACATCATGGAGTGATGTCTGGAAAAATACAAACTGGCCAAAAACCACTGATCAAACAGGAAGGTGAAAAAGCAAGAAGCACCAACAGCCAAAAATGGGGGATAAAATGAGAAGAAAAAAAAAAAAAAAACATACATTAATATACTGCATTAAAATATTTTAATTGAAAATATATTTATTGGCTGATTTCTCTGACCATTTAATTATTTTTCCCTGAGTATACTGTTATTTTTCATAACATAACAGCATTAAAACGTAATTCTATATATAGAGAATAGGCAATGAAGGTATATGTTCATACATGTAATTGTTGGAAAATTTTAGTAATTAGGCAAAAAAAAGTCTGTTTTTGTATTTTCAAATTCTCTACTTTTCCCTCCCCACAAAATTCCTCAGCTCAATATCCTCCTTTATAGTCTTGGCATATTCTTATATATGTTGTTTTATCCATTCATTTTGTTGATAACCTTCTCTAAATTTCACAGACCTTGGGATTCTTCTTAAGAACATTAACATTCAGTGCATCTTTTATATTTGCAAAATAAATGAGCAACTAACTCAAAGTTTGTTAACTCAAACATTTGGGAATTCATATGCTGAATCACAAATATATTTATTTTTTAGTCATGCTAGATGAACAACTGAATTCAATAACGTTACTTTTGCACTTAAGTTCAGCGGTCTTTTGCAGCACTTTCACATCAGAGGTATTTGCTCTTTCAATATATATAAATAATTAAAATAGGAAAAAAAGAAAATTTGGGATTAATTCTGACCCAAATATCTACAAAACATTTACACCCTGATTTTATCACCATTACAAGCAATTTGCCAGAAAAGTGGCTTAAGGAGTATAAAGGGGTAAAAAAGATGGAAGAAGATATATATTTGTAGGAATAGTAACACCTACTAAGAACAGAAGGTAAACAGAACCAGTTTCTGGTTGTGGTTCATTATCCAGGTTAGGCATTTAGTGGTAAATATTCTGGTGTGTTGCTACTGGAGACATAATATATTTCTTTGCCATATGGTCAGTAATATTTTTATCTGCTATATTTTATTGTAATAGATGAAGCTAGGCACTTATAGTTCTTCCAAAGTATACATTCTAATAAAGCTTTAAAATAAGTACATAAAAAATGTGGAGTCTTCAAATTGTCTTTTTTCCTCTTCCTCCTCCTCCTCCTCCTTCTCCTCCTGCTCTTCCTCCTTTTCCTTTTCCTTTTCCTTTTCCTTTTCCTTTTCCTTTTCCTCTTTCCTTTTTCCCTTTTCCTTTTCCCTTTTCCCTTTTTCTTTTTCTTTTTCTTTCTCCTTGTCCTATTTCCTTTTCTATAAATTCATAGATGTAAAAAATAGCAATTGTACTCTGCTAACTTGGGATCTTATTATAAACTCTTCAAGAAGAAACGAAATCCATTTTTGAAATGAGAATCTCTTTTTGAAGTGAAGGCGTGGATGCGGAGTTTATAAAATGTTCAAAAAAGTAATTAAAAGAACAATTCCACGAGACATTTACAAAGTATTTTGTCTATCTTTAGGATGAACCATAAGTGAGATCTAAAAAATATCTTTATTTTTCCTCCAATCTTCAGAAAAGTATTATTACTATTATTTTTTAATTTTATTTTTACTAGCTCTGCTTATTTTTAAATATTTAGCTGCATACATCTTCACTGCGGTGTTCCTGGAAATAACTAACAAGCTTAACATCTAATTACTTCTGCCATGTTGTCCATTCACGTTTGTATTTTCCTCGAATTTTCACACTCAATGAAGTCCACTTTGCCATTGAGCCAAGCAATATTCCTTGTGACTTCCACTGCTATTTTCCATATCATGAAAAGTTACAAGCTATGTACAGAAATTTCAGGCAAGTTCTGAGGCATAACTATTAGCACGAGCTGTATTGTCGGAAAACTGTAAAAACAGAATTGATGAACTATATTTGCGATTTAATGGGCTATTGTAAGATATTCCGTAGCAATTATAACATAGAGTGGGCCAAGTTCAAAGGTCAATTTCTATACAAAAAAGATCAAATAAATTGAATTTATAGCTGAGACGGGAAGCCTCCAGAGCTCATCTAGTCCAACCTGCTTGTTTGGAGAGTCATCTCAAGCACAATTCTAAGGGTTGCGTCTTGTAGGAATTTGAATACTTCCATGAATTGAAAGTCTACAACCTCTATGGGCAAGCTGTTTTTGGTTCCAATCACCCTTACAAAAAAGTTTTTCTCTTTTGTTTAAATGGAATTTATCATGTTTCAGTTTGTACCCATTGCCTCTTGTCCTGTCACAGGGCACTACTAAGAAGCCTGGCTCTGTCTCCTTTACTCCCTAGGTATTTATACACAATGATGAGATACCCCTGAAGCGTCTCTTCTCTAGGCTGAACAATCTCAGCTCTATTACATGTCCAGTTGCTTAACCATCTTTGTCACCCTTCATTAGACTTGCTCCAGTACATCCATGTCTCTCTTGTAGTGGTATCCAGCACTGGACATACCACCCCTAACGTGTCTCACCAGTGCTGAATGGAGGGGTAGGATCTTCTCACTCAATTTTCTGGCAATGCTCTGCCTAATGTAGTCCAAGAGGCTGAAGGCATTCTTTGTGGCAAGGGCACATTGCTGGGTCATGTTCAGCATGGTGTCCATCTGTACCCCCAGGACCTTTCCTGCAAAGTTGCTTTCCAGCCAGCTATCTGCCAGTCTGTACTAGGGCACAGAGCTATTCCTCAGTTTCAGACTCTTGCTGAACCTCATGAGCTACCTGAATCTATATGGTATATCATATCTATATGGTATATCTATGTATATCTATGTATATATGTATCTATGTATATCTATATATATGGTATACATGTATCTATGGTATAGATATGGTGTACCATATAGATAGCACATCTATATGGTATATCAAAAAAATTCAGTTTTGTATCATCTGTAAACTCACTGGGAGTGCACTCTGTCCCATCATACATATCATGAAGATATTAAATAATAGTGGCTGCAGCATCAGTCCCTAGGGTATGCCATTACTGACTGGGTGCCAGCTATCATTCATGCTGTTGATCACAACCCTTTGAGCTTGGCAGTTTAGCCAGTTTTCAGTCCACCTCAATGACTTCTTATCTAGTCAGTATGTCATCAAATTGTAAATGAGAATATTATGCAAGCCATTGTTGAAAGCCTTGCTAAAGTCAAGATAAACAACATTCAGTGCTCTCCATTCAACCACCAAGCCAGTATACAAATTGTAGCAGGCAATCAGGTCTGTAAGGCATAATTTCCTTTTCGTAAATCCACGCTTACTACTTACAATAACCTTCTTTTCCTTGCTATGTTTGGAAAAGGTGACCGAGCCTGTATGTCCCACCTACCCAGGCGTTTAGGGAGGTAAGGCTAACTGGCCTATATTTCCCTAGATCCATCTCTTTGCCCTTCTTGAAGATAGGAGTGGCATTTGTTTTTCTCAGGAACCTCCTTTGACTTCCATGATATTTCAGAGGTAACTAATCTCCCTCAGTACTCTTGCATGCATCCCATCAGGTCCCATGCGCTTGTGTACATGCAAGATGTTTAAGTGTTCCCTCACTTTGTCCTTCCTCATTCCAAACTTCTAATGGTCTCAGGGGCAAAGGATTGCTGAAGTCTGTCCTACCAGTAGAGATTCATGCAAATCACCAGGACCCCTGCACCTTTGAAAAGTGGACCACATTTTCCTACTCTTCTTTTTGTTGGTTCTGTAGAAGCCTTTCATATCTTGGGGAGGGGAGGCGAGGCAAGGCAAGGCGAGGCGAGGCGAGGGCTGGTGGATAAAAAGCTCAACATGAGCTTGTCAGTGTGTGCTTGCAGCCTGGAAAGCCAACCATATCCTGGGCTGCATCAAAAGAAGTGTGGACAGCAGGTCATGCAGGTGGTTCTCCCCCTCTACTCTTTTCTTGTGAGACTCCACTTAGAGTAAGGTGGCTTCAGCCCTTGGGTCCCCAACATAAGAAGATAGACCTGTTGTAGCAAGTCCAGAGAAGGACCCTGAGGATGATCTGAGGGCTGGAACACCTCTCCTATGAATACACGTTGAGAGAATTGGGATTTTTCAGCCTGGGGAGACCTTCCAGTACTTAAAGGAGGCCTATAGAAAAGATGTGGAAATACTTTTTTATCAAGGAGCGTAGTGATAGGTTAAGGCTGAAAGTATCCAAGGCTGGGTTGGATGGGACTTTGGGCAACCAGATCTAGTTGGAGGTGTTGGCAGGGTAGTTTTAACTAGATGATCTTTAGAGTCCTTTTCAACAAATCTTTCCGTGATTCTGTAATTCTACAGTTGTATGATTAAGAGCATAATTCAAATGTCTCTTGAACATTGACAGGCATGGGACATCAACCACCTCACTAAGAAGCCTCTTCTAGTGTTTGACTACCTTCACAGTAAAGAATTTCTTCCTAATATCTAGTCTGAATCTCCCCTAGCACAGCTTTGTGCCATTACCTTGCAAACTATCATTGCTTACCAGGGAGATCAGCATCTCCCTCTCCATTTCCTTTCCTCAGGAAGCTGTATAAAGCAATAAGGCCACCTCTTAGCTTCCATTTCTCCAAACTAGACAAACCAAGTGTCCTCAGCCTCTCCTCATAGGAGATACCTTCCAGCCCTTTTAGCAGCTTTGTTGTTCCTCTGGATGCATTCAAGCATCTTAATATCCTTTTTATATTTTGGAGATCAGAACTGCACATGATACTCAAGATGAGGCTGCACCAAGTCTAAATATAGTGGGAGAATCACCTATTTTGGCTGGTTGGTTATGTTGTGTTAAATACACCCCACAATGTCGTTTGCCCTCTTGGCTGCCAGGGAACACTGTTGACTCACGTTGAGCCTGCAGTCAATCAGCACCCTCAAAACCCTTTCTGCTGAGCTGCTCTCTAGCCATTTGTCTCCCAGTCTGTACTTGTGTCTGACATTACTTCACCTCATGTACAGCACCTAGCATTTACCCCTGTTGAATTTCATGCCGTTGATGTTTGTCCAATGCTCTAATCTACCTAGATCCTTCTACAAGGCTTCTTGTCCCTCCAGGGAGCCAACAGCACCTCTCAGTTTAGCATCATCAGCAAACTTGCTGAGGTTACATTCGACTATTATATCTAGATCATTGATAAAAATATTGAATAGAACTGTCCCTAGAATTGAGCCCTTGAGAACACCACTAGTGACTGCCCACCAGCCAGATGTAGCCCAATTCACTACAATCCACTGAGCTCTACAATTAAGCCCATTCATCACCCAGTGTAGCATGTACTTGTTCAACTCACAGTTGGATAATTTGTCCAGAAAGATACAATGAGGGATAGTATTAAAGGTCTTACTAAAATCCAGAAAGATTACTTCCACCATCTTCCCTTCATTCACTACGCAGGTGATCTTGTAACAGAAGGAGATCAAATTTCTAAGACAGGACTTTCCTTGGTGAACCCATGTTGATTATGTTTGATAATAGCTTTGTTCTAAATGTCTTTCAATATGCCCCAAGACAACCTTCTTCATAACTTTTTCAGGGGCTTACAGGTTTGTAGTCTCCCGGGTCTTCTCTTGGGCCCTTCTTGTAGATAGGTATAACATTGGCTAGCTTCCAGTCAGAAGGGACCTCCCCAGGCTGCCAAGACCTTTGGTAAATAGTTGAGAGGGGTTCAGCTATAGCATTTGCTAATTCCTTAAGTACTCTGGGGTAAATCCTGTCAGACTTATGAACGTTCAACTAATACAGTGGTCCATATAGTTTCAGTGGAGTAAGATGAGCTGTCTTACTTTGTGCCATTCTACAGAACCCAAGGTTTCCCATTGACATGAATGGGATATATTTTTTGGCTTATGATGTATCAAACTCAGAAAGCTTTAAGATGAAGTCTATTACTGATGCAATTCATTTGCCTTTATGATATTAACAAATGTCCCAAATAGGGCCTAAATTATCTCTATAAATACATCTGCCACCAGGAACTATTAAAGAGTGGGAGTAAAAAGTCTGTTTCTGTGTGTGAAAGACATAAACGGCTAGCTAAAGCCATCCATTTGCTATGAATAATAATTTTAAGTTGTGCTTGAGCATGGTGTTTTACATAAATCTTTTATACTCTTTAAAAAATGAAAATGGAAGCAGGGAGTCTCAATAGGTTTCTTCTGATGGTAACTGTAAAGTCGAGGTGTTGTGGTATAGACAGAAGCTAGAGGACTTCCTCAGAATTTGAAGTTACTTCCAGAAGCTAGCTTCTGATCATTTCAAATAGAATTTTTGTCATCAGACTAAGCAATCTTCCAAAACTAGAGCCTTGCTGACAGCAACACAAATGTTTGAGTTCAGTGAATCTGTAAAAAAAAAAATAATCTTATTCTTCACTAGCTCCACTGTTGACATCTTCTCTTTGCTTAAGGTGAGATGTTTTCCCTATCAGGCTTTTTAAAGCAGCATATTAAAACTTTTTTTTTTTTTTATGGAAAAAAAAATCTGGGAAAAAAAAAGAAAAGTAGCATTGTTTAGAAACTTCAAAAGTCATTAAAGGACAGAAAAAGATAAATCTCTCACTAGCATCTTTGTGATGACTAAAGGTAACAGGTAATCAGTAAGAAACAAGAAATGCAAGCCTCTCCTGCTGGAACATAGTGTTCCCAGTGAGTAATCCCTTTAGCTTCATAAAAAGCAACATGAAAAAAAATGTATGAAATTTACTTTTGTATTTTTGATGACCTAGGAGCACACTGGAATGATGGACTTACTCAATAATTTTAAATTAAATTTTATTCATGTTGACAATAAACAAATAAATTGATATTCAACCCCTTCTACCTGAGAAAAAATGTCCAGTAAAACTGCAATATAACTTGAGTGTATGTTGGACTCTTCAAAAAGTAATTATTTTAGTAAACACAGAGAAGGTTTTTGAAGGGAAAGGCTGAAAGGTCACAACAAAAAAGAGGTGATCTTATAGAATTCATGCATATAGAAATATTGTTTTCAATAACCTAAATTAATTTTCACCAGTTCACACAAACAAATTGGAAGACCTGATCTTTTACTATGCAGCCGAATACGTGTTTGACATAACAATAGTGGAGTATCTTTGTGGTAGTAGTTTTGCTATTATTTAGTTTTTAAATAAAAATAGTTGTGAAATATTTTTCCTCTTACATTTCCAAATATTTTGTTTTCTACCAGCTACTGTTAATATATTCAATCTACCTTATTCCTGTAGTGGTAATCAATAATGATATGTTAGATATCTTGATAGTGGATGATACTTATTAGCATACGCTGTAGTATAACAAGAAAACTAATTGTTTGTGAATAAAATGTAGAGCCCCTACTAGTAGTATCCTGCAGGGCAAATCTCAAACAATTTCAACGCAAATAGCCATTATAAAACAGCTGTCTAGTGTTCCTGAACTTGGAAACAGCAAAAATTAATTTGAATAGTATAAGCTTCTAGGGTGAAATGCAGACTAGACGTCAAAATAAAGCTAGTGATGGGCTTAGGTGTACACCACTAGAAGTGATGTTCTTACTGTCATAAGTAAGGGTAGAGAACTGCTTACCCTCAACAGAAAATTATTAACAAGGGCAAGTGATTGCAGATGAATGGAATTGATATAACGATACAAAAATAATCTGATGCAACAATAAAGAGAAAACATTAAATAACTGAAAATTAAAATATGTAAAAGGTATGAAGAGATAGAAGGAACAGGAATAATACACATGAATGTATAGCTATATACTTTATAGCTACTGAAGCTAGATTATTCTTTCACATTTCCTAATGTATATACCAACTTCAAAAAGGCATCACAAATCTACAGAAGCCCTCAAATATAATGTAATTATATTTTAATATTATCATATGTATAATATTAGTGTAATATTATTAGAAAAAAAGAAATATAACTGAATGAGGTCACATTTAACAATAATGGTCAACATAAATATAGTAGAGATTTCCAAGCCATGCATACGTGTTCTAGTTGACTGTACTGAGGCAGGAAAAATTAATGTAAATTTATACTGTTCATAGTGTATGTGACATGCACCACTGTCTAGTTTTAATCCCTTTGTCTATGGAAAAAGGTTTAACTGAACTTTCTGCCTTGGATCATGAGCTATCTGCTCCATTGGTAGCCTTAGTGATTATGCTCTCAGGTGGAGTCCTTCATCTCCTTGCAGAACATACAGAAGATGAGGGAGGATAAAAAAAGATTTATTTTCTTTCTGCAAACAAGGGATAGATAAGGGAGGGCATGAATAATTCTGGTTCTTACTTCAGGTGCTGTTTTCTTCCTTCCATCAAGGGGAAGAAAATACCCCAAAAGGTCTGAGCTGTAGCCCATATTCTGTTTCTTCCTTTGTTTTACTTTTGTAAAGAAAGTGTTGAATGAAAGCATGCTGGCCAGTCCTTTTCTGCATTACCGTATTCCTGCATTTTCAGAGCAGGAGGGGAAAAAAAAGGATGGGAAGTGCTGTATTTTCTCATTTTTGAGAAAATAAATATTATATAAAAGTTTGAAGAGACAAAAAAAGTGTGTTTAGGGACACAGGATGGGGCAGTTAGTAACACTAGAAGCTCAGCATGCAAAATAGTCAAGTGAAATTGTAGAGAAAAAATATGCACACATATTTCCCCACAAAGAGACATAATTCCATACAAAATGGAATGGGAGAGAAATGGCACTCAGGCCTTATCCTGAATTGGGAAGAGGAGTGAATTCTTGTAATACACACGTTTCTTGTTTTTTCCTAAAATCAGCTATGTCGATTAGATTTCATAAATTATCATACTACTCTAAGCCTCAGAATTCTATTTCCCTTTCTGCAGCTCACATCCATCTTTCCTGGTTTGACTCATTATGAATATATGTGAAACCCTTCCTGAATCTGCAGCAGCACAATAGCACCGAAAACAAACACATAAAAAGACAAAACAACCCTAAAAAATAAAAAAATATATATGTAATTTTAAGTTTAAATACTATATATGCTTATTATATTATATTATACTGAATATCACAGAATCACAGAATTGTCTAGGTTGGAAGGATCATCGAGTCCAACCTCTGACCTAACACTAACAAGTCCTCCACTAAACCATATTGCTAAGTTCAACATCTAAACATCTTTTAAAGACCTCCAGGAATGGTGACTCCACCACTTCCCTGGGCAGCCCATTCCAATGCCTCACAACCCGCTCAGTAAAGAAGTTCTTCCTAATATCTGAACTAAAACTCCCCTGGCGCAACTTTAGCCCATTCCCCCTCGTCCTGTCACCAGGCACGTGGGAGAATAGATCAACACCCACCTCGCTACAGCCTCCTTTAATGTACTTATAAAGAGCGATGAGGTCACCCCTGAGCCTCCTTTTCTCCAGGCTGAACAAGCCCAGCTCCCTCAGCCACTCCTCGTAGGACTTGTTCTCCAGACCCCTCACCAGCTTCGTCGCCCTTCTCTGGACTCTTTCGAGCACCTTGATGTCCTTCCTTCTTGTAGCGAGGGGCCCAAAACTGAACACAGTACTCGAGGTGCGGCCTCACCAAAGCTGAGTGCAGGGGGACAATCACTTCCCTAGATCTGCTGGCCACACTGTTTCTTATACAAGCCAGGATGCTGTTGGCCTTCTTGGCCACCTGAGCACACTGCTGGCTCTTATTCAGCCAGCTATCAACCAATACTCCCAGGTCCTTCTCTTCCTGGCAGCTTTCCGACCACTCATCTCCCAGCCTGTAGCTCTGCTTGGGGTTATTGTGCCCCAGATATGTGATAATGACAAGTAATATTACTATGTCTTATGTCTGCTTTGTAACACAGAACCCTGAAAGAAACACCACACAATCTTCTTTTCTTTATTTTGGTTTGTTTTAATTTGACTAACCTGAAATTCAAGAGTCTATTATTGTTATTTCTTTAAATAGGCAGTGCTGGTTTATTTATCCCTGCAGACAAAAACTCTGTCTTACCTTTCTGATTAGGTTTATAGTTCTTAAAATTGATTCTCTACCTAAAATGTTGAATTTCATAGAATCATTGAATCATTTAGGTTGGAAAAGACCTCCAAGATCACCTAGTCCAACCAGTAACCTAGCACTGCCAAGTCCACCACTAAACCGTGTCACAAAGCTCTACATTTGCATGTGTTTTGAAGACCTCTAGGGATGGTGACTCAACTACCGGGCAGCCTGTTCCAAAACTTCACAAACCTTTCAGCGAAGATTTTTTTCCTAATATCGAGCCTAAACCTTCCCTGGCACAATTGAAGGCCATTTCCTCGTCTGATCACTTGGTGTTTGGGAGAAGAGACCAATCTCTACCTTGCTATAGCCTTCTTTAAGGTACAGTGCAATAAGGTAAGGTATAACCCTCCTTTTCTGTAGGCTAAACAACCTCAGCTCCCTCAGCTGCTCTTCATAAGACTTATTCTCTAGACCCTTCATCAGTTTTGTTGCCATTCTTTGGATGTGCTCCAGCACCTTAATGAAACTTAATACAGTATTTGAGGAGCAGCCTCACCAGATCTGAGTACTGAGGGACAATCACTTCCCTGATCCTGCTAGCAACACTGCTTATAATACAAACCACGATGCTGTAGGCCTTCAGGGCCATCTGAGCATGCTGCTGGCTCATATTCAACTGGCTACTGAACAATACTTCCAAGTCCCTTTCTGCTAGGCAGCTTTCCAGACAATCTTCCCCCAGCCTGTAGTGTTGCATGGGGTTGTTGTGCCCCAAGTACAGGACCCAGGATTTAATCTTGTTGAACCTTGTACAGTTGGCCTCAGCCCATCAGTCCAGCCTATCCAGATCCCTCTGTACAGTCTTCTTACCTTTGAGCAGATCAATACTCGCACCTACCTTGGTGTCATCTGCAAAATTCATGATGGTGAACTGGATCTCTTCATCCAGACCATTGATAAAGATATTGAAAAGAAGTAGCCCCAGTACTGAACCCTGGGGGACAGCACTACTGAATGGCCTCCAACTGGATTTAACTCCTTTTGCCATGGAGTCCTGTCCTGTCCATCCAGGCTGTTTTTAATCCAATGAAACATATACCTGTCCAAGCCACGAACAGACAGTTTCTCCAGAAGAAGGTTGTGGAAAACAGAGTCAAAGGCCTTACTGAAGTCTAGGTAGACCACATCCACACCCTTTCCCTCATCCACTGAGCAGGTCACCTTGTCGTAGAAGGAGATCAGATTCATCAGCAGGACCTGTCTTTCATAAACTCACACTGACTGGGCCTGATTACCTGGTTGTTCTGCATTGTGCTGTGAGATGGCACTCAAGATAATCTGCTCCATAACCTTCCCCAGCAGTGAGGTCTGACTGACAGGCCTGTAGTTTCTTGGATCCTCCTTCCAGCTCTTCTTGTACATGGTCATCACGTTTGCTAGCCGCTAGTTGACTGGGACCTTCCCTGATAGTCAGGACTGCTGATAAGTGATGGAAAGAGGCTTGGTGAATACTTCTGCCACCTCCCTCAGTACCCTTGAGTGGATCCCATCTTGCCCTGTAGGTTTGTATATGTCTAGAGAGGGATAGCCTGAGAGTGTGTCAGTAAAAATTAAGGACTGGATCAACAAAGGACACCTTGTGGTTGGGGTCTACTACAGGTTGCCTGATCAAGATAAGCCTGTTGATGAGGCCTTTTTGCTCCAGCTACAAGAAGCATCGCACTTACAGGCAATCTTCCTGGGGGATTTCAACCACACAGATGTTTGCTGGGAAAGCTATGTGGCAGGCAGTAAGCAATCCAGGAGACTCCTGGAGTGCATTGAAGACAACTTCCTCATCCAGGTATTAGACAATCAAATCAGAGGAGAAGTGTTACTGGACCTGGTGGTCCATGCAGATTAACTCATTAAAGAGGTTAAGATTGGAGGAAGTCATGCAGTGACCACGCCCTGGTTAAGTGGATGATCCTGAGGGAGATGGGCCTGGCTAAGAGCATAGTCAGGACCCTGAACTTCAGAACAGCCAACTTCCAGCTGTTCAAAGAATTAGTGGATGAGATTCCATGGGACACGATCCTTGGGGACAGAGGATCTGATCAGAGCTGTCAACTCTTTAAGGCTATTTTTCTTAGAGTGCAAGAGCTCTCTATTCCCATGTGCAATAAATCAAGCAGGGAAGGTAGGAAATTTGCATGGTTGAATAAGAATCAAACTTAGGCAAAAGAAGGACAGAGGGTGGAAACAGGGACACATGCCCTGGGAAGAGTACCAAAATGCTGCTCAGATGTGCATGGATGGGATCAGTAAATCCAAGGCACTGACAGAACTAAACTTGTTGAGGAATGCAAAGAATAACCAGAAGGAATTCTACAGGTACATTGGCAACAAGCGAATGACTAAGGAGAGTGTACTGCCTCTGACAAATGAAGACAGAGAACCGGTAACAACAGACGCGGAGAAGGCGGAGGTACTTATAAACTTCTTTGTCTCGGACTTCACAGGATTCCCACAACTTTCAAAGCCTGAGCATCTTGGATGTGGGAAGTCCCTCCCACTGTAAGCAAAGAGCAAGTTAAGGGCCTCCTGATGCAACTTAACAACTACAAGTCTATGGGGCCTGATGACATGCATCCCAGGGTCCTGAGGGAACTGGCTGATGTAGTCGCCAAAACTCTCCATCATATTTGAAAAATCATGGCATTCAGGTGACGTCCCCAGTGACTGGAAAAGGGGAAACATCTCTCACATTTTTAAAAGGGTAGAAAGGAAGACCCAGGGAACTACAGACTGGTAAGCCTCACCTCTGTGCCTGGCTAGATTAATTCTTTTGGTAAAAGTTAGTTCTTTTGCCAAAGTTAGTTCTTTGGCAGTAATGGTTTTTAATTATGTATTTTCCTGTCATCCAACACAGCAGCTATCTATGATACCATTTCCCAGATCTATTAGTGATTAATGTTATAGTCCTACCTAAAACCAAAATAATGAGAGAATTGTGTACATATGAACGAAATGTACACATATGAACATATGTACTTTAAACATGCTGTATTTTACAAGGTTGTTTTACCAAGTAAGAAAGCAAAGCTTGAGAACTTTAATGTCTATGACACCAGATAAATTAGTGCTTGTCACACTTGCACTATTATTGCACTATATCCTGCAAGATTAACTAATCAGGTTCTTATCCAGAACAGATTTAACTTTATGACTATATCAGACAAAATTGTATAGTATCATGCATTATCAATTAGAAAGCTTTTATCCTTTCCGTATTTCCATTGAGTTATATTACACAGCATTTCTGTGCAATCACTTAGGATATGTGTTAGATTTTTTATCTTAAGGAAATTATGCATATGTTAACTAAAAAGAGAATCTCATTTCACAGTTTCCAAAAGGCAATCCATAAGCTATTTCTGAAAATACTCTTTAAAAGAAAAAAAAAAAAGGAAAAAAAAAAAGAAAAAAAAAAATACATGGTTCAACTTTAGAAAACAATAAGGAAACAACAACTGGTATAGTTTTGTTGATGCAGAGAATGTCTGTCAGGAATTGTGATTTTCAATATATCATTAAATTATTTAGAAAGATGTAAAAAACAATTACAAAATATGTTGATGGTATTATGCTATTAAAGAAGTAAAAGCAAGAACTAACTGAAAAGTTACAGAAACACATTATGCTAATGAATGATGTGATAAAGTGTTAGATAAAATTCAGTGTAGATAAGTGTAAAGTAGTGCACATGAATTAAAAAATAATCCTACTTTATATTCACAATGACAGGCTTTGACTTAGCTATTAACTATCTTGGACTAAGATCTTGAGGTTATAAAATTCCTATGAAACAGTTCTGTATTCAGTAGTGCCAGAAAGGAAATAAAATACTAGCAGTTATTAGGAAAAGAGCAGAGAACAAGCAATTATAAGCCAAGTGCGAAAATCTAGAGTGCAGGGGATAGACTTTCTGGTCTGCTCTTTGCAAAAAAAAAGTGAGTGAAATGAGAAAAAGTATAGAGAAGGATGAACAGGATAACAAGAAAATATGCAATTGTCCCTATTGCATCATGAACAGATATAAATTCTTTTTAGAAATGAGTTGATTAAGGGACAAATATGATAGGAATCTATAAAATTGTGAGGTGAATAGAGAAATTGAACAGGGAATTATTTTTACTGTCCTTTCAAGTCTAAGAACTGGAGACCAGTGAGTGCAAATGTCTATAACACATTTAAAACTGGGAAGATGTTTCTTTATACAATACATGTTTAAGGTGTGGAACTGCTTGCTAAATTATATCACAAAGACTATATGGGCTAAAAAGCAGTGATATAAATTAATGGCAGAAAGATTCATATGTGCTTCCTATAGATTAGGAAATCCTTTAAGTACAGATTAATGGTGACTGAGAAGGATCAGTGAGTATTTTCCTGAGGTTACACTTTTACCTGGTTTTCCAGATTTATTGCTGTTAAAAGGACACCGTGGTAGGCAGCTCCCTACCCTTGTTTTGTGACATGGAATAATGGTAATTCTTAAGGTCTATGTCTTCAGAATTTATAGCTAAGACTGTAAAGTCTTGATATAAACACTTATGTTGATACAAATAAGTAATGGGATTGCAGAATGTATTTAAGCAAATTATGCTATTGTCCAGTACTTCAGCTGTTTTAATAGCAGTGTGTATTCCTCTGAGTATTTCAAATTTATTTAGGTCTAAATTTTAATAAATATGAAACTAAGTCTGCAGTCTTCATCATTTTAATATGGTAACTGATGCACTGTCTGATACCTGACTGTAACAGAATCACAGAATCATCTAGGTTGGAAGAGACCTCCAAGATCACCTAGTCCGATCTCTGACCTAAAACTAACAAGTCCTCGACTAAACCATATCACTAAGCTCTACATCTAACCGTCTTTTAAAGACCTCCAGGGATGGTGACTCAACCATCCAGGTGAAGTCTGTGTATATCACTTATTATTTGATAATGTTTAGGAATAGAAATAGTGATAGTGACAGAAATAATACTTATAAATGGTGATTTCTAATGGAGGTATGTATACACGTATTTTTAAGAAAGTTTTAAAAGTACTAAGTTTCAAAATCTGATACTATTTCAATTCTATTATACACAGCATAGGATATTATCCTCTATAAGCATAAAGGAGTATGCACTAAAAGGACAGAAACAGTTCTCCATTTTATATCAACTAACTATATGTGCACATTACAATTGAACAAGTTTCATGTAGAATAAATCATTCCATATTTGACTATATTATTGACAGTGTTAATTTTCTCAAGTGGCAATAAAAATCTAGAATC
The DNA here is from genome assembly GCF_965140915.1 of Aythya marila. Taxonomy (NCBI): domain Eukaryota; kingdom Metazoa; phylum Chordata; class Aves; order Anseriformes; family Anatidae; genus Aythya; species Aythya marila. The sequence goes on from NC_139043.1 coordinate 140,472,763, forward strand.
CTTTGATCTTAGTAACTGGCAATTTACAAACATTAAAAATGGAGACATGTTTGAATACATTAATATGTTTTACATATATATAATTATGCTTTGAACTGTTTTCTCAACCAGAAGGTTGAATCTCCTTCAGCTATTTTACTCTCAGCAAGACATTAACCTTCATTGCTAGAAGACCAGATGATTATATACATTTTCAGAACTACTAGTTAGAACTGTGAGACTTTATAAAGAAGTACAAACTGTTCCTTACTGTTTGTTTCAAATTACCTATTTCTTTCTATATACCAAAGAAAATATCTTTTATTTATTAATTTTTTTTTAGAAGCCTGCTTTCAGCCATTTTTTCTCTATTATTACAGTTCTCTCCTTAGACTTCTAACATCTTCAAATCTACCTTGAACAGCAAGGGAGAAACATCTCCAACAGTCCATCAGTAAGCAAACTGAATTTAGTAAGCAAGCAAATAAACTTACAAAAGCATCTGAAAAACCATTTTTATAACTTAAATTTTCTATAGGGTTAAACAACAACGACAAACACATTTTCCTACCTTAAAAAAATAAAAAATCATTGTGTTGCAAAATAATAAAAAAGTGTACTGAATGTCCATCTCCAAATAGTTTTTGTTACTGAAATATTGGTTTTCATTAGCCTGCAAACCCTGCATCAAATTGTGATACATCATGGTTAGCAAATTAATTCTATATCATTTACAAGAAAATGGCACAACTTGTGAGGGAATATATGAGCTTATAAAAAGAAAAAAAATCTTACCATCAAGTTTGGTTTGTTTTATTGGTATGATATAAAACATATAATTTATATTTCACTTCAGATTTCACAGAGAATTGTTTGTACTTAACTTCAAGCATTAATCTGATTAGTTTTCACAGGACTTCCTTAAGGTAAATGTTATTATACCGTCTCACAGACTTTTACACAGAGATACAGAGAGGTTGTGTTTTCCACAACTAATACATGCATGCAAACATTTATTCTCCCTCTGTACTTTGTTACAGTGAGACATGCAGTCAAGTATCCCACAGAAGACGTGTTTTCATATTTACTAAGGAATTTTTTTTTTTGTCTTAAAGGGACCAGGAGTACCTTGATACAGAAAACAGAATTCAAAACAATAATCTGGACTCCACCTAACTCATTATCTGTGTAACTATGTTTGGACTCTGTATCTACAGAACGCTCTTTCATTAATTTCTTCAACTCTTGAATATATATTCACATCAGAGTATGAACATGGCATTATTTTTTTTTTGACGTTAAGCTATTTACAACTAGATGAAATTGTACTTCTGTTTAAAAAGCAAATTGCTGCTATAATCATTTTTCTCATCTTGTATAGCGTTGCATGACACATTTTAATGCATATTATGAATTCACTTAAGCAACGTGATTTCTGCCTCTGAAGCTATATACTTTTTAGTCACCAAGTATTCTTTGTCTATGTTTAATCTAGGTTGGAAAAGACCTTTAGTATCATCAAGTCCAACCATCTACCTGTCCTACTGACTTCCATCACTAAACCATGTTCTTTAGTGCCATTTTTTTGTGCCTTTTTTTTTTTTTTCTCTCTTATTTGACATCCCATTCATGGAGCAAATGAAAATATGAAAGAAGATCACATTTCAGGAAAATTGGTGTGATTTTCAGTACAACATTTTATCTCATCTTCTGTGAATTTTAATTTACTTTCAATATTTAGTTAAGAGATGGATTAGATACTTAGATAGGTATCTATATATACTTTTTGACGGTATTATTTGACAAAAGGCATTATGACGTGACATAACAAATATAAGGAATAAAAAATAAAACTGTAATAAATAATAATAATAATGCAATGCTATTTAAATTGGTGTACTGCTAACAAAAAACTTATTAAGATATCAGTTTTAATTCAAGCCTTCTTATTAATGACGTGTCTGTATACATTCTAGATTTCTGGGTTCTAGATTTAATGGCAAAGTCACTTTGAAAAAGCTGTTTGGTTCTTCAATCATCTCGCAGCTAATTTAGAGCTACTAATTAAAATTACAACAGCTTTCTGAGTCTAATAATTATCTTTTATTATCCTACTGGTAAATGTTATTGTTTAACTCAGATGATTCATCAGTTCATTCATCTGAAACAAATAATCATTTACTGAATGGTGTGGATGAAATTAACACTTGAATAATTATTTTCATCAGTAGGCAAAATCAAAACAAATCCCAGCAGAAGATTAGAAAATAAAACTAGGAGACATTGAAAAAATCCTTCATATTTATCATCTAAAGAAAAAAAAAAAAACTTCCAGAAAACAACAAAAAAACTGTGAAACAAACAAACAAAAAATATTACAGTCATTTGATAGCTGTGAATAAAAGAAAAAGAACTTTGTGGCTACAAGCCCTAAAACCATTCATCAGAGCTTCCGGTCTGGAAACAGATGTGTTAGTTCCATAACTCTGTAACTGAAAAGTGAACTCAAAAAAATGTTTCAAGACCTAGATGAGAATTTTGTTTCATTCATTTGTGGAAAAAAAACTAATCTTGCTTAACCGTAAGTTTGTTGTTTTATTCCTAGAAATAACTCAGTACAGAAATAGTTGAGAATGTATTCTAAGTATAAGAAGTATGTTATTATGGTGTTTTTGTTTTTGTTTTTGTTTTCTAATTGAAAATACCAGTTTTTCATTATTATAATTAATAATGCTATTAATTGTAATAATATTATAAAGGTGAAAAATTTCACCAATCTTTCTCTAATTCATATTAGTTGCTCTGCATTTATCACAGTAGTATGAGTAAAACTACTTTATAAACCTGAGTGACTAATGGAAATTGACTTCATCTACAGCCAGCATGTTAGAAGTATTTGTCTTTCATTTCTGCTGAGGATTTTATCACACTTCTCAGCATAAGTATCAATTATTCAAATTTACAATACTAAAAGCTATAACTCTGAACAAAACTGACTTTCATTTTTGAGGTTCAATACCACCACCATATTACTCCTTTGCTCTGTATTTTCTAGTGTACTTATTATTTCACAGTCAGCCTGTTCACAGTCTGACCTCTTAAACAATCACCAAAATCATTAAATGCTAAAATTTACACAACTTCACTTATGAGATGAAAAGAAAATTTATTGTCTTTGGATACAACATGAACATGCTAAACCTTAGCTCCTGTTAAGACTTCTCAGATCTGGTTTTGGACACTATGACAGGAAATTAAACCACCAGAGAAATCAGATTTAATATCTCACTGATAATATGACACAACATTAGGTTGGCATTATGCCAACGCTTTCAATTATAACATTCCCCCCTGTACTGCTGCTCCCTCCCCTCCCCCCCCCCAATAAATAAATAAATAAAGGGTTTCAAAACAAGTATTTTGAGCTTGTAAAATTCTAAATGGTCTAAAGAGAAGCATCCAAATCATCTAATAATATGATGCTATGCATACTTCCTCCTCCTGATCTGGAGACCTGTAGTAAACCCCCCCCACCATTGGGGGTTTATATATTAATATATATATTATAAATTTTATTTATTAATAATTTATTTATTATTTATTTATTAATAATTTATAAATATAAATTATAACTTATATATATATATATATATATACCAGACCACCCCTTAATTCTTACCCACAAGCTCTCCACTTGTCCTTCACCCTCCCCCAGCTGGAGCTGGGTACACTCTAATTGCTCCCTCACATAAAGGCCAACCCCACCCCCTTGCTTCCCCAGCCTGTCTTTCCTAAAGAGGACATAGACCTCCATGTCCAGTCATGCGAGCTGTCCCACCACGTCTCTGTGATCGCAATGAGATCGTGGCCCCAATACTGAACACAGATAGGCACTTTAGGGAAGCAGCAGGTGCGGTTACCCTTGGGGGGAAAACAGTGGATCTCATTGTCTTACCAGTGCATAATAGAATAATATAAGCAGTTAAGAATAATAGAATAATATAATCAATTATAGCGTAGTAATTCTCATCTAGCTGAGTGCTGTTTTCAGAGAGGCTTCACCCTTTGACAACATACATGCATATGTATATGCATCAATATATATATATACTACTTCTCCTATTCTTCCAAACACTTCTTCTGCTATATATTCCTTGTAATTGCATAGTCCACTTCCATACTCTGGTCTAACTGACACACCTCAGGTAGAACCTGGAAACACTGGGACTATTATTAGTCTTCACATGCACTGGCTTTATACACCCATCCCAAAGAAGAAACCAAAAATGTTCCCTAAGTCACAACTCAAAGCAAAGCAAATAGCTGCATTTTGGCATTTTAAAATGGTTTCTCAAAATATATTTCCAATTCTAAGTTATTACAAAAGTTTATTTTTGCTACAAAATGTATGCAAGGGTCTGGTTTCAATTTTATTTTATTTTTTTCCCCTTGGAGGCTTTAACCACATTTTCCTGAAATTTACTTACGCTAATAGAGTAGATGCAATTCAGTTCTATTCGAATATTTACTTGAACATTTCTTTTGAAATGACTATAAATTAATAATTGTATACAGACAGGAAAGCAACCTACTTCCTTCAGTAAAATAAACAGTGCTCAGAGATTTTGTTGTGAGACTTAGAATAATCACCCATTTCTGCAGTCAGGACTGCAAATGTTTTGAAGAAACACTATGCAAAGTTTAGCAAGAACTGCAAATGCTTTTTTATTTCTTTTCTAAACAAAGTTAATTGCAGGAAAATCACTCAGATAAATACTGAAATGTTGAAGATTGTATTTATATACACAAAGTGGTGAACACAGACACCTAAGTCAATGCAGATCAGTTTACCTGTGAGAGTAATTTATATCCAAACAAATATAATGAAGAGGAAAGATGAGAAACATGGGCTATAACTACATGAGCAGGGCCTAATACTTGAAAGATTTATAAGTAGAGGACTTTTGCAAAAGGATCTTTTTGCAGTTCCTTGACCCTAACCTGATCCAGCTAATTCCTTCCCTGAAATATAACATACTTCAACATGGAAACTTGGATTGCACTCCTCAATGACTCCTCACTGATTTCCTGGCCATGTTCCTCTGTCCCTTAATACCTCTCATTGAAACTCCTGAGAGTTTCAATGAGACTCCATGGAGCAGGCACTTGGAGATTCCTCAGCTGTTCTTCTAGACTGATTGTCCTAATGATTTTTTGCCGCTACAAAATGAAAAAAAATACAGAAAAAAAAAAAAAAAAGAAGAAGAAGAAAAGGTTTGCTAAAATGGCTTATATCTATTATTCTGGCAACTGTAAATACATTTAACTTTTTTTTTTTTTTTTTTTTTTTTTTTTTTTTTTTTCAGATTATTTAAGTCACATCTAGTGACGTTTATGAGCAGCTAAGTAATGATGACTACTCAATCCTTTTCTGAAACCAGGAAAAGCTTTTATTTCCAAAACTTAATAACAGAGGTACAGGGCAAAATCCACCAATTTTTCTAGTAGAATGCTATTTGCCTACATAAAGTGTGTGCCTCCCCCTCCCCCCCCCCCCAATTTTATCAATGCATTTCTTTTTCATATCTTTTTTTCACATCTTTTTTCATATATTTTTTTTCGTATCTTTTTCATATTTTTTCCAGTTCATTTCTTTTTCATATCTTTTATCAATCCATTGGCATTATACTCACTTTAGTTTACTTATTTTGAAAAAATTAATTTCTTTGAATACCACAGATGTGGTCTTATCATCATTGCACTTTGTTATAGGCTATTAGTGAGGCAGCTATACTGTTGACATATCTTTATAATCAAACTCAATAACTTAATCTGTTAGTGGTCTGTTTCAAATTGGACATCATTATATTAAAAACACCTTAATACTTGAGCCAAAACTAATGGCTTAATTTTTTTTCTATTGAAAAAAAAAATCGAAAAGCAACATTGAAAAAAAATAATTTCAAATCATATTAAGCAATTAAAATAGAAAATCTCTTCAAATTTTACTTCAAAAACACACTGTCTTGTATGATCTCCTTTAAAAGTCACCCTATGATGACTGCCTTACCAGCATCTGCTCACTTGGCAAACATGTTAAGTATTGAACCAATGAATGAAATACTCCCCGGCTGTGTGTTTGCGTATATAAAACCTGCCAGTCCCTGAGGAGACTCATAGATAAGTGGAAAGTGATATAAAATGACCTTCTGGCACCTCCTTAAATTATATAGTCAGCATCTAAATGACACAAATTTGGCTTTGAATTAGAAAAGTAAAACAGAAGTTAATAGTTATATAACTTACATTCATCTTTGTTATTCCAAAATTGTAGACCGCAACAAGAAGCTATTTTAAAGAGAGTGGGTAACATACTAATTTGTGTGAAAATATTAAAAGCGTGACAAAAAATATATTCACTACCTACCTTCATACATATTTTACATACAATATATTTTTATTAACTTATTCATATAGACTGAAAGTAAAAAATAATATTTTAGCTCTGTGTTTGAGATATAATGAAAAATTATACACCTCTGTCACTTTCTCATTAAAACATGCCAAATCTTCAAATACATTTTTTTACATCAATAGGAAAACAATTTCCTAATATAGATGTATATAGTCTTGCAATACAATTAATTTTATATCAAATTGTGAAAATATTTTTCACATATAGAGTATAATCAGCTACATCCTATGCATTTTTATAGTATTTATTATATAGCTATATAATAATCTTAAGTAAATGTTATCAAGCCTTAAAAATATTTTGTGTTTCAAACAAGTAGTTTATTCTGTATTTTTATTCAAAATACTGTATAATAAATGTATATTCAGTCATTAAATGTATACTGAATGCACAATACAAATATTGAATTTCCACTTGGGGGGAGGAGGGTGTACTATACGCTTCTGGTAAAGAATTTACATATTTTTCTGGCTCTAGGCAACCTAATGCCATTCAGTATTGCCCCCTTCAGTATTCTTCATTATCTCTCAAAGTTAACTTGGCAAAAGAATCACATGAAAAGTCAATTACCAGCCACAGGTCAGTCTACTCAGAGAATTTTCAAATAAAATTTTCTGGCAGCAAGCTAAATCAACATAATGCAGCATTTATGCTAGTGTTGCAAATGTTTTCTTTCTGGTATAATATGTGTCCATGCTGATACTACATCAAAGAAAAACAAACCAATCAACAAACAAAAAAACACTTTACCAATTGCATGTCTGACTGCATATTACTTTAATTAGGTTTATTATCTGTGGGAAGAAAAAAAAACACTTCTGTATCTGCCTGATACCTTTTGGACGATGATGTTTTTGTTCTGGCCAGGATTTCTAAATTCTGTCACAGATAACACTACCACTTATGAATGAAGATCAGTTAGTTGTCCATAGAAAAATGCAGAAAAGGACTTCCACACATTTTTAATGCTGAACTCTTGAAGCTCAGTTTTAAGAATATACTAAACATTACGGTTTTGGATACTAGTACAAGACCCTTTGAAAGTCTCGCAGAAACAGAATGCTGTTAAGAAAAATGGCAGTAGGGCAACAGAGTTGAAAGAATGCCAAGAAAAAAAAAGGGGGGGGAAAGGGGGGGAGGGGCTCAAGCTGTCTATCATTTGTTGATTTTAATCAGTAAATAATCTTTCCTTTGTCCTGAAATTAGCATCTTGAGACATTATGGAGTTAGGCATATAAGCATTTGGAGCAGTCTTAGTGGTTTTACTCCATTTCACTGACAAGTGATCATTGTTTGGACAATGCATTCCTATCAAATGTCCTACTGACTTTGAAGTGGTTACTTGTATGAAAAGAGGGTAAAAATAGAGTAAGATTCACAGAATAAATTTCATACCTATGGCCCTATGGCAGCTTTTTTTTTTTTTCATTTCTTTTTTGATTTTTCACATTGCCTTCTATGATCTGTACCTCCCATTCAGCAGAGTATTGCTTGGTTGAAAATATTAAAGCTAGACATTTCCATCTATTTTAATTTAAGATGTAGAGTTAAATCCTCCACATTTTAAAAATGTCATTCTATACATGTCTGTCACATTTCTAAAATGAAAGTAAGATGCACACAGCAGTGATGATGGATTCAAGTTATTAAAAGCAAATCTTTACTCAGCTAAGTATTTTCATAAATACCATTTGCTTCTTATTCCCTCTTGATGTGGGGTTGTCGCTTGAGACATGCTGTTACTTATGATTTGTCCTTGACTATCTTTTTTTATTTGCAAATGTAAACTGACTTCAAAATCCAATGAGTACTGAAATAACTCTGGTGTGACATGGCTTTTAAATTGATGATGATTCTAGATACAGTGAAATGTCTACTCTAAATCACATGTCAACAGCATTATTTGCTCTTCGTGTGTTTTTACTGGCAGAATGTGAATGTACTTTCCAGAATTAAAAAAAAAAAAAAAAAAAAAAAAATTAGTCTTTCAAGGATCTTTTCATAAAATAAAAAAAAAAGAATACGGTGTTGATTGTGTTTGTTTGTTTGTTTTCCTTCTCTCTATTGCTTATCAACAATAATTTATTGATATCTCATAACACAACAAATGCAGAAAAGACACAAGGAAAAGATGTCTTTGAACACAAGCAAGTATATATGGCTTTATAATGTTATTCAGAATCTGAAGAGAATAGCTGATTTTAACTTCCCTGTTTACACTAAGGCAATAAACCAGGTCTACCTTCACCGCCAAAATTTTAAAAAGCCTTGTCCCAGAATGATGTTGTATTTGTCAATACAGTGCTTGTATTACAGTACAAGTACAGTGCCTTTAATATTAGATCTTGATGGAAATGTAAAACAACTATAGTCTCCATAGAAACTAGAAAATTTCCCAATCATATGTATGTTTTTAAGCTTATTTTTAGGGGAAAAAAAAAAAAAAGTGACATAAATTTCAAATTTTTCAGTGGTGGTAAAGAGCAGTTACCTAATTTTCTTCTAAATCACATTTCTGTACCTTACTGTTTATGTTCAATTTATCTTTCTACTCTAGCAGAAAGGAAATCCACCTGCTGAGGCAAGATGATATAAAATTTATTTTACTGTTAGGAATATTAATTTTAAAACAGGAGTATAGACCACATTGTTATGCAGAGCAGAGCATACACAGTAGTTTATGTGCATCAGGAAAACAAAATAAAATCTTAAATATCTGCATTTTAATTGTAACCAGTGCTGGATTTCAGTGTTGAACAATTAACAATCATTACACCATTTTAAAGTATCAGTGGGAGAGCATCAAAGAAGATGAGTATTCCATGTTTACAAAAGACTGCCTGTGGCATACTGTGTGTTTTTGTGAATAATTTATCTTCTAGCTTAAACCTGTCACGGTATGAAATATTGCAACTATGATTTTGCATGACAGAATAATGAAACAGTGAAAAAAAGTCCACACTGTAATGACTTTTCCACAGAATTTTGGGCATGAGAACTAGAAAAGCTGTACATGAAATAGCTTTTTCTTTCACTCCATCAAAAACTAATCCAGGCCAATGAGTTTCCTCCTGCACATTTAATATATATATATAGTTCCATTGTTTGTGTGTTTTCTTATCTACCTTGACCTTGTCTAATGATTTTTGAATTGTGATCTATTCTAAGATATCACAGAGTGTATTGGATGCAAAAATAGTTCCTGAAGAAGTTCCATTAAGCAGATATTTGAATTCTGTATTTCACATTGAAAGCCAGCATGATAGGGAAGATTATGGAACATGAGTTTTTGCTAGTTTCCTTATGTAAATTACTAAAAATTATTTTATGTCAGCAGCTTTGCTGGAGTACCCATTCATTCTCACAAGCATTTCTTTCAATTAATAGCTGCTGTGCTATCATTTCTGACAAATCTACATGTCATAAAGCACAATTGGATTCAAGACAAAATCTAATGTCTTCATTCACAAAGCATCTACATAGCATTTCTTGGGGACCATCCTGTCAGTGAGTGATCCCTACACCATATATACCAAAGCAATATAATTTAATGTAAACTATTTTGTTAATGCAATGTTATTTATCAGAACCCAAAATAACAGAATTATGGGTAATACTGATCCTAAAGAGCTCAGCATTAAAAATGTATAGATATGCTTCTCTGCAACTATATTTGAATAATTTGTAATGAGATAAAGATAAAAGCCATTAGATCCAACATATTCATTACACTCAATTCTTTAAAATTTCAGTCTGAAACAAGTAATTATCTTGAGTTTTGAAAATGTGTTAAAATTAAGTGGTGGTAAAAATTTAGGTGTTAAATAAAGTCATATTCTTAGGTGTGATGTGTCTGTTAGAATTGTTTGTAATGGTTGTTACTAGGAAAAAAAAATAAGGGAACAATACATAAAAAAGAAAAAGGAAAAAAAAAAAAAAAAGAGAGAAGAGAGCACTATATAGTTCAATCAAAGACTCACATTTTAAAAGTTGAGCTTTTGGTTGAAAGAAGTTCTGCTCCCTGTTAATATAAGAGTATCATGGAAGAAAAGCAGCTAAAATGGAAATACTTCTACACTTATTTCACTTATTTTGGCCTCTTCAATGTATGACATCACCTTCATTTTTGAATGGCTATTGCTATTTATGTTTATTACCTTTCCCTTTAAACACACAAGTATTTATATTTTCTGTCTTCACAAAAGCAGGTTAAAAATTCTCATTATATATTTTACACATGCTTGGTGTTCTTGTCACAGCATGCTCTTTAAGCACAGGAAAAATAAAACTTCCATCCTGAGACAGGACAGCAAAAGAGCTATCATATCATATCCCCAATAACTCACTGATTCCTTTATAACAGGGTTAGTTATATAAATTGTGATTTCTCAATTTCATATTAGCTTTTTTTTTTTTTTTATATATATATCAGCACTGTGAACAGCTCAAGAAGAATTTCTTAATACTGTTCCTAACATGCTTACTGTGGGAAGAAAATAAGTATTTGTCAAATTATTCCAAGTAATTATGTAGGAAGTTCTATACTAGGATTTTAGTAATTGTGTGGTTTCCTTCCCCCCATTTCCATAACTCATTTTGGGATTCTGTCTTCATTTCAAGTTTCTTATCCTCTGATTGCAGAAGTTACAAAATTCCATTTCCATCCAGAATGTCAACGATACAAAGTACAGAATAACATTTCAAGTGAATCCTTTATTACAGAAATTGTAACTCTATGAGTGTCCTCATCTGTGGCATTAACTATCTAAGAAGTATTAGACTGATCGAAACGGGAAGATTTAATCTCTCCAGTTTATCTAAATCAGATTAGCTAGGTCAAAAGTGTGTGCTTCTTTTATTTTATTATGAAGATTAATAACATGAAGGAACATAAATGCCCATTCCCATCTACAGGCACCTGTTATTTAATGAACAGCAATAGAAGCAGTGGATCAAAATTAAGTCCTACATAAGCAGAAATCTGAAGTACAGGAATAAATGATATTCAATGCATTACACACTGCTTACCAAGGAGTCTAAGTGAACAACAATCTCTCACTAGTCATCAAAGGCACTACTGGACAATAAAGTGAGATAAAATCATTCATAAGGACAGACAAAACAGTGATTTAAAAGGCTGGTCTTTTTGAAGTTGTCTTTAAAAGATTCATACTATCACCAGAAATAAAAAAAATGTTAGGGTTAGGAGTGAAGTTTTGATTGAGGATCTGGAAGTCTACAAAAAACAGACAGAGGCACACTGCTTGAATTTTGTTCTTCAGGAAAGGAAATACTGACATTGCCTCATGATTCAGAGAAGCCAAGATTCTGAAAGCAATATTATCATCCATTTCATACAAATGGTCCTTCCCCTGCTTATTTGGACTTACTGGAGCTACATGACTATCTAGGTCTTTGGCGCATGGTCTTGGGTGAAAAGCAACATTTGGCTATAATCAAAGCAATATTCTAAATTACTGTTTGGTTGTCAAAGTGAGATAAAAATAAACAAATGGCAATTATTTTAAAAGATAAGGATAAATGCAAGTATTATGAGAAAATAGTGCACTACAAAAATGTTAGACAAAAAATATCAACAGAAATATCATTTTAAAATAACCTTTTCACAGTAGTATGTTTAACATTAAAGCAATCACAAAATTCATCCATAAGTGTTTAAAACACCCAAGTGATAAAAAGATCTGAATGAGACCAAATCTACTTACCAAATTCCTTAGGAACAGTGATAGAGTAAACACAGTTGTGACCCACACTGTAATTCTTAGGGTAGTTTGGTGATAATACAGTGCCTTCAGAGCCTGTTGACCGGCTTCCACAGGGTGCTAGAAATTGAAGATAAGCAGTTTTTAATATTATATAATATCAGGAAAAAAAAATCAGCTAGTGATGTGCTGTATGTTGGTATATGGTATAACAATAAAATGTATTCCTCTTCTACACTAGATAAAATTATGTATCATTTGAAGTACTGAGTATGCTTGACTTTCTCATATATCAAAAGAGAACTGATGACACTCTGCTATTTTCCAGATTAGTTATTGTTTTTCTTTAACATTTATCAACCATCTTAATAAAATAATGATGTGCTTTAGACACAGTGTGCTATTATTCATAGCATACAAAACTATTATTCATTTGTACAATGCTTTATATTCTGATAAAGGCATAGATTATGCATCCCATCAGCACACTAGTAAATGCTTACTCCTGCCAATTGGCTCATAATTCAAAGTAATGTATAGAACTACTCAAATAAGAGCGTCAGAATTCCTTGACTGAACATGATGTACCAATTATTTATATCTAATTTATTTATAAAATGATACATATACGTTTATGAGCAAACAATTTTATTTATCATACAAATATCATGTTTATTCTGCCACTAATAGCTATAGTAATTGATAAAATGGGAGATAAATAACAATGCAATTTACTACAACAATGTATTTTTCTAAGACCAACAGAAGTTAGCATTTGGCTTTAGTCAAAATTGTGAAGCAAGACACAGGGCTTTTTCTTCTCTTTCTTCATCAGATGTTCAGGTGTATTTATGTGAAACAGTAGTAAGTGTCAGGATTTTCCTACGGATATGACCTGCTTTTAATATACACTTTGTAATTTAGTAGTTGAATCTATTGTAAGGAATAAAGACATTTATTCAGAATATTTCTCTTAACTATTTCAGACTTTAAAATATTTTTTGAGTTTAATGGTAACATATGCATTTGAATACATATATTTCTTCCATTAAGACTTAAGTGAGATCCTAAAATAAGTACTACTATAAGTACTCAATGTAGTACTACTACTATAAGTACTCAAAGTAGTACTACTACTATAAGTCCTCAATGTTCCTATGTTAAACATATAGAAATCTATTTTTTGTGATATGCTCTCAAAATACAAGCTTATGAATTATAGTGAAGAAAAGGACGTTTTTTTTTACTATTATTTCAGAAGATTTTATCTCTTTACTTGTCATACTAAATACAAGCTATGGATTAGTGTAGCTATGAATTACGTATTTTAGGACTACTTTTAGCTAATTTACACAAAATATATACAGTAGAATATACTGTGAAAAGAACAAGTCTTTAATTGCTAAAATTTAAAGATTTGACTTGGTGCTAAGGGACATGGTTTAGTGGGTGATATTGGTAGTAAGGGAATGCTTGGACCAGATGATCTTGGAGGTCTTTTAACCTTAATGATTCTACGATTCTATGATTATATGAATTTTAAGGCTCTGTCATGGTTAGCATGGGTTTCTGTAATTTGCACTAATATGCAAGACACCTACTCTGAGTTACAGAGTAAGCACTAACACTATAAAACTTTCATGTAATATTGTTTTCCATGGCTAAAATAATAATCTCAGTGTCTTCACTCAATCCACACATATGAAATATCAGAAATTCACGCTTCCTCATGAAAAGATGTTTAGCAAACAGACTTATTGGTACTTTTTGCCAAGAGGCAATACAGTCTTGGCTGCGCTTCACATCCAAGGAACTATTTGCCTTGAGTTATTTGAAAAACACAAAGTAGAAATTCTTCATGAGCTGAATCTGGCAAATACATGTATATTTTTTTATGAAAAACGACCTGCTTACTAGCTTGTAAATATTCAAAATTTTCTGTTCCAGAATTTGGATGAAACAGAAGAGATTATGGAAGAATATAAGCAACAAAGACTAAAGCTAGAGAAATAAGATTACCAAAAAGCTAATTACTTCCCCTTACACCACTTTCTTCTCTACTGTCCGTGAGTTGAATAAAGAAGGTACTGCAACAAATACTAATAATACTGTCCTACTCCAGCACTCATATCATCAATATACTTCATTCATTAGCAGATATAAAACAGTGTGCAAATTTGGGGTAAAATTATGATCCCACTAAAGTCAATGCCATTGAAATCAAAAGTATCAGAATTTAAACAAAGAAACAAAAAAAAATCTTTTAAATAAGCATGCATTTTTTTTTCCATAAATAAATATAAACCACATTATTTTTCAAAGGCATAAAAATCAAATTTATTGCAAGTTTTCCACACTTTTATTAATTTCAGCTTAATTTCTTTGTCAGCTTCCTCAGTACCTGTACCAAAAAGTTATCACCATTGTGCTTTAAGACCTGTTTGCATTAGCTGTATGGTATTCCCAGTTAAAGTCACCCATAAGGACAAGGGCAGCTGATCTAGAAATATCCCTTAGTTCCTTAAAGAATAATTCATTGGTGTTACCATCCTGATTGGGTGGCCTATAACAGATTCCCACGATACCTGTTTTACCTGCTTTTCCCTTAAACTTTACCCATAGCCTTTCAACTGTGTCATTGCCACCTGCAAGCTCCATACAGTCCAGACCCTTTGTTACCTACAGCACCACCCCCTAGTCTCGTCTGCCCTTCCTATACCTTCTGAAGAGCCTGTAACCATTCATCATAAAAACACCAGTCAACAGGCTCTTCCCACCAAGTTTAACTTATGCCATAATACTCAGTATACTGTCCTTGTTGTGCTTTCCAGGATCATCAATGGAACACTAATGAGAGAGAAAGGCAGTTGATTGTGATAAGAATGTGATAAGAGTAAGTGTGTTGATGCATTTCACACTATTTTCTTTAAACATTATTAAGCATTAATGGTAAAAAGCCCTTTTGTATGTGTGCTGAATTTACTGTAATGGTATGTTTTCTTGTAAAATAGCACTCCCTGCAGCCCTTGAAAACATCCTATCATAAGAACAGTGAAGTATCACCTACTTCCTATCTTAAAGTGATAAGCATTTTTATCTAGAAGATTGCCCATCTTGATCATTAGTATTCATTTCCCTTTGCATGTCAAAGAACTAAATTCTACCTTTTTGTGGCAATGCATCAGTAAATAGTACAATATAATATGCGTTATCATCAGCAGTGACACCTTTCCTTACATCTCAGCAAACGCTAGTTGTAAAAGGAATTTAGATGATCACAGCAGAGAGCCAAACTAACAGCAGAAACACAAATCCCTGCAGTCTGTGCCTAACTACTGCTATGGAAAACAATTTTCTACAGCTCCACGAACACATTACAGGGTTAAAAGCCCCTGCCGTGTGCTTACTGCTCATGTTTTCTATCACGCCTTCACAGTTTAAAAAAAAAGAAAGAACTCACAAAGAAAACCTTCATTCAGTAAAAGAACTGTGAATAATGGCCTAAGTATGAGAATAAAGCACAGATGTCTTATCTATTGGAGAAATTCATATGTTTTCTACCAAGTATTTTTTTCTGCTGCTGGAAGCTTTTAATTCCTACTACTGCTTTCAGATTACCTAGTTGCTAGCTCCTGCAGTTAGGATCTGAGACAATATAATTGTAATTTCAGATTTAATTGTCATACTGCACCATCCATTTTTTAAGCAGCATTCCTCAGTGGAATCAACAGGGAATATCACTTAAAACCGAAGGGTGCGATATGGCTTTACGCCATGCAGATAAATTTGATTACAGAGCTAAAAGTATAATAAATGGAGAATAACAGTGCATAAGCTCTGCAAAAAGAAGGAAAAACGTAATCTGAAGAACTGATAATAGGATACTGAGTTTTTATCTAGAGGGTCACTGCTTCAAAACCTAGACTAGAGTACCTAATATTTAGTTGGCCTAAATGATTACCTTAAGTAAAATACTTCATTGGTGACATGATGTACCTTTTAAATAATTGAATACATTAAATAGTTAATTACTCTTTTTCTAGTCTGTTATAGTAAAATGACATTCTGTTTACCCCTTTTAACCCAAAAAGATTAGTCTTAATAATTTCAGTTGTAATGGTTAAGACTAACATGCAGATAACAAGAAAATAAATATAACTACCAATACAACACCACAATAAAATAAAACAAAAATCATGCAAAGGAAATCTTAAAAGATAAAAAGGGTAGGCAAATTTATTCTGAACTTCCAAATTATAGATACCTTACTTGTGGAGATCATTCTGCAATTCTGCAAATGTGAATGTGAACGTGCTGAAGCATATGAGATTGTTTTGACAATGCAATCAATGTGGAGAAGACAATTTGACATAGGAATATGTATTTTAACTACTGTTTGGAAATACAGAAATACATTAAGAATAATTAAAATAAACAAACAACAAAAAAACACACCAACAAGCACCAACAAATGCAGAGAGAGAAGAAAGACAGGAGAGACAGAGAGTACCATTACGTAGCAGGAAGCAGTACCAAAGAAAATGATAGCAGAAAGAAAATGGAAACATTCCAAGTTGTCATCTCTTTTAATTTTAATAACACAATTTAATTATGCCATTTAAAATTGATTTAAAATATGAGAAAGTATTTCAAGCCAATATATGTTAACGGTATTTAAAATTATTATTTAAAACAGAGGCAAGCAGGACCTGGTGAAATGCCCTCAGGAACTCAGTAATTTACAAAAGCTGACTAAGGAAAATAAATTGGAGAGATTAAGAAAGTTGAAAATAAACATAACAAATTAAATACAGAGAAATTCTGGGTGCCAAATGTGAAAATAAATATTAGCAAATATACAAACTGCAAACCAAAAGCAGGTGTCTGCATATTGCAGAAAAACAAACAAACAAACAAACAAACAAAAAAAAAGGAACATCATGTATTGTTTTAGCATTAAAAAAAATATATAAATAAAATCTGTTAGATCTGTTGTGATCTAAAGAATTGGAAGTTTACTCTCCTAAAGAAAATAATTAGATCATAGGCAGACTGATCACTTTTCCAAGATGTGGTGGAGATAAAGATCAAGGAAACAAATTGTTCTCTTCTACCACCAACAATAGGATATAGAATAATTGCCAACAGTTTTAGTAAAACCAATTAAGCTTAGATATTCTCATAACTACTTTGGGGAAGTTATTGATTTTTTTGATGATTTCTGGAAGAATAAGAGATATGAATATCAGTCATAATGGATTAAGTATATCCAAGCAGAGAAGAGAGAGTACTTTACCTTTTTACTATCGGTTATGTAGATATATCACTCCTGATTAATTGTAGCATGAGAAAAGGGTGCTGGCAATGTTAAAACCACAGACTTCCCCATCATAGTTTGATGGGTAGTTTTATTTATTTTTATTTTTTTTTCTAGAAGAGGAAGGATAGTATTTCATGTTGAAAGATAAAACTCATCATGCAAAAAGATTCATGGATAAGTAAGAGCAAAATGGGAAAAAATGCAAAAAACAATACTTTCAAAATTAAAACACTTTAATGAATCTGAATTGTAAACAATTTGGAAGAGTTCTGACACATATATTTCAGAATCAAGAAAAGAGGCTGAAATTTGGGATCTTGACAATCAGCGTTTAACAGATGTACTACCAAATTCTGAATCTAAAAATCTAAAATGACTTAATTGTAGATAATTATGAATTTCAATCCTTTTTTTCTTTATTTTTTTCCTATTAGTCAAGAAAACATGGCTTATAAGGAAAGAATCAGGGAACTCAGAACCTGTGTAGCTTAGTAAAGAGAAAGATAATTCAATACATTTCAAGTAGGACTAAAAGTATCTCTTAAAAAAAACAAAACAAAACTTTTTTATATATAAAAAACTTTTTTATATAAGAAGTATATATAAATATATAAAATTCAATTAATCACTTTATTGAATTATTCCTATATTATTATATTATTTATATTATAATATATAATATAAATATAATATTTATATTATATATTATATATAATATATATTATAATATAAATATATATAAATATATAATATAAATATATATATATAAATATATATTATTTAACAATTCATCAATGATTACTTTTCAAACCAACCTCAACAATTACAAAAAACACATTCAAATAACTTTGCATCTGAATGTGCTTCAGCTTCCAATTATTGAAATCTTTAAATGAAAAATAAATGTCTTTCTGAAGGTATGAGAAGCAGATTTCATGTAGCTGAATATGAGATATGAAATAGAACTGAAAATTGTTCTAGCCTAAATTTAGATACAACATATTTTCTCAATTAAATGATTAGTGATTACTAAATTTAACTATATTACTTTTTTACTTACAAATTTTGGCGCACTCAATTTAAACAATTTCTAAAGAGTTTTCTTAAATAATGACATGACCTGTTCCCTAAAATTAGATTACTAAAGTTGTTTTTGCCAAGTATATAGAAAGTCCGCAATTAATTTTGTGGTATGAACTTAGATGTAGCAGCTCACATATCCTATAATTTTCCTCTGCAGAATGTGATGTATGTTCTTTCATAATACTGTCTGTTATCCAAATAGACAAAATACTACCTATTAGCAAATTTTCAGGTTCTTCATTTCTTTGTCCCTTTTTTTCTTTTTTTTTTTTTTTCTTTTTTTTTTTTTTTCTGAAAAAATGTAATCAGCTAAAAGTTAAAAATGTTACTCTTTCTGTCCTGGCTGAGTTAATCAACATCTATAATATGTGGTCAGTGGAGTGCAGAAACATATGAGAAAATCTTGAGCTCCTATTTAAACTGTCAAAGTAGACTAGAGAGAAAAGTAACAAAACTTCAGAAGTGAGAATGCCACTTTCTATAAATCAAAATGCTTTCCCATATAGTGTTTCCAGGCAGGCTAGAGCTACAAATCAGGAATTATTTATTACCAAAATCTGTGACATGTAGATGTCAAAATGTCTAGTAGCTAAGGATAATCAGATATTAAATAAATATATGCTTCAGCCATTAATAATTTAGCAGTTATACTAAAAATTAACCTGGTCAAAATTAGGCTGAAATTTGGGATCTTGACAATTACCATTTAACAGATGCACTACCAAATTCTGAATCTAGAAATCTAAAATGCCTTAATTGCAGATAATTATGATTTTTTTTTTCTATTAAAAAGCACCAAATAGCTTTTTGTAAGAAAAAAAAAATCACCATGTAGTAGTGGTATAAATCAATGTCAAGTGTGGTATGGTCTTCTAGACTTTTAAGTGATGTTTAATGAACTATTTTCTTTTATCATTATTATTTTCTTACTTTTGGAGGAAGTATATGTGGCTCATGAAGGCCTCATTGAGTGATTACATTGTTCCTTGCCTCTGGAACAAGAGATGAGCCAGACTCTGTCTGGCTCATGAAAGCTGGAGGTTGGTGAGGAGCTACCACATAAATTCATTAGTGTTTCCCAGTACACCAGAGATCTCTAGCTTCAGCTGATGATAGGAACTCCATGAGAGAGAATTCCAGGAGTCTAGCTCACTTCAGGAATAATGAATAATGAGTTGCTTCCTTCATTTAAGTGAAATGTTATTGTCTCTTTAACATTTTTTTTAAAGCTTTAAAGTTTTTTTTTTGTGTGTGTGTGTGTGTGTGTGTTCTTCAAGTGATATTTTATTGTTACTTCAAAATCGAGTTAACATAGCAAACTTTGAAAATGGAGCCTTCTAACAGCAGAAAAATAAATAAATAAATAAAAAGTGTAATATTTTGTGCTAATGTCCTTGCAGTGAAACTGCTTCTGCTCATAACAAACGGAGGTGGAATAGGTCTTTGCAGTTACTCTGTGCCTGACAACAGTTTAATTCTTCTGAAAAAGTACACCAATGCTATAGCTTCCAACAGCTGAAAAACAATAACTGTTAAAAAATTTAAAATGCTTTTCAAGTCTACCATCTGCAACAATGTTTTGATATGATATTTAGAACTTCTGAAGGAAAACAATCTCTTTAAAACAATTTATCTATCAGCAACTAAATGAATAAAAAATAAAAGAAAATAAAATTGTAGGTAACAGGGTCTTCTGATGAAAGAACCTGTTCAAGTTTATTGACAAAGCAGGAGGAAAAGAACATTATATGATGGATGTGTAAAAATAAAAATAAATCAGAGATTAATAAAGTTAAGACATTTTTAGCTACATTAGCAAGACTGAAAACATCTCTTGAGAAAGTATAAATGAAAGATATGTAGCAATCTACAGATCTCTTTGTAAGAAATAAACATATCTTCCAATGAGAAATATATATATATGTTTGTGGGTTGTTTTTTTTTTTTTGATCACACATAACTTTTGTATTATTTGTTTATTCACCTGTGGACTCTTATTGGTTCAAGAAAGAATCCTTCCTATTATGTTATGAAGAGTGCCATTTCTGATTTGAACAGCTAAGGTGTTTGACAGACAATTTGGTTGGGTTCTTATTGAGAATATTTTTTGTTACATAACCCTAGTAGACAAGGGCATATGAAAAACATATTTTCATTAAGCAGTAACAAACAAACAAACAAACAAAACCAACTGTGATGACAAAAGTTAAAATTATCTGAGCTTTTTAAAACTCACTAATTTCATGAGTGCAGAAACCCATAAATCTATTTATTACTAGAGAGATGGTAAATGATATAATTTCTCGAATCTTTATTCGAAAATAAACCTCTCATTATTTTTGAAGGTGGGTAGAAGAGGGTGAGGAGGGAAGAGGGGATAATCTGCCTCTAAGGACCGCATTACGCATCCAAATATGATTGGTGTTCTGCTCTTTGCTACCAAACTGCAAATCCCTAAAGTGTCCCTTTACCTAAATGAATTTTCTAGCATTAGGAGTGAATCACACCTACAAATAATGAGCTTTTTCTTGAGTTAACTGAGGATATATTTTCACTATATTAGAATGAAAACCTGTAACTCCTAAGGTTTTCAAGAGATTGGTTAAACAACACTGTAAACTGTCTCAAAAGCATTTATTGTGCAATATATTCTATCACAGAATCACAGAACTGTAGGGGTTGGAAGGGACCTCAAAAGATCATCGGGTCCAACCCCCCTGCCAAAGCAGGTTCCTCAGAGCCGGCTGCCCAGGTAGGTGTCCAGACAGGCCTCAAAAATATCCAGAGAGAGAGAGTACATGTGCATATTGGCAGTTTGAAAAGAAATTACATTAACAGTTTTAATGGGTTTTAATTCTAAATTTGAGATCTGACAACTAGTGATAAATTAACTAAAGTTACTGTAATCTGTTCCATCTCAGCTTTCTTTGCTAACACTGCTGTTTATGTTTGCAACACAGATTTCAAATTAATTTTAAACAGATAGAGTTCTGCACTTTAAAAAGTTTTCTTTAAATGATCTCCCATTTCATTTTTCAACTGGATTCATGGCTAACTAAATTTACCAGTGGATTCATATCCACACAGTAAATATCAGACCGCTATAATAAACTGTCAGAAGTTGAAGTAGCAAGTTGACTAAAGAATAAAATGCCATTGTTCATTGTTTTCATTGTTACAATAGTAACCATAATAAATGTAGTTCTGTATTTAATAGGGAAAAATAAATTAAAATGCAAAAAGTAAAAACAATCTTCTCAATTCAATACTTAAATTATTGAGTTAATTAAGGGCTAACAGGGTCATTCTGAAAATAGTGGCAAATTAAATATGACAATTCAATAATATATCTGAGAGAAAAAGAAAAGTCATGGAACACAAGTCATTCAGGAAAACAATAACAACAAAACATTGCTCCTTTTAGATATGTATGTGTAAATCAGTACAGTTGAAAAGAAAGAGATTTCCCCCAGAGGATGATCCATCTCACCCAAGGATAGAAATGTGAAAGCACCTCTCTATCAAACAGTAAAAGAAACACCTTTGAAGATTACTCTTTAGATGAGGCCACAGATTCACATAGCTTCATTCCAGGTTTCTAAAACATAACTGACTAGTCATCTATAGTAAACAGTTACTGTGAACAAAATGGGTGGGGCGGTGATATACTTATTCCCACTCAGGAGAGCTTAGTTCTCAGCTACTAAACTGAAGAAGATGAAATATCTTCAATATACATAAATTTTAAATCAAGGAGTGAACTGGTATACAAAGACCAAGTATCTACTCTCTGAAGAAGAGCATAGCAGCTATTTTTCTACTAAGATTTTAATAGTCTTTGAATTCATTAAGTTAATTAGTCTCAACATCTAGCAGTGCCATAAGGTGAAAATAAAGCAAGCTTGCCCGACTTTGTGTGTGGAAGACCTTCACATGTACTTCACTGGCAACACTACAGACTTGGAAAATCTTATTACCTCCATTTCAGATCAATGAGTTGAAGAAAGTATTCAGTATCAGAAAGACAGATTTAAGACACTTTGATTCAGCTATTTAAGAGTATTTTTAATTGCATTAATCCAGCAATCTAACACTATTTTGTTTTCATGTATTAAAAATCACATTTAAAAGTTTCCATTTTATTTTCCCATTAGCTCTGAGAAATAAACTCATTTTTGCAGGCAAGAAGCCAACATTACTTTCATGTTTTATTATTTGTTCCAGTGTTAATACCGACTCATATGAATATTTCTCATGGTCAAGGATGCTCTACAAATAAAATAAATAAATAAGTAAATGAATAGTTCTTAAAATGTTATCCTGACATGACTTTACTATTTTGCAAAGGAATCATCATAATGATTCCAAGGTAATTTACCTAAATTCTAAAAGCTAATTTGTTATCATCAAAAACTTATATTTATGATTATTTCTTCTATAATCATTTATCTTGCTTTTAACAAAAATGAAACTGATGAACATTTTACTCCCTAGTCACACAGTACTGAGAGATTAATCTTTGCACATTTGACTCTAGATTTGATGATGCAGCAAAATTTTGCAGTATCTGTGAACCCTGTTGTTTCAATCTCATGTGAAGTTGTATTGGATGGCACAATTCCCAGTCCAAACATGTACGGGATCTTTGTGGTAACCTTACCTTAATATAACTATATATATATATATAGTTATATATACATATATATATAGTTTTATATATATATACACACACTGTATATATTGTGTATATACATGTGTGTATATACTGTATGTGTATATATATATATATATAGTAAGGTAACATTACCGATATATATATATAATTAGTATATATATATATATTAATAGCATAAAGCCCACCATAACTCCAACAACTTTCTTATCTAATAACTACATAACACACTGTATTATGTTTCACTTAAAATCCTTCTTCATGAAACTGTCGAAAGTTTTTAACAGTTCAATTATATTGTAACAATTGTTGCTAATTTCATCCATACCCTTGTGGAGCTCCCTGTTTTCCCATTAAGCTTCAAAAGTTCACTTCAAAAGTTACACTGAATTTTCTTCAACATGTTCAATCATGCTGTCTCCTTATGCTGTTCTTTATTATAATATCTACCAATTTTCTAATATGGATATTAGCCAATCCTTCATCAACGAAGACTTTTGACATATTCATTACCTTCCACTGCTTTGATATACAGGCAAACTTAACATTAAGGTCAACATTTGTACTTCAAACACTTAATACCAAGGCTCTTTTCAGAGCTCCACAGAAAATATTGCTTAATCCTAGCAACCTTCTATGGTTCATTTTATAGATTTTCTTCAAGACATCTTCTATAACTGCATCCATTTTGACACAGTTCTTTAAACTGAAAGGTACGGATCCAATGAAGGACCTCTCTGGTCTCTTCAGGAACATAACTAACGTAACATAGCACAACATAACTAATTTACTTAGCTTTCTGCAATGACATTGTCCTTGAACACATTTTTGCTATTGATCTTGATAAAGTATAGATACTTTACTACGTTTCCTTCTTTTCTCATGCTTTAACAAGTACTTTAGTGGTTGTATTAGGTTCACTGCTTTAGTATTTGTTTCTCAAAACCATGCTTGAAACACTATTCTTCCTCCCTCATTTAAACATGATTTATTTTTTCCTGGATTAGATATTTTAATTTTTGTTAGAGTCCTTCACTTTGTTGCTTCTGTGTGCTTTGGTTATCCTTTCAGGGTTTGCTTCTGAATGGCGAGGCTCTAAAACTGCTTTTTAAAATAATTTCCATGTCACCAGTAAATACTTCTGCTGTTTTCTTCAATTTCATTTGAATGCCACAGTATGATATAATTACTTGTACCAAGTCAAAAATTACTTTGTTTTTCCTCTTCCCTTCCTCCCAGGGTGTCCAATTTGAGTGCATTATGGACACTTTGGATACATTCTTAATATATTATTGTCACATTTACTCTCATTGAGAAAATCTGTTCTGCTTTAGGCCATCTGTTTCTCTATTCATTTGATACCTTTATCTCAATGCTGAATTAAAAAGATGTTAACTGGACCACTAATATTTGAACTGGGGATAATTAAAATATCACTGTAATGTTCTCTGACCTTCGTTTACTTACATGTACTCTCAACTGTAACTCTATCTAAATATAACTTAATGCCTAATTTTTAATAAAATTCACCCACAAACAACAGCAATGTTTTTCTTGGCACAATATATAAGTACTATTCTAAAATACCAAATTAATCAGTAACTCTTTATCAAAGCAATATAAAAATATAAACTGAAGTGCAATACAATAAGGAAGGAAACGTGATCCTCTTTATTCATAACAAGAAAACTGAACTTGTGCAGTAGTTTGAATACATGGCTATGTATTAGAGTTGTAATTAATGAATTATACATTAACACTTATCCATAATTCATGATATAATAAAGAAGTATGTAATGTAAAGGTTCCAATTAATACCTAAAAAAAAAAAAAAAAAAAAAAAAAAAAAAAGTAAAATTTGTTAGGGATTATACTGTTTCTTCAAGACAGTATGAAATCAGAATAAAAAAAAAGTTACTGTATACAGTTTATGAGTAAAATATCAAGAAACATGAGATCTTAAAAGAAGAGGCTATCCATTTTAAGCTGGAAGATTATCTTGTTTACCATTTCTAGAGTTGATTGATTAACTGCTATATGTGGCCCAGTCAAGAACGAAAAGAAAACTGAATTCCATTTAAACTGATGAGGTTTTTTAATTGCAGCTTTTCCTGTTCTACAGAACACTCATCAGGTCCTCAATGCAAATCAATCCAAATCCAACTTTGTGCAAAGAATGAGATATGAGTCTTTTAAGAGTTAACCACCAACATTCTCCACCTAATAAATCTTCTTCTAATTGAGTGGGTTACTGAAGTCTTAGACAAGAGTGAGAACCTTCAGACTGCTGCCCAAGATTAAGAAATACACATGCTTATCAAGTACCGGCAGCACAGATGACTGTATCAGTTTCTTTAATTCCACTTACTAATTAATTGATTTACCTTGATTACTGACTGATACTACATAATCCTATCCTACTTCAGTGCTTTGCAGTCATCGGACAATAAATATTTGCTTATCTGTGTGAATAAAAAGTGTGGATTCTTTTTTTTTTTTTTTTTTTCACTCTAAGAGTAGAATACTCTAGTCATCTTGTCTGCTCAGAAAAACTTTCAACGAAAAAGATGCAGCCATGATGTCAACACTTAGAACAGAAACAATTATACAAAATTGTTTTTCTTCTCTTCATCTCAGAATGTATGATGGTATAAATTTTTCTTAAAGGAATAATAATGCTTTTCAATCTTCTACTGAAAAAAAAAGTATATATTCAAAGCAAACAAACAAACAAACAAAATTAATGTGCAGCCCCACAAAAGTACATACTTCATTCTGCATTTTCATCTATTTTCTATGTGATGTTATTGTCAATTAATTTGCAAGTTTTATCATTTGCATGCTCAATAATACACAAGTTACCTGATACATTTTCTTTGCTTATTCAACCCCTTTATTCAACATAGCAATTGCATCTAAGTAGACATATTTAAAATTATGGCTTGGCTATACAAGCTTGATTTCAGATACATTTTTTGTAGTAAGGACTACAAAATATTAAAAAATAAGACTAAAACCCCTGAGATTTACACAGTTTAAACTATTTTTTTCATGTTTATAACATTTTTCCTTCATTAAATATTGCTTCTAAAAATTGGAGGCAGATTTAGTTCAACACAAGATGGAATAAATACTTGGTTTCACAGTGCACTCTATTTAACTAATCCCTTAAACACCTTGGAAATTAGGATTCCCTCTGTAGTGGGTTTACGTGGCAAGGTTTTGGTAGCAGGGGGCTATAGGGGTGGTTTCTGTGAGAAAGATCTAGAAGCTGCCCCATGTTTGGGAAGGGCCCCATTGTTTTCCAGATCCGAGCCAATAAGCGATGTTGTTTGCGCCTCTGTGAGAGCATATTTAAGACAGGGAAAAAACGCTGCGCCACACAGCAGCTGGGAGAGTCAAGGGAGTGAGAGAACAGCCTTGCACCAAGGTCAGTGTAGAAGGAGGGGGAGAGGTGCTCCAGGCGCCGGAGCAGAAGTCCCCTGCGGCCTGTGGTGAGGACCATGGTGAAGCAGGATGTCCCCCTGCAGCCCATGGAGTACCACGGTGGAGCAGGGTTCCACGCTGCAGCCCGTGGAGGAGACCACGGTGGAGCAGGTGGCCCTGCACCGACGGAGGCTGCCACCTGTGGAAGACCCCTGCCGGAGCAGATTCTGGGCCGGACCTGTAGCCCGTGGAGAGGAGCCCACGCAGGAGCAGGTGACCTGGCAGGAGCTGCTGCCCGTGGGGGAGCCAGGTTGGAGCAGTTTTCTCCTGAGGGATGGACCCCATGGTGCGGACCCATATCTGGAGCAGTTCTGAAAGAGCTGCTGCCTGTGGGAAGCCCACGCTGGATCAGTTCATCAAGGACTGCATCCCATGGGTGGGACCCCACAGCACAGGGGACGAGAGTGACCGAGAAGGAGCGGCAGAGAAGAAGTGCTGTAGACTGACCATAACCCCCATTCCCCGTTCCCCTGCACCGCTCGGGGGGAGGAGGTGGAAGAGGGTGGATGGGGGGGGGAAGGTGCTTTTGTTTTTTTTTTCCTTTGTTTTCTCACTTCTCTCGCTTGTTAGTTGTAGGCAATAAATCTTACTATCTCCTTATGCTGAGTCTGTTTTGCCCGTTACAATAATTATTGCGTGATTTTCTCGTCCTTATCTCAATCCTTGAGCCCTTTTCACATATTTTCTCCCCATTCCTCTTTGAGGAGGGGGAGTGAGAGAGCGGCTGTGGTGGAGCTCGGCTGCCCACTCGAGCGGAACCACGACACCCTCGCAGCCAGTTTTAATGAGGTTATTGTAATTAACTACTATTTTTCACTTCTTATGCTTTATTAACCATTATATTACATAAGAACTTCTTAAATGAAAGCTTGAAATAATTACATACAGACTTCATTATTCAAAGAGCACTGTAAAGCAATATTTTGAATTCCAAAATATATGCAATAGGTGTGTACTCAAAATAATGCTTGCTGTGCATATACGTGTCTGCATTTATTTTAATTGTTTTGTAAGCTTCTAGAATTATTAACCTTTTTAGTTCTTTCCAGTAACATGTTCTCTGATATGAAGAGATGAACAGTTTTAAGAAAAGATGAAGGTTTAATATAATGTCATATAATGACATTTTCCAAAAGCTGCATGCTTTTTGGCAAAATACCAGGTACCTGCATAGCCATATAGAAAGACTTTATTTCTGTCTTCTATTCCCCAAAATATTTATGCATTTTACAATATAGAGTCAGTGGCTTTTCATAGGAAATATTTCAAAGAAGAAATATATAAATGTATCATAAAGTATAAATATAAAAATATAAGATATAGCATATAAAATAATATAAAATTTATAAAAATATAAATATATTTTTAATATAAATAAAATAAAATAAAATAAATAAATAAAAATATAAATATATTTTTTAACCAAGTCTCTTCTCATTGCCAAATCCAGTAGGCAAAAGTTAGGTTTCCTCTTTTGGACATTTTGACTTGATAGTTATTGGTGTACAATAGTTTATTTTCTACCAATGATGAGTGAGTTCCTAAAGAAACAATGGTTTCAGAGTGAGGATTATAGGTTAAGGTATACTCAGATGCAAACTCTTACTTTCTCAGGAATCTTCTAATGGATATATTTTCACACACACACACTCTCTCTTGCGCTCTCTCGCTCTCTCTCATTAAGTAGCCTTATCCATCCAAAATAGTGTCTGCTTTATGTTTTAATCTCAAGCAGTACAGCTTCCACTGTGTATTTGGATATTTCACTGTATCTAATGGTAAAGGAATGGATGGAATAAGGAATCTGAGTATGACTATGGGTCAATCACTTTATCTTATAAATGTAGAGGTTGAAGGAAAACATGGTGGAGAAGCCTTTCTGCAACTCAACTATGGCTCATGATTACATAATGTTACTTCAGTCCCCTATTGTCAGTGGGCAACAGGCATAACAGGTGAGTACGAACAGGCACTTCCTGAATGTATCTCAGACCCTGCAGTTTGGGCTCTGGGAAGTAACAGAACTGTGCATTCTAGGAGGTACCAGAATAGCAGGGTTGGTGGAAAATACCAGAATTGCCTTATCTGAACCATAGCCAGGATGGAGAAGTACTAATTAAGAGTAGATTGTTTCAGAGTACTATAAACAGTAGTCCCAAGTGAAGAGCCCCTTGAGCTCTCCAAGGACAGCAGCACATGACACATTTGATCTCCCTCTAAGCTGGAACGCATCTCAGGGGTACCACTGAGAGGATGCACATCTTAGGGTTGACCCTTTGAAGAACAAGCTTGTCCACAGGCAAACACCAACAAGGAAGCAGGGATACCCCTGAGGGGATGTGCATCTCAGGGCTGACCCTTCGAGGAACAAACTCATCTGCAGACAAACACTGACAAGGGAGTAGGGTGAGTAATTTATTCTAGGGGGTGGTTTGGAAGCATGCAACTACCTACCAGGACCCTGCAACAAGTTTCAGGTGAAACTTGTCATTCTCAAATTTTTAAATAAGTCACTGTTTCTTTGTAGCAAATTCTGTATTAAATTGGCTGATGATCAAATGCTGATGAAGTGCTGTTAAAATCGTACAATTTAAAGTTGTTATTTGTAAAATGAATCCTCAATTGCCGCTACATTAAAGTTGTGTAAAAATCTATTCTGCAGCAACATTGTATTGGGTTTATGTGGAAGGGTTTTGGTAGATAGAGTTCTGTAGGGGTGGACTCTGTGAATAGAGCCCAGAAACTGCCCCATGATAAATAAGGCCAAGTTCCAAGTAGCTCCAAAATGGGAGCTGGTATCTGTGCAGCCCTTGGAATCCTCCACACACAGAAAGGTGGATCTAGCCTTTAAAAAGGCTACAGACCATGGAGAGGAGCATAAGGTGGAGCAGGTTTTCTGGCAGGAATATTACCCATGGTATATACATACTGGAGCAGTCTGTTCCTGAAGAACTGCACCCCATAGTACGGATCCATACTGGAACAATTCTTGAATAACTGCAACCTGTGGAAGGAACCCCACACTGGAGTGGAGGAGGGAGGAGCACCAGAGACAGCGTTATGAATTGGCCACAACCTTCCTGTTCCCCATCTGCCTGCACTGTTCAGGGGAGGAGGAGGAAGAATGATCAAGAGTGAAGCTGACTCTGGAAAGAATGCTGGTGAGGGAAAGGTGTTTTTGGTTTGTTTTTAGTTCTCACTATCCTGCTCTGTTCTTAATTGACAAGAAATTAATCTACCCCAAGCTGGTAACCGGTAAGCAATCTATACGTCCTCATCTCAACCCCCAAGTGTTTTCCATTGTATTTTCTCCTGCTGTCCTGATGAGGATGGGGAGTGAGAGAGTGGTGCTGTGGGCACCCTGGCAGCCAGCCAAAGTCAACTGATCATACATATAAGTTAATTATTAACAATGGTTTAATACTTTTAGAAACACACTATACTACAGTCTGTAATAATATTTTAAATATATTTAATATTTTAAAGAAAAAATGTTTTATCTCTACACACTTAATTTTCGTTTTTCTTGTGTCACTTCACACTTCACAACTTTAAACACAATCTTATGCAAATTAACAGAGTAATTACGGAGTATTTGGTGAACAATATCATAAAGATGTCTACTACAGGGGATTTTTTTTCCTAGTACTGGTTTTATAGCTTTTGATTACAAAGATTTAAGGGAACTGATTAGTGTTAAAATAAAAGCATTAAGTCTTGTCTCTTTGTTTATGGTGTAAATATAAGTATACCTCCATTAACTTTTTCTTTACCTACTCAAAGGAGTTGTGTAAGCGTGATGGTTCATGAAAAAAGTGTAATGAAAACAACAACAACAACAACAATCTGCTATATCTTATCTGAATGATCACTTAAGAAAGGTTTTTTACATAGCGAAGAAGTCTAGTCAGAACAGCAGAGCAGTCCCTTTACGGAAAAAGATCAAAGAACAAGTAGGACAACTTGCTCCCATGCCCTTGGCAATTAATGATTTTCATTCTGTAATCATAGAATCATAGAATGGCTTGGGTTGAAAGGGACATTAAAGATCATCGAACTTTAATCCCCCTGCCACAGGCCACCTACTAGATCAGGTTGGTCAAGTCACCATCCAGCCTGGCTTTGAACACCTCCAGAATTGGGCATCCACAACTTCTCTTGGCAAACTGTTCCAGTGCCTCACTGCCCTCTGAGTGAAGAATTTCCTCCTAACATCTAATCTAAAACTCTCCTCGTTCAGTTTAAAACCACCACCCTTCATCCTGTCATTATCTGTCTCTGTAAAAAAAGTAGTTCTCCATCTTTAAATCCCATGCAACACTACAGGCTTGGGGCAGAGTGGCTCGAAACTGTACAAATGAAAAGGACCCAGGGGTGTTTGTCGATGCTTGCCTGAACATGAGCCAGCAGTGTGCCCAGGCTTGTGTGTGTGTCAAGCATCCTGGCTTGAATCAGGAATAGATAAGCCAGCAGGACCAGGAAGGTGATTGTCCCCATTCTCTGCTCTGGTACACACCTTGAGTGCTGTGTTCAGTTTTGAGACCCTCACTATAAGAAGGATATCAAAGATGTCCTGGAATATGTACAGAGAAGGGCTACAAAGCAAGTGAAGGGCCTGGAACACAAGACCTGTGAAGAGCAACTGGGGTTGTTTAGTCTGGAGAAGAGGAGGGTGAGGGGAGATCTTATTGCTCTTTCCAACTACCTGAAAGGAAGTTGTGGGGAGCTGGGGGTTGAGCTCTTCTCACAAATAACTAGTGATTGGACTAGAGGGCATAGCCTCAAGCTGTGCCAGGGAAGGTTTAGGATAGAAATTAAAAAATCACAGAATCACAGAATTGTAGGGGTTGGGAGGGACCTCAAGAGATCATCGGGTCCAACCCCCCTGCCAAAGCAGGTTCCCTACAGCAGGTTGCTCAGGTAGGCATCCAGATGGGCCTTGAATATCTCCAGAGAAGGAGACTCCACAACTATCCTGGGCGGCCTGTTCCACTGCTCTGTCACCCTCACCATGAAGAAGTTCGTTCGCATGTTGGTGCGGAGCTTTCTGTGATCCATTTTTTGGTCATTATCCATTGTCCTGCCCCCATAAACCACTGAAAAGAGGTTGGCCAAATCCCTCTGTCTCTCACACTTAAGGTATTTCTAAATATTAATAAGATCCCCTCTCAGTCTTCTTTTCTCAAGTTTGAACAGACCCAGGTCTCTCAGCCTTTCCTCATAGAGAAGATGCTACAGAAGATGCCTTGTGTTATCTTTGTGGCCCTCTGCTGGACTCTTTCCAGGAGATCTCTGTCTTTTTTTTTGTATGAGGAAATTTCTTTTAGGAGAGATTTCTTAGAAAGAGTAGTCAGGCATTGGAACAGGTTGCCCAGGAATGAGGTGTAGGGGACCATGTCTCTTGTGCTTAGGGACATGGTTTAATGGGTGACATTTGTAGTAGGGTGATGGTTAGACCAGATGATCTTGAAGGTCTTTTCCAACCTTAATGATTCTATGACTCCTGTAGGTATTGAAAGGCATCAATGGAGTCTCCCAGAGCCTTCTCTTCTCCAGGCTGAACGTGCCCAGATCTCTCAGCCTGTCCTCAGAGGAGAGGTGCTTCAGCCCTCTGATCATCTTTGTAGCCCTCCTCTGGACCACAGGTCCACGTCTGTCTTGTGCTGGGGGCCCCAAACCTGGATGCAGTACTCTAGGTGGGGCCAATCACCTCCCTCAACCTGGTGTTCTTTTGATGCAGCCGAGGACACAGTTGGCCTTCTGGGTTGCAGGTGCACACTGCTGGCTCATGGCGAGTCTTTCATTCATGAGAACCCCCAAGCCTCTCTCTGCAGGGCTGCTCTCAGTAAGCTCTTTTCCCAGTCTGTACTCTTGTCTGGGATTGCCTCAACCCAGGTGTAGCACCTTACACTTGGACTTGATGAACCTGTCCAGGTCCCTTTGAATGACATCTCTTCCATAATAATATCATTTAGCTAGTCATAATTCAAATTTAAATTAGTAGGGATAAATTTCTTTTACATCAAAATGTCATTCTCAAAGTTTCTGACTGAAGCCATTTCTTAAGATGAGAATGATAAAGATCATATTTCTGAGGCTTAATTCTGCAACAAATTCTTTAGTGATTATAAGTCATCCTGGGTTTGTATCTTCACTGTATCTCTGCTTCTTTTCCCTCACCTCATTAAATCCTTTGCCATCTTCAAAGCATGAAGACAACATATTAACTGTAAACTTAATTCTCTGTTGCAGATACATTATATTAAAGAAAGTCAACCATACTAAGACTCTGCAAGCCTCTTGCAGAAAACTGCAAAATCAAGTCCAGCACATTAAATTTATGAAATATTGGAAGGACTTAGATATGAGTGCTCTTAGTAACAAAACTACAATGAAAAATCAATTAATGTGCAGTAACTGCAGTCAACTCAAAATGCAGTTATTACTGTACATGTAGAGTATTATTGTAAAAAAGTCTGATCCTGACCTGAGGTACATTTAGACATGAATTTGATCTTTCTACTGAAAATATTTTGTTTGTTTGTTTGTTTGTTTTGTTTACTTGTTTTTTTTTTTTTTTTTTTTCCTAGAAACATATTTTGTTTGGTTGTTTTTTTTGATAAAGGTAAAAATGTTAAATACCACAGATGGAAAGATGGACATTAATGAATAACAAGTTGGACATTAATGAATAACAAGGCTTCTAACAAGTTTTTTATGCTTTTCAAAATCTTCTTTTTATTTGCTTGTGAATGATAGCTGAAGAACTGAGAATATAATCAAGAATTCTAGATTTGTACTGCAAAAGTGCAGAATGGAAGAAATATGCTAATGAATGTTCCAACTGCTTTAATCAAAATCTTGAAATACAAATACTATAAACACAAAAATACTTCTTACTTACATCAAATAGATAAGGAAATTCTGGTTCTAACTAAATGTATTTAACATACTTGAGCAATATTAAATAATATAAATTAGAGTACCTAGAAATTCAACCTTATTTTAACCTATCTTTTCTAAATAAAAGTAATCCAGGAATATATGTGCTTTAGTCTTTTATATTCCTCTGGATTCAAATCTGTAAGAATATAGTCAATAATGGTTAATATATATTTGCTTTTTTTTTTTTTTTTTTTTTTTTCTATTCCTAATATTACTTAGTCTGACTATACAAATAATTGGCTGACAAGTCATGGTTTCAAAAGGCCACATTGGTATGCAATCACCACATTAGAATCATAGCTTTACTGTGTAAAAAGTGCCTTAAAATTCCTCCTGTAAAGTTAGTGATCAATATTGCATAACTGATGAAAAAGCTGTCGTATTGTATTGCAGAATAATAAATAGCAATATTAAGCTTTTCTGTGCAGCCTTCCATCCTTAAAGGTATCACATCCTAAAAGGTTTCAGAAAAGCACAAGTCAGAGCAAATGAAACCAAATGCCAATCTCAGGGCCAAAACAAAGGTATTTCCTCTGACATTTCAGTTTTTAGGAAAACATTACTTTGGGAGATGATATGGTTGCAGGCACCCTTTTCCAAACTCCTAATAATGCAAATTTTGTCATATGACCTTTAGGAGTGTAAGACTCCTTTGTCAAGACTCTCACTTCCTTCCTCATATGCAGTCTTCAGAATGGTCTGTAATCACTAAACTGATATGGTATGTAATTGTGTACTGATGCCCCTAAGATTAGAAATTAATATTTCTTGTTGCAAACATAATTAAGAATGTTTCTGTTGATTTAAAATGTTATGGTGTGGAACTGGTTTTTGGTTTTCTTTTAAACACATCTTACTTAAAACAGCACATATGAATATATTAAGTACTGATTTCTTATTGAAAAAAAAAAAAGAGGGAGAGAGAGGGAGAGAAATCATGGCATAGACATTTTATGACAACATGTAATACTGTTATCTATGTCTTTCAGATAGAGATCATTTGAAGTCTGTACTCACATATTTCTGAGGACTGAACAACTGACTATAAAGAAATTTAGCAATATTTTTTAGTGGTCAAGAAGTTATTTATTCTGTTTGGAACAAGGTATAACACTCAGTCATAAATGTGATTTTCCACTACAGGCCTTTAGTAATTTTGTGAACAGTTGTTGCTTATTACAATAAAATAAAAAATAAAATTAATTAAATAAATAAACTATAGTTGGTGCAGCTAGGAGAAATTATTTATCATCATCTCTGTCATGGGAATATTGCATTTGCATATGTTAATTACATCCTGTTCTTAACATCCACCATGAAATGCCAAGTAGCTTAGCACATTAGCCTGAATAATTTTTGCATGTGTTCATTAAAAAAAATAATAAAAAAAATGGTTCGCTTCCCACACTTATTAGAGATACCCAAGGTCATCTTGAATAATGACTTCAACCAAATGCAAGTCATGCCTCATGATTAATCCTATAGGACTACGCCATAAAAAAATATTTGGTGCATAAAGGTGCACCTGCAGAAATATTAGCTCTCTGCACTGAATAGATTTTGGAAAACTATTCCTCTATGATCATGAAAGCCTTTATTCAGCTTTTACCTAGCTCCAAAATCAAGTTATTAACTTTCAGTGTCTGTAGACACTCATATTTTCTGGTTTTGCACATTCCCAAGAAGGCATGTTTTGACGGACTAATTCATTAGCTAGCTCATGCTGAAGCCTGACCAGACCCAGAACACCAGTGTTCCTCAATAAATACTTCCTATGGCACTTGATGTAGCAGATGTTTGGGATGGCTTTAAGCATGCTCAGAAAACAATTGCCCTTTCAATATCACAGAACCCTGGCCTTCATTTTCTTTCTAATTATGAGTGGGATTTTTTTCCCCCATATTTTATCTAAGAAGCTATACCTTAGAACAAGACCCTTAACCACTCTATCTAAATGGATCCCTCACCCTCACCTACAGTCTCTCAAGAATACATGTTAAACTATTAGAAGTTTTTGAGAATAGGTAAAGAGATGGTACTCCATTCTCCTCTTTTGAGGAGAATCTTTTTTTTTTTTTTTTTTTTTTTTTTTTTTTTAACTATTCAGAGTAAGTATCGGTATTTATTGCAACAAGGAAGTCTGATTTTGGACTGCTGTATATCAGTTTCACACTGATACCAAGTTCTTCCATATTATTTATCTAATTGTTTTCTTAATGTAAATGATCAAATATTATTGGCAACAAAATTCTTTTTAAAAAGCAAAAAAAGCTCTTCTGGGCTCTTTGAACTATCTTTATGAGACCAATTTTGCATATTGGAAAGCATGTCCCTTGAGCCCTGAGAGACATTTGGAGTGTCAAACATTATTTGTACCTCTCCTCTGTCCTACTTAGCTCCAAATATAGGCAAAATGAAAATACTCTTTAATAATATTTTTCTTTTTCACTTTCTGAGGTGCCTCACTCCCCCCTGTGACTAAATATGACTCACAGGATAGAAGATCCTCAATTCTAAATAAATATGAAAAGTATAAAGGTTTAGACAATGATAGTCAATTTTTAAGCAAACTTCTTTACTGCCTTGATAACTAAAGTTTAGATCAAAATACTTCAGTGATAAAGGATGTTCAGTTTCTCAGAAAAAAAAAAAAAAAGTATATTCAGGTTCTCAGAACAAATAGTAAAATGGAAAAAATAACACAAAACAAACTGACGTGTATTGTATACCAATTTTATTACAACACTGACAGTTTTATGGAGTTTCAAAAATATAGTTGGCAGCACGGAAGAAAACCAATTCTCGAGTAAGCAATTTTTTTATTTAGGTCAGACTGGACAGTTGTCAGGCTCAAAAATGCAGCTCACAAAATGCTTCAGCCAGCTCCACGCAGTTGGAAGCTAATCTACTGTTATTGTCTTTCTAACTGTTAAGTGAATGTTCTGTTTTTCTTGAGTTAAATTCCCCCCAAATGGAAAGCATTGATTATATGGTAAAATACACATATGATACATCACAGCAACATATTTATGAATCTTCATCAACTCTGAACTGGAGAAAAAGCAATAAAAGAAATGTAAGTGAAAACTAAAAAGCCAAGGATTTTTTAATGGATCTTAAGTTGTGACAGCCTATCTTAAGAAAGTAGGGGACACATCATCTTTAAAATAAGGCCTTGTTCATCCAGAAACAAACAAACAAACAAAAACATCAAACAAACCAACCCCTGTCAAAAAAATATTGGTTTTGTAATTTTGCATTTTCATGTTCTTTACTGGTTATTTATTTGATACGAGTTTTGTGCTAAATATAGAATATGTGAAAATAGGTGTTTTTTCTTTTGGTTGTTTTTGTTGGTGGTGGTGGTGTTTTTTTTTTTTCTGTACTGGTTATAAATTGCTGGAAAGCGTTAAAATCATATCAGGAAAATTGTGATCAAATCTTTTCTTAGTATCTAATTCTGAAAATTCTTGTGCTTGAGATAGTGGTAATATTACCAAAAGCCAAGAGGTTACTGAAATCAGTATTATTCATGGAATATTTCATGTATTAATAGAATTATTCATATCCATAAAAGTTTGAAGGATTGGATGTTTGGTGCAATTCAAGGCTGAATTTTTGAAGGGACCACATGTCCAACAGGTTTAATCATGAAATCACAGAAAGGCAGATGTTGGAAGGGACCTCCACAGGTCTCCTTGTCCAACCTCCCTGCTCAAGCAGGGGGACAGGTTGCCCAGGGTGATGTCCAGGCATCTTTTGAATTACCTCCAAGAATGAAGACTCCACAGCTTCTCTGGACAACCTGTGCCAGTATTCCCACCCACATGGTAATCAAGTGTTTCTTGATAATCAGACAGAACCTCCTATGTTTCAGTTTGTGCCCATTGTCATGTTACTGGGCATCACTGATAAGAGCCTCGCTCCATCCTCTTTCCAAACTCATTTCAAATATTTGTACACACAGATGAGATCCTGCCCAAGCAGGACCCTGCCCAAGACCCTTTTCTAGGCTAGAGAGTCTCAACCTTTCCTCATAGGAGTGATGCTCCAGTCCCTTCACGATCTTCATCACCCTTTGTTGGACTACCTCCGTGAGCTCCATGACTCTCCTACACAGAGGAGTCCAGAACAGGACACTACTCCAGATGTGACCTTACTAGTGCTGAAGGTACAGGCAAAGGATCATCTTCTAGAAATACCTTTATCTAATGCATCCCAGGATACCGTTAACCTTATTACTTATTTTAGCCTTTTTTACTATTTATTTAGCCTTACTTACTGCAAATGATGTGATGTTGAATAAATAAAATATTTTATTTATATGGTTAAAAAAGCAGTAATAACAAAAAGAAACAAAAATACATTGTGGCATTCAGAGTATATTTACTATTGTATTTAAATAAATGCCTATGGCATGATATCTATATATGATATCCTGTAAATTAGCTAATTCAAGAATTCACACAGACATAGAGAACAGCACTACTATTCACCTCTATACTCAATAACAACTTAGCAATACTTATCCAATGGCATTAACATTTTGCAGCAATATTTATCTAGAGTTAATAAACATATAACTGAAAAGAGCTTTTGTTCTAAACAAGAGATTTATTAAAATGTTTTTTTTGTTTTGTTTTGTTTTGTTTTCTAATTTCATACTCTTTCTTCCGTGCAACAAAGCAAGAATAAAAGTAGCCAATTTAATAAATGAAAAATTGTTCTTACCATGACAACTGGGCAGAGCCCTGTTCCATCCAGGTCTTCCATCATCTCCCATGATACAAGTTAGCGTAGAATATCCTTGAAGAACATAACCTGCATCGCAGTAATAAGTGACAGTTGAGCCCAGTTTATAATCCATTCCAAGCCTCGTTCCATTCATTATATTTCCAGGATCAAAGCAAGACTCACGTAGTTTTGCTATAAAAGAAAAACGTAAAGAAAATTCTGAATATAATCTAAAATATCATATGATTTCTAGAATTCTCTCAAGGTCTTCTTTGACCACCCTGTAGTCACATAATGCACTCTTTACTTTTATTTATTTTTTATTTTTTTAAGAATCCCTCCCTTTTACATCAATTTCCTGTGACTGTAGTCATCTTTCCTTTATTTTAAAGACTGGGTACATTGCTATATAATGACCCAAACCATATCTCTTATATTTTTCCCAGATAATTCCCAGATTGCCATCACAAGAACTATTTATCCAGAGTTCACTGTGAACAATGATGTAGTTATCCATTTGGATGAAGTCAGATCTTATGGTCAGGAAGGAAGACTGAGGAAAATGTTGGCCTGCTGCTGAATGGGGCAGGTGCCCTATTGAAAAAGGATACAGAGAAGGCAGAGTTGCTTTTTATTTCCTTCATTTTTTTACTGCTAAGATCAGCCCTCAGGAATCTCAGACCCTGGAGACAAGAGAGGAAGTACAGAGAAAGGAATACTTTCCCTTGGTTGAAGAGGATTGGATCAGAGATTATTTAAGCAAACCTGACAAAAAAATCCATTGTCCCTGATGGAATGCACCCACATGTACTGAAGGAGCTGGCCAATGCTATTGCTAGGCCCCTGTCCATCATCTTTGAAAGGTTGTGGGCAACAGAAGAGGTGCTTGAGGATGGGAATAAAGCCAATGTCATCCAGTCCTCAAAAAGGGCAAGAAGAAGAGCTACAGGCCAGTCAGCCTCACCTCCATCCCTGGAAAGGTGATGGAGCAGCTCATCCTGGAGGTCATCTCCAAGCATGTGGAGGATAAGAAGGTGATTAGGAGTAGTCAGCATGGATTTGCCATGGGAAAATCATGCTTAACCAATACAATAGCCTTCTATGATGAGATGACTAGCTGGGTAGATGAGGGGAGAGCAGTGGATGTGGTCTACTTCGACTTCAACAAGGCCCTTGACACTGTTTCCCATAATATCCTCATAGACAAGCTCAGGAAGTGCAGCCCAGATGATCTGACAATGAGGTGGATTGATAATTGGATGGATGGCAGAGCTCAGAGTGCTGTGCCTAGCAGTGTGGAGTCTAGTTGGAGGCCTGTAGGCCTGTTGGAGATCTGTAGGCCTGTTGGAGGTGGTGTGTCCCAGACTGGGTCCAGTTTTGTTCAATTTATGTTGAACAGTGATCTTGACAATGCAATGGAGTGCACCCTAAGCAAGTTTGCTGACAATATAAACCTTGGAGAAATGGCTTATACTCCAGAGAGCTGTGCTGCCATTCAGAGAGACCTTAACAGGCTGGAAGGTTGGGATGAGAGGAACCTCATGAAGTTGAACAAGGGCAAGTGCAGGGTCCTGCACCTAGAAAGAAATAACCCCAAGCACCAGTACAGGTTGGGAGCTGACCTGCTGGAGAACAGCTCTGTGGAGAGGGACCTGGGAATCCTGGTGGACAGCAGACTGACCATGAGCCAGAAATATGCCCTTGTGGCCAAGCAGGCCAATGGTATCCCGGGGTGCATTCAGAACAAGGGAGGTAATCCTCCCCATCTACTCAGCCCTGGTGAGATCTTACCTATGCTGT
Source organism: Aythya marila (assembly GCF_965140915.1). Classification (NCBI taxonomy): domain Eukaryota; kingdom Metazoa; phylum Chordata; class Aves; order Anseriformes; family Anatidae; genus Aythya; species Aythya marila. The sequence continues at coordinate 140,512,980 of NC_139043.1, forward strand.
GTCCAGTTCTGGGCTCCCCAGTACAAGAAGCACATTGAACTTCTGGAGCGAGTCCAGAGGAGGGCTACGAATAAGTTTGGAGGACTGGAGTACCATCAGGACCCATAGATGTATCTTATAAGGTCCCATGGACATGTGCACCTTCGGGTTCCTTAGATGGTCTTGAACCAGATCTGCTTCTACACAGGGAAGTTCATTATTCTTCCAGTCCCTCCCTTTGCCTTCTGGGACCTGGGCCATGTGTCTGGAGCTATTGTCAATGAAGACTAAGACAAAATAGTCATTATGTAACAGCCTTCTCCATGTCCCAGGTGACCATGTCTCCCGTTTCCTTCTGGAGAGGGCCCACAATTTCCCTAGTCTTTCTGTTATGACCAGTGTACCTACAAAACCCTTTCTTATCGCCCTTGATGTCCATGGCCAAATTTAATTCTAAAAGGGCTTTGGTTTTCCTAAGCTGATCCCTGGCTGCTTGGACAATCTCTCTCTATCCCTCCACACTGATGTTTTAGTGGTTGCTGAGCAGTGCTTACACTAAGTCAATGTCTTCAGTTTCTCATACTGACCTGCCAGAGAGGAGGTTGGGGGTGCAAAAGAACAAAAGAAGCTGGGAGGGGACAGAACCAGAACCGTCCAAATTGATTTTCCATACTGTACAACATCATGTAGAACAATAATACTGGGAGGGTTGGCCAGGAGGGCAGCTACTGATCAGGGACTGTCAGAGCATCATTTGGCCGGTGTAGAGCAATTGCATTGTGTATCACTTGTTTTCTGCATATATATGTATTAACCTGTATTTATCAACAGGGAGGAGGAGCGAGTGAATGGGTCTGTGGTGCCTAGCTCCCTGCCAGATTAAACCACAGCATTTCAATGAACTTACATACTGGTTGACTTAGGTGCTTCCTAACTCTTTCTTACTCCACTATGGATAAAGCTACACTCCAACAAACCCTTCTAGTATGCTCAGGGAGGACTGGGGACAAAATATGCCTGAGGTAAAAAGGTATTAAGTACCACAAACTTTTCTCATTCCTATTCATTGAGTCCCTAGCCCACTGAGCAATGGACCACTATATTCACAGAATCATAGACTCATTAAGGTTGGAAAAGACCTCCAAGATCATCTGGTCCAACAATTAAAGGTTTTCTTAAAAGTTTCTTATTGTTTTCAATTTACTATAAGGCCATCCTTGACCATCACGGCACTGATCATTTCTCTGGTAAGTGAGTAACTATTCCAGCAGAATTTCAGAATTTCCAGAATTTACCCTGGTCAGCTACAGTGTCACCTGCATCAAGAAATTGTAACAAACACAGTCAAGAGATGCCCTGAAGTAGCTATTGGAGTAATTAAAATCCCCCAAGATTACCAAGGCTACATTTCTTCCAGATATGAGTTTTTTTTTCTTGGCCAACTAGTCTGTATTAATCATCTACAACAACACTATCTGTAGTTACTTTCCTCAATAATCCAATCATTCTCTGTTCTTGAAAATGCAGAACACAAAACAACAGCTCTTACTCCAAGTAGTTTAAAACTTGCAAGTGTACACCTTAAACAAATTCTTCCTCTGCCTTGTTTATTGTATGTAACACCATTAACTGCTTAGTACATTGCCTGCCCAGTCACGCATTATGAGTTCAAAAGACACTAGGTTCATAAAGCATTCTGTTAAGAGTTTTTTCCTTATTTATGTAATTACTATTTTTGGCTAAGTTAACTGCATGTCACTTTTCTATTGCAGATGTCATACTTACAATGTTTTAATATTTACAATCCAGTAATGACAATATTAGAATAAAACAGATAGTACCAGAGTCATGTAAGTGAAAATATTTATTTCTAAATGTAAAAGCTGTCCTATTCAAATTATAGTTTGAATTTTTGTTTTAGTTTTCAAACATTCATTCATTGTTGCTTGATTTTTTGCTTTGAATATGAGGATGTTTACTAAATCATTCCAGATTCTTAAATATGTAGACACAGACTGGAAATAAACAAGACACTAAGAACAATTTAAATCATTATTATGAAATGTTACAAATGTTCTTTTGCCATCTAATAACAGTTATATCGCTTTCAAATTTTAAGACTTGACAGTTACTACACTCTTATGATACCCCTAAAAATAAATTAAGCAGTGCAAGGTCAAATTTAGCAGAGAGTCCCAATTAAAACTGAATAATTCACCAAACAAGGTGTTCCTCTGCTCATCAGTTTGATCTGTCCGAATTTACTAATTCTTGAAGTTATTTTTATTAGAGATTTTAAAATGGCTCCTTTGGTTTATGTCTCACTCTTCAAAGGCAGATGTTGAAATGCATACTCTGGATATTCTGACAATATATCAGGTAAACAGGAAAAATTAGAATTAGGTTGATTACTCTCTCAAACTATCCCTTACTTGCATACAGTAAGGGATACTTGCATCTATTATCTACATCCTTTTATTACTTAGATTTTCAGTCCCTTTACAGAAGGGGAAGATCTATATATTGTCTTTGAGATTAGAGATTCGTAGAAGCACAGAAATAAATTATTTTAGTGGCACATACACAGATTAATAGTAATGTTAGAAATAGAATTCTGCCTGTATTCCAGACTACAGCAATTCATTTCTTTGTTTAAACCTAGATCAAGAATGAGAAAAGACTGTGTCCCAAGTGAGTATCTTCCCAGCTTTGATTGTTGTATGAGAGAAACCCTTTAATTCCACAAGACAATAATGTATTCAACTGCACAACAGAAAAAAAAAAAAAAAAAAAAAAAAAAAAGATTGGTCTTTTTGAAAAATCAATATAGTTGCTTGTTCTAAAAAAGTTCTGCATCGCTGAGCTGCTTTCAATATCACTCTCATCTTCATTTATCATTCTTCAATTTAATTGAGAAGCTAGAAGAAATATTTTAAAGTGATGTGGAACAGTGCATACACCTTGGTTTACCATCAACATGTGGAAGAGCTACTTTTAACATATTAGGACCAGATCATATTGTGGAGACGATTTTCTTTACATACATAGAATCCAAAGGCTTTAGGAATGTAAAAGAACACGTTGTGGGTTTGCCAAAGTAACAACATCATCAAAGTAACATTTTTTTCATTTTGTATACCTTAATCTTTACTAATTTCTTTCAGAATACATGAAAAAGAAAATCAGTCCAAAGAGGTTAGTCTGTATCGCCACTGTTCTAGCAATATCCATATTTTCCCTCTGGTTGTCTTCACGGATTATTGGATATTTTTTCTATTCACTGTATAATAAATATTTCTGTTTCTTAAGTCACACAGAGAATTTTGAAAGGTTATACTGATTATGACTTTTACAAGCCTATATTTTCCTGTTTACTGTGTTATGACCTCAGATATTTCTGTCTGAGATATGTGGACAGATCTATTGTACAAACGTCTAGCTCTAATTTTTCACTATTGGTCCTAGCTTCTAGGACACAATTTCATTTGACAGGAATCGTAAATTCAAATATTTAAATATGCCCTACTATAAAGGGAAAAAAAAAAACACTAATTATATTCTGGGAAAAAAAAATGCATCAACGTTTTGTTACTGCATCAATATTTTGAAACATTTAAAACAATGTATTTTTTTTTTAAATCAATCATTTAACATTACTGGGTAGAAGCTAAATTAAATCATATACTAATTTAAGTCAGAACCTCTGATATGTTTATAATGTTATATTTTGTACATATAGATATGCACATATATAAACATATGTACATCTACATATACAGAAAAACATGCATATAGATATGTGTACATATACACATTATCATACCTATAGACAAAACCAATATATGTCCAGGAATAAAACTGTGAAAAATTAAAGCAGATTAAACTTTACACTTATACTTCAAATATTTTAAATAGAAAACAAAAATGACTTTATTTACCTTTGTACTCCAGGTGGAATCCAGTGAAACTAACAGACCCATCGCTCCGAAAAGCCAAATGCATGGTATTTGAACTGCTTTCTATCCTCTCTGGAAGCTTGCTATCTTGAAAGCTTCCAATTAGTGGGCTATTGCTATCTGGCCCATCATAGATATAGAGAAAATCATAATTTGGTTCTATACTGAAACTGTAGAAGAAAAAAGAGAAATATTAGATAAAATGTTTGGAAAACATTTTCACTCAAATCAGCTTGCCAGATCGTATAAATGTTCTCATTAGCAGTGTTTTTACTGAAAAACAACAACAACAACAACAGAAACCCTATATTGGTTCTCTCTGAACCACTATTTTTCTGCTAATCAGAAAAAAAAAAAAAAAAAAAAAAAAAAAAAGTAGAATTTTAAAATAGAAAGAAATAAACAACTTGAATCAGGAAAAAATCAAAAATAACAAATAATAGGAACCCTTGGCAGAAATGCTTTACAATATAATGATAGTCAGCAGTAGAGTAGATAGTACATAGCTCAGATAGTACACAGTTTAGTCAGACTGAATACTTTCATATAGCCAAGGGGTGATCCTCCATTAACCCTGTTAAGAAATGATAACATTTTGCCCATCATCAGTATAGCTGAAAAGGTTTAGTATTTAAATCTTTCTTTTGAACTTTTTTTTTAAATTTAATTAGTTTAGTTAATTAAATTAATATAGTTCATTCATTTAATTTTGATAATTTTGAACTTAATTTTAATCAAAATGTGGTTAACCACATTTCCTTGTAACATTGTCTGTGTAGAAAGAAGTAAAGCAAAAGATTTGTAGTAAAAGAATGAAGATAACCGCTAGAAATATTTTGTCTCTAGTTGCCAGTATGTCCTGATAAAATAAATGTAGAAATTAAAGACCTAATCCAGCCTCTTCAGTGAAAATACTTTTTTCTAACTTTTGGATTATTTCCAAAATATTTCCTTACAAAATAAATAAAAAAAATTCAATAGCTTTGATTTTTAAAGTACAGTAGTTGGTGTCTAAGTTTAGAAGAGGTAGGTGGAATAAGTCCCACTCAAGAGTCATATGTAACAATACTAAACAGATTTATTTTTTTTTAATCCAAAGTTTTTCTCATATAGGAATTTTGTTGTTGTTGTTTTGTTTTTCCCTCACTCTGGGACAGTCTGCGTGTCATTAGTGAGGCAAGTCTCAGTAAGATCTACTTTGACGACGACTGAGCTTGTCAGTTTCTGTCAGGAATCACAATAACTGTCCAGATTTTTAGAATGACTGGCCAGTAATTGGGATCTATATAGTCTTCATATAAAATACTGGGTTGCACTGTAAAATACTGTTTTTATGCTAAACCTTAGAGTCTCGTATAAATAAATGTAGAATAGAAAGAGCAAATGGTACTTAGGCACCTTTTTAGGTACTTTGAGCTCATGATATTTCACAAAGCTAAAAAATTATATATACATATATTTACAAGTGCTAAAGTACAATATCAAAATGTTTAGCAAGTTAAAACATACTGAAATCTCTAAGCAAATAGTTAACTTGTTAATTACATATATATTTTTGAGCAATTAATTTTTGAGGAAGGAATACTTTATGTCATATATTGTCAATGAATCATCAATGGAATAGTGAAATTAAAGTTTTAAATTTATTATGTTGATTTATATCAGATATTACTGTCTTTGCAATGAATACTTTAGTTTGCGTTCTGATGTCTGAATCATTTACCTAAATATGAAACATAGCTTACTGAATGCTTTTGAAAATGCTTTTGTAAATGAAATGACTTTGTCTAGACTAATCAAACACAATGTAATAAAAGGTTTCCATGGTGCAACATAGTTGGCATTTAATATTATAAAAGTAAATATCAAATATATTTATCAGCAAAGCACATACTATAGCAGCAAATACAGCAGCAAATAAACAGCTATATGACCAACATCACTAAAGAATCATCATATTGCCACTGATCAGAAAAATAAAGCCAGTGTTATAAAACATTCAGCATAAGTAGGGCTTAAATTTGATGGGACATTACCAATACAAATTTTGTGTGATATTACCATATTCCACTATCGGGATGCATATTTTTCACACATAGTAAACATGCATATTAACTTACTTTATGGGTTACACACAATGCACGTATGAGAAGTTCCTCTGTGAATTCTATTAGCTCTATTTAATGTTTCATTGTAATAAAGGGAAATTGATCTTGGAGGTCTTTTCCAGCCTTTATGAGTCTATGATTCTATTTATGAACATGGTTTAGTGGGTGATGGTGGTGGTTGGACCAGGTGATCTTGGAGGTCTTTTCCAACCTTTATGATTCTATGACTCTATGAAATGCTAAAACTGTTCCATTTAATAACCAAAACAACATGAAGTATACTACTGTTCATGAAATGATAGGGGTTACACTAATAAATACATAATATAATAAAACTACATTTAAATACCACTTTTGATATTTTTTATTTAATATCAGATGAATTTTTCTTTAATATCAGATGAATGTCTCATACATTTAATGCAAATGCATTAAAAGACTTTCCTGATGGACTGGGGAGTATTCAGAGTAACCACGTCACCTTCTCAGGAACAGAATCTCAGTAAATTCATCACTATCCCCTTCCACGTTAGTCAGGGTAAACTGAGGAACTGAGGTTTCTTTAACTGAACAGGAGCAATGAGCTGCCAGGCTACATCTCTGTGTGCAGTGAATACCTTAATACCTTTGATGATAATGCTAACATATATAACAATCACTAATCACACTGATAGTTAAATGGTATATATCCAACATCGCTCTATATATCCTACATCGCTCTGAACATCTGCCACTAGTAAAGTCACAGACATGATTTTTAAAATTATGAGCAAGTAGCACTTTACCTGATAAATGCTAATGATATAACATAGTCATTATTAACAGTGATAGTCCAGTCACAGTCTCTGCTGTGGGGATAAGGATGAGGGAAGTTTGGTGAAAGTATAAAACCTGATGAGCCAGTCAAGTTTCCTCCACAGGGAGCTGTGAATAAAAACAAATTGGAATTAAGGAAAGAAGGTAAGAGAAAAAGAAGCAACTATCAGCAATCTGTTCACCAACATTTAACGTCCCCTAAAAGTTAAACAAGAAACAACTGAAGTATCTAAAGGGCCTTAACAGAAAAAAACTGCTGAATTCACATTTCTCCTTAGACAAATACTAATAACACTAAGTAAAGCACTTGGTTTTGAACTCTGTGCCCTTTACTTTGTTTCCGTAACACTATGTGGAGGCTTTTCTGAAAACACTGTGAACTTCAGACATGTTCTAACTGCAGACATAAAAAACATGACTGGATAAGCTTTTCACTTTCTACTTCTTGTTACAGGCATTCTAAAAGAATATTTTAAGGTTATGAAGTATGATTTACTTACACTGATAATGCAACTACCTGCATTTTCACCATACAGAACCGATTAGTAATTCAGATCAAAACTGATAATATAAAAATTCAATAAATATAAAAATAAACAACAAAAAAATCTAGTAATTGCAACTTGCACATTCAATGATAATGAAATTAACCCCCTCATCCTGTCATTATCCAATTAAGCAAAGTCATTCTCCATCTTTTTTATAAGTCCCCTTTAAGCACTGAAAAGTTACAATGAGGTCACCCCGGAGCCTTTTCTTCAGCATGCTGAACAGCTCTTTCAGCCTTTCTTCATAGGAGAGGTACTCCAGTCCCTTGATCATATTTGTGGTCCTCCCCTGGACCCTCTCCCACGAAGACTGACTATCAATACTTAAAGGGTTCTTATAAAAAGGATGGAGAAGGACTCTTTACTCAGGTAGATAATGATTGGACAAGGGGGAATGATTTTAAACTAAAAGAGGGGAGATTTAGATTAGAGGTTAGAAGGAAATTTTTCACTCAGAGGGTGGTGAGGCACTGGAACAGGTAGCCCAGAGAAATTGTGGACATCTCTGGAAGTGTCCAAGGTCAGGTGGGATAGGGCTTTGAGAAACCAAGTTTAAAAGGCACCTATCATTTATAGTATTAGACACAAGACAAATACTGAATACTATCATAAACTATCCAGAAAGGCAAATGACAATCTACTAGGAAAAAAATATTTGTAATGTATTACACAATGAAAACTATATGTAGATTATGTCATCCTATCTTCACAGAATCACAGAATTGTCTAGGTTGGAAGAGACCTCAAGATCATCGAGTCCAACCTCTGACCTAACACTAACAAGTCCTCCACTAAACCATATTGCTAAGTTCAACATCTAAACATCTTTTAAAGACCTCCAGGGATGGTGACTCCACCACTTCCCTGGGCAGCCCCTTCCAATTCCTCACAACCCTCTCAGTAAAGAAGTTCTTCCTAATATCCAACCTAAAACTCCCCTGGCACAACTTTAGCCCGTTCCCTCTCGTCCTGTCACCAGGCACGTGGGAGAATAGATCAACACCCACCTCGCTACAGCCTCCTTTAATGTACTTATAAAGAGCGATGAGGTCACCCCTGAGCCTCCTTTTCTCCAGGCTGAACAAGCCCAGCTCCCTCAGCCACTCCTCGTAGGACTTGTTCTCCAGACCCCTCACCAGCTTCGTCGCCCTTCTCTGGACTCTTTCAAGCACCTTAATGTCCTTCTTGTAGCAAGGGGCCCAAAACTGAACACAGTACTCGAGGTGCGGCCTCACCAGAGCCGAGCACAGGGGGACAATCACTTCCCTAGACCTGCTGGCCACACTGCTTCTTATACAAGCCAGGATGCCGTTGGCCTTCTTGGCCACCTGAGCACACTGCTGGCTCACATTCAGCTGACTATCCACCAATACTCTCAGGTCCTTCTCCGCCTGGCAGCTTTCCAACCACTCATGTCCCAGCCTATAGCTCTGCTTGGGGTAATTGCACCCCAGGTGGAGGACCCGGCACTTGGCCTTGTTGAACTTCATGCAGTTGAAGTTCAGGCCATCAGTCCAGCCTACCCAGATCCTCCTGCAGAGCCTTCCAACCCTCAAGCAGACCGATGCATGCACCTAACTTGGTGTCATCTGCAAACTTACTGAGGGTGCACTCGATGCCCTCATCCAGATCATCGATAAAGATATAAGGAGGACCGGTCCCAGTACCGAGCCCTGGGGAACGCCACTAGTGACCAGCTCCCAGCTGGATTTGACTCCATTCACCACAACTCTTTGGGCCTGGCTATCCAGCCAGTTTTTAACCCAATGAAGCATACGCGAGTCCAAGCCAGTTTCTTGAGGAGAATGCTGTGGAAAACAGTGTCAAAAGCCTTGCTGAAGTCAAGGTAGGCCACATCCACAGCCTTTCCCTCATCCACCAAGCACGTCACTTTGTTATAGAAGGAGATCATGTTTGTCATGCAGGACCTGCCTTTCATAAACCCATGCTGACTGGGCCTGATCACCTGGTTGCCCTGTAAGTGCCGCATGATGACAATCAAGATAATCTGCTCCATGAGTTTCCTGGCACTGAGATCAAACTGACATGCGTATAGTTTCCCGGGTCTGCCCTCCAGCCCTTTTTGCAGATGGGTGTCACGTTTGCCAGCCACCAGTCAACTGGGACCTCCCCTGATAGCCAGGACTGCTGATAAATGATGGAAAGTGGCTTGGCCAGCTCCTCTGCCAGTTCTCTCAGTATCCTCGGGTGGATCCCATCTGGCCCCATCGACTTGCGTACATCCAAGTGCCATAGCAGGTTGCCAGCCATTTCTTCATGGATAGTGAGGGCCACATTCTGCTCCCCATCCCCTTCCACCAGTTCAGGGTACTGGGTATCCAGAGAGCAACTGGTTTTGCTGCTAAAGACTGAGGCAAAGAAGGCATTAAGCACTTCTGCTTTTTCCTCATCTTTCGTAACTAAGTTCCCCCCCGCATCCAGTAAAGGATGGAGATTCTCCTTAGTCCTCCGTTTTGCACTGATGTATTTGTAAAAACATTTCTTGTTTTCTTTGATGGCAGTAGCCAGATTGAGCTCCAGATGAGCTTTGGCCTTTCTATTTTTGTCCCTACACTGCCTCGCAACATCCTTATAGTCCTCCCGAGTGGCCCGCCTTCTTTTCCAAAGATTGTAAACCCTCTTTTTCCTGCTAAGCTCAAGCCACAACTCTCTGTTCAGCCAGGCTGGTCTTTTTCCCCACCGGCTCATCTTTGGGCATGTGGGGACAGTCCGCTCCTGTGCCATTAAGATTTCCTTCTTGAAGAGCGCCCAGGCTTCCTCGACTCCTCTGCCCTTCAAAACCACCTCCAAAGGAACTCTACCAACCAGTATCCTGAACAGTTCAAAGTCAGTCCTCCGAAAGTCCAATACAGTGGTTTTACTGGTCCCCTTCCTGGCTTCTCCAAGAATAGAGAACTCCACCATTTCGTGGTCACTCTGCCCAAGACAGCTCCCGACCACCACATCTCCCACCAGTCCTTCTCTGTTTGTGAAGAGAAGGTCTAGCGGGGTACCTCCCCTGGTAGGCTTACTAACCAGCTGTGTCAGGAAGCTATCTTCCACGATGTCCAGAAACCTCCTAGACTGCTTTCTCTGGGCTGTGTTGTGCTTCCAGGATATACCTGGGAAGTTGAAGTCCCTCACAAGAACAAGCGCTGACGATTTTGCAACTTTTGTCAGCCGCCTGTAGAACCCCTCATCAGTCTCCTCATCCTGGTTTGGTGGTCTACAACAGACCCCCACCATGATGCTTCCCTTGTTGGCCTTCCCGCTGATCCTAACCCAAAGAGACTCAACCTTATCATTCCCATCCTCAAGTTCCACGACATCAAAACTCCCTCTGATATAGAGAGCCACACCACCACCTCTTCCATACTGCCTGTCCTTTCTGAAGAGCTTATAGCCAGACATTGCAGCACTCCAGTCATGAGAGTGGTCCCATCACGTTTCTGTGATGGCAACCATGTCGTAGCCTGCCTGCCGCATGATGGCTTCAAGCTCCTCCTGTTTGTTACCCATGCTGCGTGTATTAGTGTAGATGCACTTCAGCTGGGCCATTGCCTTCTCTCCCAGTCTTGCCATTGTTACCCCTGGCACAGCTCTAACAAGCATTGTTTCAGCCCTGTCCCCCTTCTCACCTAGTTTAAAGCCCTCTCAATGATCCCTGCCAGCTCCTGGCCCAGGATCCATTTCCCCCTTAGAGATAGGGACCCGTCTGCTGCCATCAGGCCGGGTGCTGAGTAAAGCACCGCACTGTGAAAAAAAAAAAAAAAAAAAACAACAAAATTTCTGTGTTGGCACCAGCCTCTGAGCCACATGTTTATCAGGTGGGCTTTCCGTGTCTCTGTACCCCTTCCTGCCACCGTAGGGATGGACGAAAACACCACCTGTACTCCCACTCCATCCACTAACCATCCCAGTCCCCTAAAGGCCCGTTTGATAGTCTTCAAGCTTCTCTCTTCAATGTCATCACTGCCAGCCTGGACTATTAAAAGAGGATAATAGTCAGAGGGGCGAACCAGGTTGGGAAGTTTTCTGGCAATGTCCCTGACCCTGGCCCCAGGGAGGCAGCAGACTTCCCTACGGGTAGGGTCAGGCTGACAAACAGGTCCCTCTGTTCCCCTGAGAAGGGAGTCACCCACAACAATTTCTGTCCTGGTGGAGGCAGTCCTGAGGCATGGAGCTGGACTTCCTCGCTCTAGGCATCCTCCTGGGTAGACTTACTACCTCTTTCTCAGCTACTGGTCTCTCAAGCTCCAGCACCTCAAAACTTTTGCATAAGGGCACCTGGGAAGGTGGGGCCAGTGGGGGAGGGCATCGCCTGCAATGTTGAGCAGGGACCTGTCTCCATTCCTCCTCATCTCCTAGGTCCCCTGCCTCTGCCTGACAGCAACAGGGCAGGGGGTCCACCCCCATTTGGGGTGTCTCACCCCAGTGCCTGCCCTTCAGGCCGCATAGGGAGTTTCTCCATAAGTCTATCTCGCGCTCACACTCCCTGATATCCCTCAACCTCTCGACCTCCTCCATGAGTTCTGCCACGAGTTGGACCAGGTCGTCCACCTGCTCTCACCTCACGCACATACATGTAGTCTCTTTGCCCCCCGCAGGTGATAGCAACAGGCTCTGGCACTCCCTGCACCCAGAGACCTGAACTGCCGTAGTTTTGAGTGGGCAGTCGGTCTGGGTGTGTACAGACTTCCTGGACAGCACACTGTGCCTGGTGTCCACCATTGCAGCTGAGCTAGCAGTAGACTGCCATTAGAGGAGGTGTTTGTATGGGCGGGGGGGTGCGCTTTTTCCTTCCTGCTTGCCCTGCCTGCGTGAACTGCCACGCCACTTCCTTCTGACGCGCCACACCCTGTTTGCCCATCCTGTTTGACCGTCCTGGTCGCTCGCGCTCCCTAGGGGCAGCTTTTGAATGGCTGGGGAGGGGGCACTGCTGGCTCCACCTACGCCTTGTTCTCGCCTCGTTCACCTCCTTCCTGAAGGCTGCCTTCCTGAGGGTCCTGACAGCTCCCTTGAGTGGGCTCGGTGCCAGAAAAATTAGCCCTGCCTGTCTGATCCCCCACTCCACTGCAGAATGTGTCTGCCCCAGAGCCAATTGCCATGGCAAGATCGGTTCATAAACCTCTCCGTAGACATAGTGGTAAGCCAGCATTGTACCAGACAGTCTGGTACAGTCTGGTACAGAAATCACAGAATCATTAAGGTTAGAAAAGACCTTCAAGATCATTTAGTCCAACCATCCAACTACCAAGCAATATTACTCACTAAATCATGTACCTAAGTACATCTACCTTTTCCACGGACAATGTCTCCACCACTTCCCTGGGCAACCTGTTCCAATGCTTAACCACTCTTTCTGAGAAGAATTTTATGCTAATTTCCAACCTGAACCTCCCCTGCTGCAACTTGAGGCCATCTTGTCCTATCGGCCTTGAGGCCTCTTGTCATATCGCTAGTTACATGGGAAAAGAAGCCATGGCTCTCCACCTCAACACAGTCTCCTTTCAGGTAGTTGTAGAAAGCAACAAGGTCTTCCTTGAGCCTCCTCTTCTCCAGACTAAACAAACCCATTTCCCTCAGCTGATCCTCATAGGATTTGTGTTCATAGTCCTTCTCTGGACACATTCCAGGGCCTCAATGTCATTCTTGTACTGAGGGGCTCAAAGCTGAACACAGTACTTAAGGTGCAGCCTCACCAGATCTGACTGAGTACAGGGGAACAATCACATCCCCGGTCCTGATGGCTACACTATTTCTGATACAAACCAGGATGCTGTTGGCCTTGGACACTTGGGCACATTGCTAGCTCATGTTCAGCTGAGCATCAACCAACACCCCCAGATCTTTTTCTTTTGCACAACTTTCGAGCCACTCTCACCCAAGCCTGTAGCATCACATGAGTTTGTTGTGGCCAGACTGCATGACCCAGCACTTAGCCATGTTGAACCTCATCCTGTTGGCCCATTGATCCATCCTGTCCAGGTCCATTTTCAGGGCCTTCCTTTCCTCTGGCAGATTGACACTTCCCTCCAACTTGGTGCCATCTGCAAATTTACTGAGGGTGCACTCAATTCCCTCATCCAAATCATCAATAAAGATATTAAACATTACACACATACATATTAACAAAATAAATTAAATACATATTGATATCAGTTGCTTTCATTTTATTTAATAAGAGATATTAAATATATTTATATCACCTCAAATATACATAACTGCTGCCAGATCTTCAAAAAAGCACATATGTCCTTGAACTTTACTTGTCCCATAGCTATTGGAAGTATACATTTTTTCTGAGATCAATAATAGTGATTAGGATTTGCCTTAGACGAAGTTATTGGAAGGTTACCATCTATTCATATACTGTTGTAATTTCTTATTTTTCACCATGAATCAGCTAACCAAGTTGAATGCTTTCAAAATCTATTTAATATGAACTATGTTAACCAGAATAGTATTAGAGACTAAAACAGTATTTCCAGAAATAAATGGTATAATTTTTTCTTTGTAAATTAATGAAGACTGCCACAGTAATGGTAATGTACCATCTTCTAATTATTTCCTTGCATAATTTTACCTTATCTATAAAAGTTCTCAGTGATATGCCCTTACATATGGGCATGTGAATTTTAAACATATCCTCCACAGTTATCACCATTCTTTAATTTTTAAGGCAAAGCTAACAGTGTAATTGACACTGATTTTCTTGCTTTCATTCTCATGGATCATCAAGCTATAAATAACATGGCCTTGTAAGGGAAAGGATAACAACTATCACACTAACAACTACAGAGGAAAGATTCTGTTAATTCCCACTGAAGTTTTATACAGAGTAAATAACAAATATGCATTTGTTTCCTCCAATAAAATTCCTAGAGCAGTAAGATTAATTACACCAGAATTTCAAAATTTTGGAAAGCATTCTTTGATTGTTTTCTGCATACCTATACAGACTGGTGGGTTGGGCTGCCAGAAGTACCGATTTTCTACCTGAATGCAGGTTATTCTCTCATCTCCTTGCAATTCATATCCAGGGTCACACTGAAAAATCACAGTGTCTCCAGGTTCTCTTCCATCCCCATTTCTAGTTCCATTCATAGGGACACCAGGATCACGGCAGGCAGTAGCTACAGAGCCTATCAGAGAAGAGGAAAAAATAAAATAAAGTAGGCAGCTTTTCAATCCATGTTTGTCACATTACATTTTTCTAATCAGGTAGCTCTGCAAATCCAAATTTTTCCTACTGACTTCTAAAATTTTGAGAAATCATCCAAACATATATGGACAACAGTATGCAGCTTTTATAAAAACTTTTTTTTTTTTTTTTTTTTTTTTTTTTAACCACGTTTTAATTATTTACAGTGTCTAATGTTTATTTAATATTTTTTTGGGGGACAGATTCTGTGAAACACTGAAATTTGTAAAAAGAAAAGTAGAAGATTTAGTAGCACCCTGGACACTCAGGACTTTGGGTAGACCTGTGCGGTGTCAAGAGTTGGACTTGATGATCCTTAAGGGTCCCTTCCAACTCAGGATATTCTATGATTCTATGATTCTATGACTTACTAAGAGGAATTATTAATATAAGTAACAGAAAGTAGACTAAGAACCTCAGATTGTAAGCTATGCTTACATACATCTTAAATTCTCCATAATCCTGTACTTCTTAAATCTATGTACTGTGTAACACCTAGTTGCAAATTTGTAAGTGAATCTCATTCATTTTATATTTATACCCTTGTGAATAAAATATCTACTGTGCTAGGCCTTTGCAACACTATTAAAGAAATCACCTACACAAAAGCATACATAGACATAGTCTGAGAGAAGATATTTATACCTAATACATAAATACAGATTATTCCCGTGGTCCACACAGAATCACAATGAGAAGTTATTTAGAGATTTATATATATTCTCCCAAGTTTTAACATACTACGATCAATGTATTATTTAATGTTATGCAGCTAAATATGAAAGTTTAAGTGACAAGTAAGCACACTGATGTTTTTTAAAGTAAATATTTCCTACTTACATTATAGAACTGCAACATGCTATATGCACTATGAATAAATAACAAATGTCAGGGTGGTATGTGGAAGCAAACCCAGTGACCTCAGCAGTCTCCGTAACATAAACACAAGGTAGCAGGACTAGGAATCAGTTTTGATACCCTCGTTCTGGGGAGCTAATATGAGCAGAAAGCAATATGTTAATCTGAAACGTGGGGGTTTTACATATTTACCATATTCTTGAAGAAGATATGTTGGTCTAAATTTATTACTTCCCTTAAAGAAAAAAAATAAATCTATATTCAAAAATAAATAAATAAACAAAATGTTATGGGGTTTCTTGTGGTGTTGTTTTCCATTTAAGAAGTCCTGAATAAAGAAAAAAATAATAATAAAATAAAATAAAATAAAATAAAATAAAATAAAATATATGTTCAACAGAAATGAGGGAAAATTTTCCTCCATATTTCTCAAAGATTAAATAAACATTTCTTTGAAATGCTAACTGATGATAACAAATGAAAGACTTTTTTTTTTTTTTTTTTTTTTTTAATATAATCACGACAGTTTTTAGAAGTTCTGCCTCAGACACAATGACCAGGTGTGCTGGTTTTACCTTGCTAGGCAGCTGAAATCCACCACAACCACCCTCTAACTCCCCCTCCTCAGAAGAGAAGGGGAAGAAGAAAAGAAAAGAAAAGAAAAGAAAAGAAAAGAAAAGAAAAGAAAAGAAAAGAAAAGAAAAGAAAAGAAAAGAAAAGAAAAGAAAAGAAAAGAAAAGAAAAGAAAAGAAAAGAAAAGAAAAGAAAAGAAAAGAAAAGAAAAGAAAAGAAAAGAAAAGAAAAGAAACAACTCATGGGTTGAGATAAGGATAATTTAATTAAGGGAGGAATAATTATTACGGGAAAATTATTATGAATTAAATAATTTGACTAAAGGGAAGAGTGAAGATGGAGAAGGAAAAATAATAAATAATAATAATAATATATATATATTAAAAAAAAAAAGCAAAGCCCATGCAGAACATGTGGAAGTACAGAGGAAGTAAATTACTCTCTACTTCCCACAAACGAGCAATGCTTTACCATCCCCAGCCTGCTGGCTTTGTGAGTGTTAGAGGGAGTCCTGATGCTGTGCCAGCACTGCTCAGCAGTAGACACAACACTGGTGTGATACCAGTGCTGTTCTAGCTACAAGTGCAGAGTACAGCACTGTATGGGCTGTTGCAGGAAAAGTTATCTACATCCCAGCCTGACCAAGTACACCAGAACTCCTGTTTATATCTTCAAATGAGCTACTGATTTCTAATTTAAAGTATATTAATAAAATATGGAATTACTAGATTTCACTGTGCTATACTAGTAGATCTTGTAAATGCAGCATGCAACAGAATAAGATACTGGAGCTAAATCACAATATCACTTCAGTATTGTTCAACACCTTTGCTAACTACCTGGACAATGGGACAGACTGATCTCTTGCCAAGTTTCCAGACACTGGGGGATCAGTTGATATGCGGGGCTGCTATGAAGAGAGACCTCAGCTAGTTGAAGAAACAGCTCGAAAGAAACTTCATAAAATATTGTGTTTGGGAATTTTGGTAATAATATGCTGTTGTTTTTAGTTGTTGCAGAGCTGTACTTATTATACAAAGCCAAGGACTTTCCATCTTCTCATGCTGCCCTGCCAGCGAGTATGCTGGGGGTGTACCAGGAGGGGACACAGCCAGGACAGCCAGCCTAGACTAGCCAAAATTATGCCATATGGCATCATGGTCAGCCATAAAAGATGGGGAAAGAAGGAGGAAACGGGTGTGAAGGGGAAGTTTGGAGTGATGACATTTGTCTTCCCAAGATACCATTATGTGTTATGAGCCTTGCTTTCCTGAGAGTGGCTGAACACCTGCCTGCCAACAGGAAGTAGCGAGTGAACCCCTGCTTGTTGTGCTTGCATGTGCAGCTTCTGCTTGAGCTAGAAAACCATCCCTATCTCACCCCATGAGTTCTCAAACTTCTACCTTTCTGATTGTCTCCCCCCTTCCACCTGGGGAGAGGGAGTGAGTGGCTGTGTGGTCCTCAGTTGCCTGCTGGGGTTAAACTACAGCATATTATGTGCAACCTTGGAGATATTCAAGGCCCTAAGCAGTATGATCTGTTTGACTGCTATGATCAAGAAGTTGGACTAGAGGTCTCCAGAGGTCCTTTAAAACTTTGTGAATTCCTATTAAATACACAGAGACTTCATCTAAAAATAAAAAGACTGCTTTAAAACTGATTTTTGCATTACAGCATTAAAATGCAAAAGACAGGTGCTCTGCATCCACAGCAGAAGCAGATAAATTGCTATTAAGTCTGGATTTTAGGCTTTTAAGCACTCCATCTTTAAAAGTCTAATTCTCATTTTTCAGAGTTTGTTAGGTAATTTGCAAGGCTTTATTAATAGTATCAATTCTAATTGAAGGATTTATGAAATAATCTGACAGACAAGGTGAGCTCTTATTTTAGAATCAACCGTTAACATCATACATAGATTCTCAATAGGTTGAATAGAATAAGTTAATATATTTTCAATAAAAAAGGAAGGAAGGAAGGAAGGAAGGAAGGAAGGAAGGAAGGAAGGAAGGAAGGAAGGAAGGAAGGAAGGAAGGAAGGAAGGAAGGAAGGAAGGAAGAGGGAAATAACCCAGCATGTCATTAAACATAATAGGAGTCATGAAACTACATATTCATTTTTACTTTCTCATATATAATTAGTCTTAATTTGTCTAAAATCTGTAGAAAATAATACTCACTTTCTCTGTTAAAGTCATTCTTTAAAGAGTCCATTTAAGAAAGAGAGATAAAAAAAATCTCCCTATTTCATTACATGCTTTGTGATTTATTTATTTCTATAATTGTATGACTTTATGTTCAATATTATCTGCAGGTTAATGATGGCAGTGAGGACTTCTTAGTGCAACTATACTGTTGCATTACAAAGCTACTAACTTGAACAGTTAGAATAGTTGTCTTAGTCTGGGTTATTTGATTGGGCAAAATTGGATAAAATCCGTGGATAGGTATTAACATTGGACAAGTCTAATAAAGATAAGGTTTTGACACATCTCTTGCTCTAAATGTTTACTTTATCTCTATATAAAAGTGTTTACTTTATATAAAGTCTTCTAGATGTTTCTGTTAAGAGCAAGCACTCCATTCAGTTTTAAATCTGGCACTTCCATTTGAAAATATATACACCTATACAAGCATTTCTACAAATCTCACAGATCTGGATACAAAATTTCTCCTGTCATTTGGATTTGATAATATGCAAAGTGGTGATAGTAGTAGAGGTTTATGTTTTTTAGTAGAAGTAACTCAGGATTATAAAAATCCTAAAAAAAGCATTTTCATCTACAGTTCTTTAAGTCTTTACAGTTCCTTCCCTTTAAATCACTTTAAAAAGAATATAGTAGGAAAAGGTACCCAAAAACCTTTCCACACTTTTGCAGTGAGAATAAAGTGAAAATTAATTATTCTCTTATTCTCTTTCTGACAACAACATATGTGTTCTTTTTTTTTTTTGTTTGTTTGTTTGTTTTTTTTTTTCTTTTTTTTTGTGAGAGTATGTTTAAATTAAACTTACTTTATTACGAGCAGGATTCATTTAACTTCATTTTGTCCATGCAACAATTAGGTGTCTTATATTTCAGATTCCCTATACAGACACTATAACAAGGGAAAAACATCTATTTCTGTCTCAGACACTTAAATTCTAATGTGACAGAATGGAAGGGAATATAAGGTCAATCTTTCTTCCACTCAGAGAAAAATCCAATATGAATGGTTTATATTAGAAATCTAACCTTTACCCCAAGAATATATTTGTTACAATAAATATTACTTTGACCCACATAACATCATATATTTGACTTAAAAGGAGATTGAAGTGAATTGTCATTTTTTCTTTTTTCTTTTTTTTTATTTTTTTATTTTTTTTTTGTGGTTTTGTTTGTTTGTTTTAAAACAAATCAAATTGTCAGAAAAATAAGTTTCAAATACAGAAATATCTTTTCAGGTAGACAAAGTTAAAAAATTGTGCTACAAGAAGAAGACCAGAAAAGGAAAATTTCAGTACTGTATATAGTTATAAAACCACCACATTTCTTGAGAGCTAATACATACTAATCATATATTCAAAATGAATTTCTTAATTCCATCTTTCTGTAATGTCTTCTCTAGTCTTCAGTTTCTATTTGATTGTGCCCATCATTACTACTGTTTAAAACTGTGATTTGTTCATTTGTTTGATTGAGATAGGGTCTCTATTACCAGTCTTGATAGGTCATTTTCTGTATTGTATTCTCACTCTTTGCCTCTTCATTCTGCTTACTTATTAATTTATTAATTTATTTATTTTTCATAATCTTTTTTCAGCTTATTTTTACCTCTTTCAAAGTGTATTAACTCCTTTACTTTTGAAATAGATATTCCAGTAGAAGAGCTGATCTCCACCCCCATTAGATGTTCAATAACGACCATCATTATTTCTCATGAATATTTGTTGAGTGAGCAGGAACAATGAAGTCCTGTATAACTCTGCTATCATACCTGCAATGCAGTCTTGAAAGCTTTCTGCAAAATAAATGGAACCAGCTATCACAATTTCATTATTATTCATATATAGGATCTAAAGTACTTTGTGACATATGAAATAGATAGCTAATTTATGAAAAGAATAGATTGATTTTTCATTCTGTCATTGTAGAATTGTCATTGTTATCACTGTGAACTCAGCATTACAAAAAATCTCTTAATGTCACATCATCTTGAATACCTCATAAGGTATGATTTTTAAATGTAACAGATTACAGTGCAATAAAATACATGTATATCTTAGCTGGGAAAAATACATACTTCAAAAGCTCTCTATTACCTAGTACACAGCACAACAGGTGCAAGAACAACAGGGTTTAGCATAAACTTGTGTGAGGTCACTTGAGAGCTTTTTTTCCTAATAAAAATACATAAATGTTCAAAAATAATTTATTCTATTTTTTGACAGTTGGAATAACTACACTGTAATTAAGTCAATAGATCAAGTACTAGATTAAGAGCTCACAGAAAGAGTTCCTGATGAAGAACTCCAGATTCATGGTGGGGTTGAATGAAACTTGATACTCAGTAGATTACTTATTAGGGGACACATTAGACATACAGAGTTTGTATATCTACATGGTTGGGATGACAAAAGTGTTTCAACAATAGCATTTCATATTTCAGAACTGAGTGTGTTTTGGAATGCTCTTACAGAGCTGCAGAAGCCATTAAAACAACATTTAGTTGTACCCAGAAAGACTTCCAAGCACAGATCTGTCTACAGATTTTGTTGATGTGGAGTATAAAAGCATTTTGATACATCTGTTTATTAATAAGGCACCAATGTACATTTAAACAATAAAATAAGTATTATAAATTGATCATTCCTGCTGCAGAAAAGAGCAAATTAATGCCAAGGTCCAAAGGTTTCTGATAATTCATGAGCCCAAGCAGTTTGATACGTGACTAATGTCTCAACATGACAGCTCTATACCATATGCAGGAATATGCATATGGTATAAATGCAAAAGAGTGATAAGGCAGTAACAGATTCCACTGATGCTGGGATCAATATACCAAACCTCTGGATTTCTCACTGTTACAGTGATTTCTAAATTTAGTCTTATAATGCATGCCAAGTCTAATTAAAGAGTAAAGAGCCTGAATACCAACCCTGAGAAAAAATTACTTCTTCGTTTTGATTAATTTGCAAATGTCTTCTGGACAGAAAAGAAATAGTAAATTTTGTTTATCTGATTACTAGATTTATTTATTTATTACTGCAGAGCACAAGATCAGGGCAGAAGCTTTAAGTTTTCTAAGATTCTAACTTTTCTGAACCCACAGCATGTCAAACAAAACAAAACAAAAACTTAACTTATTTAAATCAACATATTCTTCTAAATTCCTATCACTTTAAATTCGGCTTCCTGTAACTGCTGGCATTTCAGGTGTGCCTCTGCCTGAACCAACCCTGACAGACTGCACCTTCAAATTCAAGCTGTCCCAAACTCCTTTACCCATATAGACAGTGCAGTCTCCCTGCTTCTCTAATACTTTCTGTTTCAGAATCAGGTCACCTTGATGTTTTCTATCTCAAAACCAACCTGCTACACAACTTTTCCTGAAAAAGAAAGAATCAAATGGCCACTCTGTTTTCACTCAGTCTTCTACCAACAGAAACACATTAAGTTTTTGTCTATTTTAAGCTTTAGTATCTGCTAGATCTATCAGAGATTTAGGAGAATAGCCAATATAATTCTTAAGTAAATTCTAGCCATAGAGTTAGTTTGTTGATTTTGCATGACTTTTTAGATTCTAAGTTTGTCAGTTATTATTTGAAGATGTCATGGTTTAACCCGGCCGGCAGCTAAACACCACGCAGCCGTTCGCTCACCCTCCCCCCTCCCTCTCTGGGACGGGGGAGAGAAATGGAAAGTGAAGCCCGTGAGTTGAGATAAAGACAGTTTAATAAGACAGGAAAATAATAATAACAATAACAATAATAATAATAATAATAATAATACAATTATGATAATAGTACTACTATTAATAATATGTACAAACAAGTGATGCACAATGCAACCGCCCACCACCCGCTGACCAATGCCCAGCCTAACCCCGAGCAGTCCAGCCCCCTTCCCCGGCTAGCCACCCCTATATATTGTTTAGCATGACGTCAGATGGTATGGAATACCCCTTTGGCTAGTTTGGGTCACCTATCCTGGGTCTGTCCCCTCCCAGCTCTTACTGCACCCCCAGCCTGCCTGTTGGCAGGACAGAGCAAAAGGCTGAGATGTCCTTGGCTTGGTATAAGCACTGCTCTGCAACAATTAAAACATTGGGCTGTTATCAGCACTCTTCTCATCCTAATCCAAAACATAGCATTCTACCAGCTACTAGGAAGAAAATTAACTCTGTTCTAACTGAAACCAGGACAGAAGATTAAAATGAAAAATTTTAAAAATAAAGCATTGAGTCAGAATTTCATCAGGAACCATCCCCAACAAAAGGAGTACAACATTTTGCACAGTCAGGGTTATTAAGGATGCCCAGGCAAGTTCTCTGTTTGCTTAACTCTTAGCTACATCACAGGCACTTAACTTGAGGTTTCATTCCTCTCAGTGTCCTGAAACAGTAATTAAATAATTAGGAAGTGTAAGATAGGTGAGAGATTTTTTTTTTATTATTTTTTTTTTTTTTTTAATGAGGAAAACAGAATGGGGCATGCAATTAGTAAATTGAGGCAGACCATAGTTCAAATCTCTTGTTCAACTTGAAGAAGGAGATAGAATACATACTTATACAACTTATCACATAGAAATTTCTGAGTAGCTAAGAGTCAATAACTTATAGAATGCAATATATGTCTTAGTTTGAGGTTCTGTTTCAAATAATTTTCAAGTATTCTAAATAAAAGTGCTTAGAAAGAAAATTGCCATATCATCAATATAAACTCCTGTTGAAGATCTTCCAAGAAGATATGGAAACAGATGGAATTCTGAAATCAATTTCTGGAAGAAAAGAAAGTCAATGTTGAATGTCTAGACCTGGGACAGAGGATTGTCTCGTTTCTCTTGTTGCTGTATGGATTGTGAGAGATGATAGAGCAACATGTGATGTGTAACACACTGTCAGTAGCAGACTCCAGGCTACACGCTTCAAACCTTCTTAGAGCAGCAGCAGCAACCTGATTGACAATCTAAAGTGTTAGCATAGCCAACAGGTCATTCCACTGTCCAAAACCTCAAGTACTTATCTTGCAGACAGCTGGGGCCATATCCAACAGATCTTTATAACCCTCATTGAACTTTTCTGAGTATTATTTTCCTCTAATATTAAGCATTGACTAAATGCATCCTAGCACCAAGCTCACTAACACACCAGGACAGGAAACAGATTGAAGAGGAGGTGTGTACTGGAGCAGGAAGGGTTACACTCCTGCGCAGTAGCCCTCCCTGATGTCACAGGGACTCCAACTTGTGTGGAGTTAAAAAAAATAAACAAAAAAATAGACATGCAACACAAAGTTTGAAGTTATCATCTTTATGATTTTCTGTACTTTGACTGTTGTCAAATGAAAGAATTGTTCTGTGTTGAAAACCAAGTTCAATGAGTTACAGGTGTCTTATGCATTTGTGAACCTGTCTATTCCTTCAACAGTGATTTCACTACCTGTCCCAAGGCTCACAGAAACAGACAAGCAACAACTTGTATTGAGCATGGAAAAGTGCATGAAGGAAATGGCTGCAAAGTCCTTTACAAGGTACAACCCCAGTTTGTCAAGGTAAAGCAAAGGAACATTTCCATTTTGTTATTACCATCTTGATAATAAATAAGCAGTAACATTTTTGTGTGGTACTGTTCTCTTAAACCTCTGTTGCATTATTCAAACACACATGCACAGGTTTATACACGCACATCCACACATGAATCAAAAACATTTTTTCTGTGAAATTGTCACCAGCAAAAAAACATTAGGCCTGAACTTGACTAGCAATCTTTTGATAACTATTATTACCAAAATCTATGGAAAGCAAAGCCATGCCTAGTATCCTCCATACTATTCTCTAAGTACACATTTGACAAGTGGGAAATCCAAGTGAGAAATTGTAGGGATTTGGGGGAAAGGCCTTTACCCTCTGAAAATGACTACCAAATCCTGCAGCGTTATCATGGCTATGCCTGGTTTGCAGCCCACCCAGGAAGGAAGCTTCCCACAGCATAGGGAAGAAGGGTCGGTACAGGATCCAAGCTGCCCACAACTGTGTGTTCATCCAGAAGCCCGTGCAGGGCTGAGGGATCTACCCAGGTACAAAGCCCCCTACAGAAAATGTCCAAGGGGTCCAGCCAGGTGACTGGAGACCAGCAAAGCACTGCTTAGGAGTCTCGTGCTGAGCTGAAAGGGGCACATGGGCCCATAGGTGAGGGTGTGAAGCTGGCCAGGGCCTGCAAGGCCTACTTAGTGTACTCAGGATCCTGATATAGGGAAAGATTTCATACAGAAACTTTGAAAGGTAACAGAAGCAGGTTAAGTTTTAAGAAGCTGGAAAAAGCTGATCTTTTAAAAAAATGTTTTACTGAATTCGCTGCTCTTGGAAAGACTGAAATAATTACTTAAATTTCTCTCTGCACGGAGTTGACATCAAGGACCTTATTCTTAGCTATCAGAGACATATTTTTAGCTATAGTTTATTGTAATTTCATTTAACATGTAGGAGAGTTATTAGTCACCTTGGAGAGGGAGGGGAGGAGGAGAGTGGAGAGAGGAGGAGAAAGTGGGGAAAGAAAAGAGAGTAAATATGGACAGTGCCTTGAAAAAAAGAAAAAGAAAAGAAACATAATGTTGTCTGGTTTGTGTTTGCATCTCATGCCACATATTCATAGTTTTTAGTTATACCCCTGTCCATATTTGATGTATTTTGGAGTTTATTAACAATTTAACTCCATAGACAGTCTGTTCAGTGTAGGTTCACCTGTTCCTTGGATGGACTTTTCATGACCAAACAACAGATGGAGTTTTGAAAGAAATCACAAAGTCTTGGTTGCCAGAGATGCCAAGTCAAATGTTATTATATAGTCATAACATTCTTTTTATTTTGTATTGTATATAATTCTTTATGATATCTGGAAATTTTATAGTTCTGTATTTCAACAGTAATGGTTTGTATGACTGGTAATTACAAGTTTTAGAGTGCTTTTTGCACAACTCAAGTTGGAAAACACAGACTACTTGGCTAACTGCATACTAAAATATTAATTCATTGAAATTTTATTCAGAATTTGAATCCAGATTATTTTGATTAAAAATCAGTAGAATGTATAACAGCATTTAGTGGCAATTGTTAACGGAACCTATTTTAAAAATATCTTTTACATTGTAATCTGGTATAGTCTGATGAATTTTTGTGGGGGGAAGTGTGGAGGTAGAGTTCTCTTCAGAGGGACTTTTTCTGATTTTACTGTCAGATACATTTTATATCTTTGCACATGTAGGTTTAATCATATGATCTAACTCGCTTGACTTTTTTGTTGTCAATTTACTTCAGATATTTTTAACAAAATGCATTGTGATGACTAAACATAGTTTTTATTATGACTTTTTGGACAACATTAAAAGCTACTTTTTCCCAGTTCATAAGTAGACCTCTTTTTCCACAAAAATACAATCTTCAGTTCTGAATATCTATTCTCTCTTAAGCACTTGCTTATAGCTCTGGCACTGAGTATGAAATCCAGCCCCAAATAAATTAACATATGGTTTCAGATAATTGCTGGAAAACAGCATAAAATAGACACTGTGACAGCACGTGATCGTGCTGGCAATGCATTCCAGCTGGGGAGGAAGTTTTATTTATTTACTTATTTATTTATTAAACCTTAGTGTCTTTTTTTTTTTTTTTTTTTTTTTAATTACTAAATTATTATTTATTTTCTTCTTTTGGAACTATAGAGTTCTTTAAGCTTTTTGTACTGGGCCTATCCCTGTTTCAGACGGCATCAGGGAGAAAGAAATAGCTTTTCAGGAAAATAAAAAATAAAAATCATTAGGATATTGGATCACACACAAGGGCTACTTGTGCATTGAAAACCCTAATGATCATAATCCTGATGATGCAGATTTTAATACCATTTCTACTGAAAAGATCATTAAGAGGACCTGAATGAAAATACATTTGTTTAAGTAGATTCTATACAGAATACTCACAACCTGTTCTGTTAAGGATACAGTTGTATACAGTTGTGCAGTATTGAACAACACTACTGGTTTGCCTTGATTTTGCACTCTGGGTAAATTGGAATCCTCTGAAGAGAGGAGGTATTGCTCCCGTCTTTTTTATTATTATTATTATTATTTATTTATTTTTTTTCCTTTTCCTGTCTTTTACAATTGTCACAGTTTGTATGCATTTGTATATTTGCATTGCAGCCTTACCATTTCAAAATCCTACAATGTTCTGGGAGTTCTTAAACACAGGGCAAAATCCTGACAAATGGTTAAGTAAGAAGGTGTTTAATCTGTTTTTTAATCTATTTGAAGCATTCATTCTTTGTTGATCTGTTGCTTCTTCAGTTCTTTTGTACTATAATTGAACAGGTTGGAATTGATACAGAACTGACCTTAGTATTGATAATATTCTAACCTTACACATAAGCTGTTACTCTAATATTTGTTAAGACTATCAAAATTTATGAGTTAGGAAAGCATTATACTATTGGTCACTTGCAAAAAGTTACAGAACCTTTGTCAGAAAACAGCTTCTGTTTCAACATTACACCTTCCGAAAGCACAATGGGAATACAGAGGAAAATGAGGATCCAATTGTTATTTTAATTTTCTTTTGCAGGCTTTATTGCCTTTATGAAAGTGAAACTAGAGAACCTGAGACTGCACAACTGAATATGTCCAGTCAATAACTGAAGTTCTAGTTGATGCTTTTTTTTTTTTCTTCACAATCATATACATGTATAGAAGACTGAAGGATGAACATTGTTTCAGTCAAATCTCTTTGCTGATTCTGTCATTTATATATATGTGGGATGCAAAAATCCATATTATTCATATATTCAGTTTGAAAAATTACAGCTTGAGAAAGAGGCTCTGGATTCCAGTAGTGAAAGATTTCTAGGTTAGTTACAGAACATGAAAAAATATCAGTGATCAAGTATAAATCTAGTTTGATATGCCTTCAAGGAATTTCACTTACATAAGTGTATTTTGGCCATTCTACCAAAATATCACTTCTTTCTAGATACATTTTTGTGATGTATTCATTCCATTACAAGGTAGCATATAGAACTTCCAAAGTATCTTTCTTTCCTATGGTACAGATTACCTAACATAAAAAATATCTTCAATAACACTCATTAACTGAAAATACAAGATACATAAGTGACAGGAGGCCAAGACCTTGGAAAAACAGATGATACATCCAAAAATAACTTCACACTTATATTTATGCATTATACAGTAATCTAAGTGTGGTAAAAAAGTAACAGTCCTGAAGTCCTAACCTGTACCTACAGAAAAAATCCCATCTTGTATGTGTGTTTATGTATGTAAGCATGTATCTATGTACATCTATAAAGAGTGGCTCACAAATTACACAATGGAAAGTACTGATACTGAAAATGAAGAGCAGCAGAAAATCCACCCCCAAGTTGCATTAATGCAATACCAGAGCTTGTCACAGGAAGCAGAGCACAGAATACCTATGGCATCTAAAGTATTTACCATGGGGTAATAATTTTTGCAGTCACATGACAAAATGTCAAACCTGTTCTGTTTTATTCTGTTTTGTACCAAATACAGATAATATATAATAAATATAAGAATATTCTCCAAAATACTGTTGGAGAATACTACAGAAGTAGGTTGATTCTGTCCTGCATGTAAAAGATATTCCACTGCTGCAGGATGAACTTTATATGTATCTGAAGATAAAAATGTGACACCTAAATGGTTCCACCAAAGTAATTCCTGTATACCTCAGCTGACGAATTTGCCAGTCACACAGCAGTTTGTGTGTAGTTCTCTGTAAGAGTGCCAAAAAAGACAGCTGAATAATCGATGTAGTGTATGAATTCACAGGCTTTTTTTTCAGGGTGAAATCTCCACATGGAAAATGGTTAGGGAGATGTTTCTTTGCACAAAGAAAACAAAAAGTACTAAGTCCTGCTCTTACACCATTTTGCTCACACATTTGTAATAAAGGAAATGCAGGGAAGAGAAAGCTTAACTGAGATTTTACTCTTTATCCAGCCTATTAAGAAACATAATTATGGTCCCAAAGCTTCAGGTCTCTCTAGCTACAAGCTATTATCAGGGCATTTACATGGAATCAGTAACTCATAGTATTTGCCCAAATAAAAGACAAATATCCTATGTATACTAAGTGATAATAGCTACTGAATAGTTAATGTCATTTAATAGCATTTACCTGTGACATTTTTGCCATTGAAATCCCATAAATGGTTATTCTGTTTACTATTGTTAGCTATTTTAAAGAAAGACAATTGCTGATGGAGGGAAACAGATCTACTTAACAGCCTTAACAGCTTCTTTCTGTTAAGTTTGTCAATGCTATTAAAACAAACAACAATAAATAAAAAAAATAATATAAAAAAAAAAACTTCAGGAAAAAGAAGAAAAAGTTGTAGGAAAATAGTCATCCTCAAATTTTACATTTTACAGCATTAAATATAAAGGTCTCCTCTCATGGTTGAAAGAAATCAGCAAACAAGGAAGCATTAAGACATGAAAAACTTGTTCTGCTATGGAATAGACACAAGAAGAATAAATCCTATTTTTCTGACTTCATAAAAGTGAAAACTGGAGAAAATAAAAGAAATAAAATAAAAAGTAAAATATGATGTTCAGTGTCAAAAAATCTTCCTAAATGACTGTGGTGAACGTGTCTTTCTTTGAACCACAATTAAAAAGTGAATAAAGAAACATTTACCAAACTGCATGGCTATAAAAAGGCACTAAACATAATTTCAGAAAACTGAATTGTGAGTGTTTAAGGTTTTAGCCATTTCAAGTAATCAAAGTAAGCAATATGATTCATTATAATTCTAGACTGGAAACTATTATTGTCAAATTTAAGCCATCCAGGTTAGTATCTGATGCAAGTTATCTATGCTTTTTTTCAATCATCCACATGAACCAGCACTGTGGCCAGGTGGCGAAAGCCATTATCACCCTGGCTTGTATCAGAAATAGAGTGGCCAGCAGGACTAGGGAAGTGATCATCCCTCTGTAGTCATCACTGTTGAGACAGTTCAGTTTTCAGCCCCTCATTACAAGAAAGGTATTTAGTTGCTGTACTATGTTCAGAGAAAAGTGACAAAGCTGTTGAAGAAACTAGATAATGAGATATATGAGGAGCGTCTGAGGGCACTGGGTATCTCGAGTAAAGGAGGCTAAAGGTAGACCTCATTGCACTCTACAACCTATCTGAAAGGAGGTTGTAGAAAGGATGGTGTCAGTCTCTTCTCAGGTGACAAGTGATAGGATAAGAACATCCTCAAACTGCACCAGAAGAGGTTTAGATTAGATATAGGTTAGATATGAGGAAGAATTTATTCACAGGAAGGATTGGAACTCCCTCCCTACCCCTAACTTTTACAAAATTATTAATTTTGATTCCTTGTAAAGGACTGTGTTGGACAGGTCTGTATAGAGAAAATTCTAATAGTATCAGCTCTAATTACAAATACTACTTAAATTATAATTATCTTTATACTGTTTGCATAATATATCAGCTTCTCTAGGATTGTCCCCCTCCCCCATTTTATTTGGTGAAGAATGCTCTCAGTTGTTAATTGCTACCAGATAGAATTTTTTTTTCTGTATTTGCTGGGTGAATTATAAAGAAGAAATATTAGGTATATTAGTTAATTATCACATTAATACATTCAATTATTATATTATCATCATATTAAATGTATTATATCATAAACTACATTATTATTATAATGTATTAATCATATTACATTTGTTATAAATATTAAATTAATTGTATTATTATATTGTATTATTATATTAACACATTATAATTATTATATTAATACAAGTTATATTACAATATAAATGGTGAATATTTTCAGTTATTAAATGAATTATGGATGCTGAATTGTGTAGGAGCAGTTGATAAAAAAAAACTTTAAGGAAAGCTGAACTAAAAATCACTTTCTACAAAATGAATTAACAATTAAGGAAATAATATAAAAAGTCAAGCATTCGGGGTCTTCAAAGGGTTTGAATTCCTTCAAGAGGAATGCTACTAAACTACAACAGATATTGTAAAAGCACCAATAATCCAGTTAAATACTCATACTCTCTTCCACAAAATGGCAAGAGGAAAGTAAAAGCAGATACCTCCCCTGTGTAAGCTTTCTGTTTTTTAATTACACTGCAGCTAAAGTACGCAGACACCATCTGTTTCACTCAGACAACATTATAGATTCAAAGAAAGTACATGGAAGATTAAAACAAAATTACATAGAATTTCTTTTTCCTCCCTCTCCTCAAATATAATTCTTTCCTGCTTAGTAAAGTAGTATGGCCAGAAGCGTATGCAGGCATTCAGAGGGACCTGGACAGTCTGGAGGGTTGGGCTGAGAGGAACCTCATGAAGTTCAACAAGGGCAAGTGGCAATCCTGCCCCTAGGGAAGAATAACTGAATGCACAGGCTAGGGGGTGACCTGCCAGCCTGCAGCTCTGCAGAAAGGGGTCTAAGGGTTGTTGTAAAAAAATTAAACATGATCTAGCAGTGTGCCCTTGTGGCCAAGAAGGCCAATGGCATCCTAGCCTGCATCAAGAGGAGTGTGGACAGCAGGTTGAAAGAAGTGATCCTCCCCTTCTACTCAGCGCTGGGGAGGCCACACCTGGAATATTATATCCAGTTCTGGGCTTCCCAGTACAAGAGGAATGTAGAACTTCTAGAGAGAGTCCAGCATAGAGCCACAAAGATGATTAAGGGATTGGAGTATCTGTTTTATGAGGAAAGACTAAGTGAGATGGGCCTACTTAGCCTAGAGAAGAGATTGATAGGGGATTTTATCAACCTCTACAAATACCTGAGGGGACAATCTAAAGAGGATGGGGCCAAAGTCTTCTCAGTGGTGGCCAGCGATAGGACAAGGGGTGATGGGTATAAATTTAACCACAGGAGGTTTCATTGCTATCTGAGGAAGAACTTCATTACAGTTCAGGTGACAGAGCACTGAAACAGGCTGCCCAGAGAGGTTGTGGAGTCTTCTTTGGAGATATTCAAAACCTGCCTGCATGCAATCCTGTGTAACATGCTCTAGGTGATCCTGCTTGGTGGGGGGGGGTTGGACTAGATGATCTCTGGAAGTCCCTTCCAACCTCAACCATCCTGTGATTCTGTGAATTAAAAACTATTCATGGCTCCAATAAAAGAGAGAAGAGGCATTCTTTCACTACAACTTAGCTATATTTTACTTTGTCCTCTCATTCACACACTTGATTCTTCCTTCAAATCACTGTGTGCGTGTCCACATGCATTTTTCGTATACATAGAAAGAATGACATTAGGGGGAAAAAGGACTTACACAAATACCAAATACAGAAAGCACAACAATGTTAATAATGTTACCATTAAAAGTACAAGTCTGTATCAACTAAATTATAAACATTGCTACTGCTAAACAAAATGATATTATGAGATGAGATCTTGATATACTTGAAAAATATATATATTTCATTGATCAGCAGTGAGGTCAAAATGGACCTTATTTAATGACTTCTTCTATTTCAACATGAAAAAGGATTTAATAACAGTTAAATAAGTGTTTAGGTTTGTCACTATGCTGCCAGCTTGATTAATCCAATAAGATGAAAGAAATAGTGCTAGAAGACAGAAAGGAGAAGGACACTACTGTTCCTGCAGTGCTGTTTCCTGTTTCATCCTATACAAGTGCAACAGGAATTAAAAATTCTGCACAGATGTCTTTGAAAGCAAAAACTCTTATTGATTAGAAAAGGATGAAGTTGTTAACGTGCTTACAACACCTCCTTTGTGAAAAATGCTAGTCATAATTATAAATATTCCTATGCTTTCCCAGTTGGTCTTGAAATAAAGCCAAAATAGTATATGACATGGATTTGTATTTATTCATTTTAAATAAAAACATTAGCTTTAGAACAAATCTGACAGTTTGGACCAACTCTTTCCTTACTGAAGTTAGAAATGGTGTCACCAATTTCAGCATAATAATAAATAAATCCATCAACTTACTTGAAAACTGTATGGCAAACCCAGATTTGCTGATATAAAAATCTGTGTCAAATTGGATAGTTACTATGTTGAGTGTACTGTGAATGCCTTCAGGAACAAGAGATCCACTAATTTCCTTGAGTAACATCTCGTTCTCAGGTGGTCCATCCCAAACTCGTAGAATATCATGTGATGCCTCAGTATCAAATGCAAGAAACTGAAGGCTGTAAGAACACCATGATTTTATTGTCATTTTTAAATTATTTAACAATTTATCTTTAGCAAAACAAAAACAAAACAACTAAGAAAGCAAATAAACTTTGATTTCCAAGTGTATTTTTTTTCCACAATATTTTTATACCTTTATCATTGGATGCATAAAAGAGAAAAACAGAAATATATTTGAAAGCTAAATTCTTTGGCAACTAGTATTTGAATTTTGTGAACCATGAAATGAATACATATTGCTTTAGCCATTCAAATAATATATAAGCATCCACAGACTTTTCAGAAAATATTTTTTTTTCTTAAAACAGCATTATGAACTGTATAATTGCATTCTCATTATTATTATTATTTTTAAACCAGATTTCCAATTAATATTTTGTATGTCTTTGAAGATGTTAACAACAACAACAACAACAAAAAACACAAGTAATTTTAAGGGTTGATTAGACAACACAAGACTACATATTGAAGTTTAGAATGAGAAAAATACTGTTCCTGAGCTGCATCTTAAATCCTAAATCCCTTTCTTCCTCAACTATACATGCAAGATTGCTTATTATATAATTCAAAAAGATTTGTTATAAGATTCATTTTCAATACCTGACAATATTTCCTGGGTCTACTTCAATCACCCACATGCAACGTAGATTATTATCATAGGGAAAAGGATAGCCAGGAGATAAGATTCTTCCTGATGATTCTCCTTTAAAACGGCCTCCACATTCAGCTGATGAAAACACCATTGCATAATGTTACAGATAGCTTTCCATGTGAGCAATCAATGATGAGATCTACTCCCTTGCTAAATAAGTAACAGAGCTGAAACACAACACACCTGACTGTATGTCCCAAGATTGTATGACAACATATAAGATCTTCAAGTAGCGTGGGAAACAAACCTGCAAATATGTTTTTACTTGAGTATTTCTGTATTTTCCTTTCATATCTATGGTCTTTCTAATAATTTTGAACACACAATAATTAAAAAGTATACTATGTTTAATGAAAGAAACAAAGATTGTTACTTAAAAAGAGAAACAAACAAAACCACAAGAACACAACATCACTCTAAAACAGTCAGATAAAATTAATAAAACTGCAAAGGAATAAGTAGGAAATTAAAAAAAAAAAAAAAAGAAAGAAAAAGAAAAAGAAGAGAGAAAATACACTAAATTAAAAATTAAAGCAGGCTATTCAGAGAGGAAATCAGACTTTCAGTTTAGAAAATTAGAAAATTAAAAAAAAAAAAAAAAAGTAAGACTTCTTACCTGAGACTTGTCCTCATAGTGAAGCTATAATATTTCTTAGAGGATAATAGATGGTAAGTAGATCCCTGTTAGTTGGCATCAGCCAGCCAATCACTAGGCAAAATTTAGTATATAATAATCTAGATACCTAATCTATGAGATTTTTATTTTATTTTGTAATCCCTTGGGCCTATAAAGTTTTCTTATTTCCCCTTCCTTCATTTTAAAGTTCCTCTAATGCTTTCTCTCTTGTGAAGTCCAAAGCCAAAATACTGTTTTGATTAAATCTCTTTGGATAGTTCAACTGCAGTTTTATTTTGATTTAATATCACCTAAAATATTTAGTTGACAGATTTATTATGATCAGTGAATTTCCTGATAAAATGTAATTGAAATCATGAAGTATTTTCCTGAAATAATAAAAACTTTTTTTTAAAGACAGGTGGTATTTCATATCTTTTTAAACGCTCTGCCAATCTGTTAATTCCTAAAATCCTTTAAAAAGAATTTTTAAAAAATAGTATTTATTCAACTCATATGATAGAATAGTCTATTATTCTTCCAGTGGAGTAAGGATATAAATAAATTACACAACAAAGAAAAAAGCGTTCATTGGCAAACAATGAAATAATAAAAAAAAAAATTACATTTTGTCCAGGACCATCGAACAACAGTACATTTATAAATTCTAATTTTCACAGAGGATTACTGGTTTGTTTTTTATTGGGATTTTAGAAGGTCCCTCTCTCCCCAGTGGTTTATTTCCTCCTCTTCAGCAAGTTACAGCTCCCTATTTTTGCTGGTTGTTGACTCAGCCATGACAGTAGTGACTTCTCAGAAAGCAGAATCCTCACTGGTGGCAGTGAGAAGTAACAAAGCAAAACATCTTCTCCAGTTTGCTCACTGTGAAGACAATTCTAATAAGAATCTTAATTCTTTCAGAATGTCAAGTTTAGAGATTCAAGGATTTCAAGTTAAAGGAAATATTTAGTAATTTTTATATCTTCTTGCAAATTCAGTAGATAGTACTCTGTACTATAATGTTTATTATGTTTAAGATTTATGACTACTAGAACTGCTTGGAAATACTTTTATTTATATATATATATATTCTTTTTTTAAGAGTAGTTGTGCCTCATGTATTGTGATTTTGCATCACACATGGTACTTTGAACTGGATGGATAAGTAACTTCTGTTAATATCAGAATACATAGATGTGTTCAGAATAGCATTAATTTAAAACTGAACAAATTTACACTATAGGGCGGTTCACGTTCTAAACAGGTTCATCTACACAAAACATTTAGGACTAATTATAATGTAGTTTTCACAAAGAGTCTGGTGACAGCACAAAAGATGGTTGCTTAATTTCTTTAATTTTTTAAAAGACAGTGATCTGAATTGGACAGTGAATCAGTATTAAAATAAAAAAGAATATGAAGACCATCAGGATATACAGTATATCATCATTTTTAACAGAGGACCAGCCTCACCTGTAGATTTCAGTTTAGTGATTTTTTTTGTTAGTTAATACCAATTCTGAATCCAATTCACTTCGTAATCCAAAGGTGACCAAGCTTTTCATTTATATGCATCTATGTTGGAGAGGGACAGCTGAATAATTAAATCCCAAGACAGTTTGTATTAATCATTTTCGGACCTTCTTCCAAACTTCCTTCTTCCAAGGGGTCAACAATGTTTATTTCCTATATACATGAGCTGTTCTAGAGATTCCCTTCCTGTAGCCCTTCTAAATGTAAAATATATATTATGTTTTGAATATTTGCTTAGAAGGATAAGGATGTTGAATCTCCCACAGTTGGTGAAAATAGTGCACAGTACACAAGTAGATCATTAATCATTAAAAACGTGAAGGAATAACTTTAGGCAGATTTACCTTGATCTGTTTTAAAATTAAGCAAGAACTCATTTATTTCTGTTACTAAGGTGATATATCCTATGATTTTTAATGTTAAATAATAGAGCTGAAAATATTATTTATTGATGAAACTTTAATTTTCAACTTTCTTGGATCACATTTTATCTTTTTTTTTTTTTAACTTCCATCGTATGTTCTCTCTGTGCCTCCGAGCTGCTTCTTACACTTTCCAATGCCATGCTTTCCTCCTTATTCTACTGTTACAAATATTCCAAATAATGTAGAAATTAGTTATCATTGGGTATATTCAAATATTCACATTTGGGACTTAAGCATTTATTCTTTAATAACTTCTTTCAGAGAACTTTTCAGTTCTTGATTGTTGTTTTATATATGTTGTTTTACGAGCTCTATCTCTTGATAAAGATATGCCAAAATACATTGTTTTCTGTCAAACTTAAACTGAAAACAAAGTGCATTTCGTCCCTTGCTTCCTCTATTCACTCATTTCTCATTTCCTCTAAAAGATGATGAAAAAAAGAAGAAAAAAAAAAAAAAAAGGAATACTAGAGTAGTTTAGTCTTGTGTTATTTTTGCTTTCTCAGGGAAGGAATTGCAGGTGACCGCACAACTTATAGTTACTGTAATATTGTAATAGAGTATATAATAATGTGTTGTTATTCATCACAGCAAAATTACAGAAGTGATAAAAATACAATATGCCTCCGCAGATCTTAGTATCTTCATTTTTTTATTTTAATTTATTTTGTAGTATTTATATATAAATATATGAAAAGCTTTTTCTAGTGTAATGTTAGATACAGTTAGGGAAAACTAATTTTATAGCCCATCATTAAAATTATATGGTCCTGATTAAGCTTTTTATGTTGTCTATTTGCTGACTTTAACAAGACATATACATATTAGCAATTTCATTATGCATGTTTAATAATTACTTTTTCTTTTTTTCTTTCCTTTTTTAACCCCCAAAAAGGTAGCGCCACTCACATATATTAGGTAAGGTCTAGTTAAATAGATCTGCCAAGGTGCATGTATATTCGTGTCTTTGCAAAACACAAGAGTATTTTTTTTCCTTGCTTATATTCAGATAGCAGTTTAAGTAAAGAAAAAAAAAAAGTAAAAAAATAAAATTAAAAAAAAATGGTATACTACCAATACATGATGGCAGAGGATAGTCCCATGCCCTTCTTTCTCCAGTCATACACTTCAGAAGGCTACTTCCATGCAGTGTGTAACCTGGATTACATCCATAAATTATAGTGCTTCCAGCAAAATGACCTTGGTCACTGATTTTATATCCAAACTGTGGCACGCCAGGGTCTTCACAATGTGAAAGCTCAAAACCTGCAGTAAGAATAACAAACTGTAGTTAAAAAATCAAACTCATAAATACATTGATCAAAAAATAAGATTTTCTGTTTTCTAGCAGAAATCAAGTATTTTTAGAATTCAGGCAGCAATATATTTAAGGTTTCTTTTCTGTTTCTAAATAGTCTAAGTAGGATAATTGTCTGTACCTTTCTGTCATACTTCAGAGTGTAACTCTATTACTTTCAAGTTGAGCCTGCCAACCAAACTGTTGTAACATCTTTTTTTTCTAAAAGCTCAGTTAAAGACTGAGGAGGGAATTCATGATAATTATCAATCAGTTCTGAAATGATATTATAATTTATAAAATGGCAGTTAAAATGACTGCCTGTTTATTTTGATGACAATCTAGTTTGTGAATGGACATTTATAGGCTCATAAACAAGCCTTCGAAGGAGATTTGTTATTGTGCACATTAACACCAGTGGCAGAATAGCACCTATGGCACAAAAGAAATAGTTGCATTCATAACTTCCTACCCTAATCCTGCTTTCAGTAGTTTGTAAATTTAATCACTAAATGCAGGAGGCAACAATGATGATGATGATAGAGTGAATTCAAGCCAAATATTTGGGCACTTCAGAGAATTAAAGCTGTGGAGCAAGACCTAGAATGACCGAAACATAAATAAGTATAACATTATGGGGAAACATATGGGGAAACATAACCTATAATTTGGGCAAAAGACTCTCTACTCCAAATAAGTTTTCCTGCTATTAACTGAGAAGCAGTTCAAAACCTCTTTGTTCAAGACCTCTTTGTTCAAAAACCAATATTTTTTAACAATATCATGCAGCTCAAACTGAGCGCAGCTAAAAAAGACACTTTGTGTCAGTTTGACATTCCTTTATGTAGCTGACATAGGAGCAAATGAAGGGCTTTTCATATGCGCATTGTTCATTGAAATCATTTACACAGTATTTGTCCAGCTGGCCAACAGTTGGTACAGTTGGTAGCCTTTCATCATCTCTCCGCAGGTACTGAATCACTACTACTTGTTAATTGAAAAAAGGTTAATTATTTTATTTTACAGACAAAATGGTTTGGGTTGGATACGCCTGTTTGCTCACAGGAGGAAAAAAGTAGGTCAAATGCCATATCTTCACAGTTCCTTCAGCTCATTTCATGTCTCACTGAAAATGGCTTACCTCCTGAAGAGTCTCCATAACCTCTGAGCTGAACTTTTATCAATCTTAGATGAGATATTGTTTCCATTATAGACTACACTGCAGAATCTCTAGAAGAGGCTAATATGAAGCCCATGTGAAGAACCCTTTTAATACTGCCAAACTATATATTTATTGACCAGTTAGAATTTCCTGTTTTCTAAGAGAAAATGTTGAACACACAGTTCAACATGCATAGTGTGTGAAAAGAAGTTAAAATGTCTTGATCCCTGAGATGTCCTCCTGTATGGACAACCTACTTATAGATAAAGCACAAAAGTAGTCTTTTTGACAGATCACTTCCTTCTTAAGGATGAGAGAAAACAAAACAAAACAAAACAAAAAACAAACGTAATTCCATTGCCTAAGCATAGGTACTAACAGTGTTCAGGTGGTTCAGGTACCCCAAGTGTAGGAACTATTGGAGAGAGTCCAGTGAAGGACCCCTGAGATGATTAATGGACTAGAGCATATCTCAGATGAGGAAAGACTGAGATAGCTGGGACTATTCATCCTGGACGAGAGAAGGCCCAGGGGGTCTTTAGGGTGTATAAATCTAAAGAGAAGGTATAAAGGAGTTGGAGTATACTTTGTACATATGGGATTGAGTAAATTTTTTTCATTGTAGCCCATATGGTGCTGTGGATTAGGTTGACCAAACCAGTGTTGATAGCATACCAAATCTTTCTGCAATTGCTAAACATGGATACCTTCTCTGTTCCTCACTCCACCCCACCAGGGAGTAGGCTGAGGGTGGCAAGAAGTTGGGAGAGGTACAGCCAGGACAGCTGAACCCAACTGATCAAAGACAAATTCCATTCCACATAGTGTAATACTGAGCAATAAAGCTATTTTTTACAATCTTTTCAAAGAGGTCGCTGTTCAGAGACTGGCTGGGAATTGGTCTGTTTGTGGGAGATGATGAGTGAACTACATTTGCACTGCTTTTTTTCTCTTTCCCATACAACTCACTCCAAAAGTTTTTTCTCACTTTTGTTCCTTAGGTTCTGTCCTACGTCAACCATTCTGTAATACTTTTGTACCAATACTGGGCAATACTACAATTAATGAAGGGAGTGCAACTATGAGAATTAATTCCATGCTATCTGATCTCTTCTGTTAAGGGTAGTATTTGTGAAGTAAGTTATTCATCCTATTTAATTTAGGATGTCTAAGAAAACAGCATGTATCCCATGCAGTTTCCCAATGAAGTACATATTTACAAAAGAAGTACAAGAAGCACAGTTCAGACTAAAAGCTATTAATTCAGGCTAGGAAAGTATATTCTACAAAAAACACTAAGAATGCATTAGTAAGTACTCAAAGGACAGGAAATGTTAATTATAACATTGAATTTACCTATATAAATATGATAAAATGAAATATTGTGACACTTGCATAGTGACGCAGAACTGAGAAGACCTATTTTTAATCATACAGTACAGTTCTATGATATCACAGGCTAGTACATGGCATATTTAAGCAACTTTGACCTCAAAAATAATTACATGCCTTTGCAGTATCTTGAAATATTTTACTTTCACTCTGCTAGATTTATAATAGTTTTATAATATTAGTTTTATTATAATTATACGTTATATATATATTATATTATGTATATAATATAAATATAAACATATAATATAATTATTATATATTATATATTATATAATAGTTTTATTATATTATATTACTATTTATGTATTTATTATATTTTATATTAGTTTTAAAAGAATGACAAAGATGTTTTTGTAACAAAATATTTTGAATAGTTGAAAATGAATGACAGAGGAAAAAAGAAGGATGATGACACAGAATTGCCTCATAATACTGTTCTGCATGCTAAAAACTGTTTTATATAGAAGGATAATTCAGCAATGACAAAATTATACATAAAAGAAGTCACGTACACCATGTGCCAATTGACACATGTAAATATATACATTTTCAGAAGTTGCCATGTGATACACAAGATGAATATAGCTGTATCCTGTATACACTCTAAGCCACAGATCTGAAAAGATTTAACCTCTTCTAATATCTGTAGTTTAATTTTGTCAGTTGATGTAGAGATAAAAAAGATTTGTTTGGAAAGTTTCTTAATCATTTGGGTTCCAAACTGGATTGTTTTAAACAATAATCCAAACTCAGAAATTGCTAGTCTAATGCAGTTTGTATTGTACGTGAGACTTAAAGTAGAATTTTAAATATAAAAAGTCTTTATGAAACAACAGCATTAGATTTCAAATTTAAAACTACTCATCTGCTTAAATACTTTTCTGTCATAGAATCATAGAATCATAGAATATCCTGAGTTGGAAGGGACCCTTAAGGATCATCAAGTCCAACTCTTGACACCGCACAGGTCTACCCAAAAGTTCAGACCATGTGACTAAGTGCACAGTCCAATCTCTTCTTAAATTCAGACAGGCTCGGTGCAGTGACCACTTCCCTGGGGAGCCTGTTCCAGTGTGCAACCACCCTCTCTGTGAAGAACCCCCTCCTGACGTCAAGCCTAAATTTCCCCTGCCTCAGCTTAACCCCGTTCCCGCGGGTCCTGTCACTGGTGTTAATGGAGAAAAGGTCTCCTGCCTCTCGACTCCCCCTTACGAGGAAGTTGTAGACTGTGATGAGGTCTCCCCTCAGCCTCCTCTTCTCCAGGCTGAACAGGCCCAGTGACCTCAGCCGTTCTTCGTACGTCTTCCCCTCCAGGCCTTTCACCATCTTCGTAGCCCTCCTCTGGACACTCTCCAACAGTTTCATGTCCTTTTTATACTGTGGTGCCCAGAACTGCACACAGTACTCGAGGTGAGGCCGCACCAGCGCAGAGTAGAGCAGGACAATCACCTCCCTTGACCTACTAGCGATGCCGTGCTTGATGCACCCCAGGACACGATTGGCCCTCCTGGCTGCCAGGGCACACTGCTGGCTCATATTCAATTTGCTGTCTACCACGACCCCCAGATCCCTCTCTTCTAGGCTGCTCTCCAGCGTCTCATCGCCCAGTCTGTACGTGCAGCCAGGGTTTCCCCGTCCCAGGTGCAGGACCCGGCACTTGCTCTTATTGAACTTCATGCGGTTGGTGATCGCCCAGCTCTCCAACCTATCCAGATCCCTCTGCAAGGCCTTTACACCCTCATTCGAGTCCACAACTCCTCCAAGTTTGGTGTCATCAGCAAACTTGCTCAAAATACCTTCTATTCCTACATCCAGATTGTTTATAAAAATATTGAAAAGTACCGGCCCTAAAATGGAGCCTTGAGGGACCCCACTGGTGACCGCTCGCCAGCCTGACGCAGCCACATTTACCATAACCCTTTGGGCCCTGCCCGTTAGCCAATTGCTCACCCATCGTATGATGTTTTTATTTAGCTGTATGGTGGACATTTTGTCCAGTAGGATCCTATGGGAAACCATGTCAAAAGCCTTGCTGAAGTCCAAAAAAATCACATCAGCTGGTTTCCCTT
Source organism: Aythya marila (assembly GCF_965140915.1). Classification (NCBI taxonomy): domain Eukaryota; kingdom Metazoa; phylum Chordata; class Aves; order Anseriformes; family Anatidae; genus Aythya; species Aythya marila. The sequence goes on from NC_139043.1 coordinate 140,554,610, forward strand.
GGTCCACCATACGGGTGATCTTATCATAAAAGGAAATCAGGTTAGTTAGGCAGGACCTACCCTTCACAAACCCATGCTGGCTGGGACCAATGACTGCTTTGTCCCCCAGGTGCACCTCAATAAGTTCAAGAACCAACTTCTCCATGATTTTACCAGGCACTGACGTGAGACTGACAGGCCTGTAATTGCTAGGGTCTTCTTTCTGACCCTTCTTGAAAATCGGCACAACATTTGCCAGCTTCCAGTCTACCGGGACCTCTCCAAATTCCCAGGATCGTTGAAAAATAATTGAGAGAGGTTCCGCGATGACGTCTGCCAGCTCTTTCAGCACCCGGGGATGAATCCCATCCTGACCCATGGACTTGTAGGGATCCAGGTGGAGTAGCAAATCCCGCACACGTTCAGGGTCGGTTGGGAGTTTGACATCCCCACCGTCCCGGTCCTCCAGCTCAGGGCACCCTGGGTCCCGAAGCCCATCATCGGCATTGAAGACAGAGGCAAAGAAGGCGTTAAGCGTCTCTGCTTTGCCTATGTCATTGTCTGTGAGGAGACCTTCCCTATCAAGGAGTGGCCCTATGTATTCTCTAGTTCTCCTTTTTCCATTTACATATCTAAAAAAACCCTTTTTATTTTCTCTCACAGACACAGCCAGCTTCAACTCTAGGTGTGCTTTGGCCACACGAACTTTCTCCCTACAAACACGAACAGCATCCCTGTATTCTTTCCATGACGCCTGGCCCTCCTTCCAGTAGTGAAACACTCTCTGTTTCCGCCTAATCTCCATTAGAACGTTCCTGGTCAGCCACACTGGCCTCCTGCCCCGCCTGCCTGACTTGCGATATTTAGGAATTGCCTGATCTTGTGCTTCTAGGAGGCATCGCTTAAAGAATGACCAGCACTGGTGGACATCGAGGCATTCAAGAGCAGTTTCCCAGGGGACCTTGCTGACTAGTTCCCTGAGCAGCCTGAAGTCCACTTTCCCCATATCTAGGGATGAGGTTTTGGTGGCACTTTTCCTTCTGTCACCATAAATTTTGAACTCAACCACTTCATGGTCGCTATGACCGAGGCGGCCACCAATAACCACATCTCCCACCAGACCCTCTCTGTTTTCTAGCAACAGGTCTAGGAGGGCACCTTTCCTAGTTAGCTCCGTTAGCACCTGCACCAAGAAGTTATCATCTAGGTGCTTCATGAACCTTCAGGACTTGCTCGTGTCAGCCGTGTGGCACTCCCAGTTAACGTCTGGCAAGTTGAAGTCCCCCATAAGGACAAGGGGAGTTAATCTCGAGGCCTCTCTTAGTTCTGTAAAGAATAATTTATCGGCGCTATCGTCCTGGCCAGGCGGTCTGTAATAGACTCCCACAACGACATCCCCTTTATTCGTTCGTCCCTTGATCCTTACCCAGAGGCTCTCAACTTTGCCATCGCCGACCTGAAGTTCCACACAGTCCAGCCCCTGCTTCACATACATCGCCACCCCACCACCTCGCCTACCCTGCCTGTTCCTCCTGAAGAGCCTGTAACCATCTATCGCAACACCCCAGTCACAGGACTCATCCCACCAGGTTTCGCTTATGCAGATGATGTCATAGTTGCGGGACTGGGCCAGGACTTCTAGCTCATCCATTTTATTCCTCATACTGCGTGCGTTCTTGTAAAAGCACTTCAGGTGCGTCTCCTTACACTCAGCACCTTGTGGATCTGACTGAAGGACCTCACTGGCACACAGCCCCTCTGATTCTAGCGTACCATCCCTTAGGTCTTCACCGGCACGCCTGGTTTTAGCCCCTTCCCCTTTCGACTCTAGTTTAAAGCCCTATCTATCAGCCCTGCCAACTCCTGACCAAAGATCCTTACCCCTCTCCAAGAGAGGCGCATCCCATCCGGTGCCATCAGGCCCGGTGTAGCATAGACCTTCCCGTGATCAAAGAACCCAAAATTCTGCCGGTCACGCCAGTCTCGAAGCCACGAGTTTATGTGAACAGCATGTCCTCGTACTCTTACTTGAAAATTATCCCATTGTTTGCTTATCATGTCCAAGACCAAAAAAAAAATTCAAAATAGCCCTCCAGAAAAACACAGAGATTTTAAGTATCATACTAGACAAAGCACTCTGTTTAACATCTTTGTCGATGACGTGGACAGTGAGGTCGAGTGAACCCTCAGCAAGTTTGCTGATAACACCAAGTTGTGCAGTATGGTTGAAACAGTAGAGGGAAGCAGTGCCATCCAGAGGGACCTGGACAGGCTTGAGACGTGGGCCTGTACAAACCTCATGAAGTTCAACATGCCAAATGTGAAGTCTTGCACCTGGGCTGGGGCAATCCCAAGTACATACACAGGCTGGGCAGAGAATGGATTAAGAGCAGCTCTGAGGAGAAGAACCTGGGTATGTTGGTGGATGAGAAGCTCAACATGAGCCAACAGTGTGTGCTTGCAGCCCAGAATGGCAACCATATCCTAGGCTGCAACAAAAGAAGCAGGGACAGCAGGTTAAGGGAGGTGATTCTCCCACTCTGCCTTGATCTCTTAAGACCCAACCCTAGCTCCGGGGCCCCCAGCACGTGAATGGCTTAGACATATTACAAGGAGTCCTGAGGAGGGCTACAAAGATGATTAAGGGTCTGGAGCATCCCTCTTGTAACTGGGGTAGTCAGGGTTTTTAAGACTGCAGAAGAGAAGGCTCTGTGGACACCTTATAGCAGTCTTCCAGTACCTTAAGTGGGCCTACAAGAAAGCAGGAGAGGGACTCTTTGTCAAGGAGTGGAGGAGGTACAGTAACATTTTTAAACTGAAAGAGGATAGATTTAGATTACATATTAGGAAGAAATTCTCCACTCAGAGGGTGGTGAGGCACTGGAACAGGTTGCCAAGAGAAGCTGTGGATGCCCCATCCCTGGAAATGTCCAAGGCCAGGTTGGATGGGTCTTTGAGCAACCTGGTCTATGTGTCCCCCCTGTCCATGTCAGAGGGCTGGAATTAGATGATCTTTAAGGTCTCTTTAAATACAAACCATTCTATGATTCTATGATTCTGTGATATCCTCAAAGCAAGATTTTAGTATGTTGTTTACAGGAGCTTTTGAAACAAAATTATAAAAGTACTTTATTTTGATGAGTGAAGAGTGATTTGCTGTTGATTTTATTGTTTGACTTTGGACTGCATTTTTATCTATTACTATTGTTTTCTCAAATACTTACTGGTATACACAAGTTGAAAACCTTCATCAGTGGCCTCTACATCTGAGTTAAATTCCAACCATAAATGATTTGAAGTACTACTTAGTGTCAGTCCCCTTAATGATGCGCCAGTATATGCACCCAGCAGGTGAGCAGTGTTGTCTTTGCCATCATAGATCTGTAAAACAAATACGACATTTACAGTTACTAAAACAATAAATGCATATATTTGATTTCCAAAATAACTTAGTACATTTCAGTTAAGTGGGAGGATAGCTCTGCCAAGGGATATATATTGCTAGTCAGTCCAGAGCACTCTTCAGATATGCTGTTTGCCTCTGTTCAATTAAGTTGATTTAATTGTGATTATTTTTCAAATGCACAATTTGAAATATGACAGTTTTTTTTTTTTTTTTCTTAAAAACAGAAGTGGGCAGAGTTGCCATATCAGCTCAATGTTTTTGAACATCTGTGTTTTCTCTTACGCTGCCAATACTGTAGTACTGGTCACAGACTATCAGCAAACAACTGTTTTGTGTAGCTGTGTATGCCTCAAGTCACTGAGGTGGCACAACAGAAAAGCTAACATCTCCCCAGTTTTGACTAATAAAATAAACATTTTTTTTTCCCCTGTGTAAAGAGAGAGGTTTAAATATAACTAGAAAGTAAAAGGAGACTAGGAAACAAGAATAAAATAAATAGAATAACTGTTTCTGTAATTTTAAAGAGTAATATAATATATATGTAAATTGGAATACATAACTTTTATTATTTATTTTTCTTCAAGAGTTGAAATAGAAAGTTCTATCAGACTACTAAATATATAAAACAATCTTTTCATAATACTTAGTAAATTTCCTCACAAGGTTTGTTGCTGTAAGACATCACTGGTCATTGCATTCCTGTAATTCTTTAAAATAGTTAAGCTATAATTTAACAGTGGTTGCTAACCCAAGCACTATATCTTGTAGGATTTTTTTATTGACTTCCATAATCACTAAAACTTTGAAAAATGGGCATTAAGAAAAACTCTTGCAAATCAAAAATCTGAACTCTAAATAAATTTCAAGTTGCAATACAGGGAGGTTATAAAGCTTTTCTAAATAAACATTGTCTCCAATTGTCTCCAGTTCTAAATAAGATCTAATTGTATTAATTTGAAATGTAATCAAAGCCGGAATTTTTAAACAGGAATTTATACCAGAATAAAACCAAAACAAATACACCAGCAATAGCAGTAAGGCAACAAAGTGAATATAAACTATGATTTCTGTTCCCCATCTGTCGGACTTGTACTCTTAAGTTCTATTTTGCAGAAATTCTCATGTCTCTAGCAAAAAGAAAGACTTTTTATTAATGATATGCTAAAATAAAACAAATCAAGCCATTTTTAGCCACCTCTAATCAATAAATAATTGTACAGCAGTTTAAAAAGCACTGCCAAATGACTTGGCATCATTTCTAGGTTTTACTGAAACAAGCAAATAAATTCCAAAGAAATATCACACTTAAATGCTAATGTCCTTACATGGAGAAAAAAAAATAAGAAATTAAAGCAGAACAATTAATGGTTCTCAATAAAAAGTACTTTAAAAATATATAATAACATAAATATGGATATTTTGCATAATTTTATTTAAAATTTCTTTAAAACTAAAGTGAGAAAGGTAGTCAAACAGGACCAGAAAAAAAGCAACAGAAAATTACTTCTGAAATGGACTTTGTTCTGTTTCAGAAACTGAAAGAAGATCAGTTCCAGGAGAATTACTGCTATCCTGCAGGGATATTTACATTATGACAGACTTAAAGAAAACCCAGCTTGTATTTGATGCTCTTTCTCCTAATCGCTCCAAGATAGTTATTAACTAATAAAACCCAAGGATTCAGGATTTATTTTATTTTTAAACACTACATAACAGTAATCCATTTTTGGCCATGTGTATGAATCAATAAATTAACTGAAAGAAGCTATTAATAAGTTCATAGAATAATAAAATAAAAAATAAGTTCATAGAATAATATAATATTCCGAGTTAGAAGGGACCTGCAAAGGTAATTGAGTCTAACTCCTCGCTCCACACAGGAGCACCCAAAAATCAGCCCCACATGTCTGAGAGTGTTGTCCAAATGCTTCTTGAATTCCAGCAGGCTCAGTGCAATTACCACTTCTCTGGGAAGCCTGTTCCAGTGTCCGACCACCCTCTCACCTTTCCCTAATACCCAACCTCAACCTCCCCTGTCCCAGCTCCACGCCATTCCCTCAGGTCATACAGCTGGTCACCAGAGAGCAGAGATCAGCACCTGCCTCCCTGCTCCCCCTGATGATGAAGCTGTAGGCTGTAGTGAGGTCACCACTGTACTCTCTTCTCTAAACTGAACAAACCAAGTGACCTCAGCTGCTACTCATAAATCTTGCCCTGTAGACTTTTTGTCATCTTTGTTGTCCTCCTTTGGACATAATCTAATAGTTTTATATCGTTCTTATATTGTGGCTCCCAAAACTGCACACACTATTCAAGATGAGGGCAAACCAGTGCAGTTACATGAACTTAAAGGCTTGCCAGAACTTTGCAGAAGACACTTCTGATACAAATTTTCTTCACATTAGTTTCCCCACACATATCTATTGCCAGTTTTGTTAGCTGTACTACCGTGTTAAACCTTTCCCTTTGACACTGCCTATTGTGAACAGTGGAATCTCTTCAATGTTAACAGTAATTCTACTTTATGGACTAACTAGCTGCCTCACTCTAAAATATCTCCAAGCCTATGACATTTCAATGAAGGAACAAAAATTAAAGTACTCTAACACTTCTGAAACTCTAATTCTTTGTATAGGAGAAATACTTTTAGGTGAGGGAGAGATGTGATTCATTTGAACATGAAATTTAGCCTTTTTTGTTTGTTTGTTTGCTAGCTTTTAAATATTCAAAGTAACATATACTACTCTTCTTGTGACAGTAGGAGCTTCCTTAGTACAAGAAATGGATGCATATCTTGCAATATAATTCTTTATTTAAGTCACATTGTCTTTCTTACAATTCATTTAATTACTTTAAACTAAATACAGATTTATGGATCTAATTTAAATGATATGATTTATGCATTATATTCCAAATCTACCATTTTTAATAACATATATAAGTAGCAAAGAAAGTCAGAGAAGCCTGAATTCTTCTGAGATTTGCAGACCAAGCATTGTCTTTCCAACCTTCCTAACATAGATAGGCATTTTGCTTAAGATTTTAAATGAGTTAGTAATTCAGCATCAGAATTTGATCCAGAGGAAAATGTGATTATCTGGGGATTAAGATATTATTATCTTATTTTTAATATAGGAATACTCATTTTCATCAGCCTTACCAGCACTTTGGGGTTACGTCACTTGGGTAATGTATGGCCCAGGATAATCTTTACGAAATATGAGTTCATTGGTTGTATTTTCCAGTGTCATCCTGTACCACTAATGCAAAGATAATTGATCCATGACTGTATAATGTATGCATAACCAATAACAAGCCTTTCAGAAAACAGAGGTCCAAATTTATCAGGTATTTAAAGGCCTCATTTGTTAAATGATTAATTCATACAGATGAGCAAAAGCACAGAAAAAATGCATTATTATTCCTAATATCATAATGCTACTTTGAAATATTACAGAGGAGGATGCTAGCAGGGAACTATGTCTATATAAATGTAATTTGAACTGAGAGATGTACAGTTTATTTGGAGGGAGGGGGAAGGAGGGCATTTTGTTATGCTTTCCTTGGACTCCATAATAAATATATTTAAAATGTAAAATAATGTAATAATGTGCTTTTTTTTTTTTTTTTTTTTTTTTTTTTTTTTTTTCTCTACCAACTTGTTTGACCATCCTCTGTAAAATTTTACCAAGGGAATAGTATAGAGTGAATTTATTACATTTGTGCATTTTAATCAACTTTTTTGAGGCTTGCCATTGAAACATAAAAGGCATATGGATATGAAGATCTGTGCATTTATAAAGAGAAGAAACAACATAAAATCAGCAGCTCAGAGCTGAGGCTGTCAACACCTTGTCAAATATATCATTTATATCACATGCAAATAGAAGCACTAATAAAAAGACGGAATAGGGCCCATATGTTTGGACTTTTTCCTCTTCTGCATTTGTTGTCTACTTCATACTCATGTTTTCAGTATGATATTGCTAAAAGGATTATGATAGCACATGTGGAAATTCTTAAGAAACAAATTAGCAAAAATCTACAAACATTACCTCCCTTTAAAGTCTTTCCTTAAAATCCTTCAAAAACTGAATGCTGCACACATTTCCAAGATATCCCACAGGCTAGAGAGCAAACAAATGCAGTAAAACTGAATTATACAAATTGTGCAGGCACACAAAGTAAGAGTGCTGAGCCAAACACAGGGGAAATTAAAATAAATATATAAATAACAATGCCAGTTCCTCTGTGTGGTTTACTGACACTGTTCCTTGCCTGTTGCTGCACAGTGTTTTGAAAGAAGATAAAAGACAGACTGTTTCATTGCAGTATCAAAAATAATTCTCAAAGTTATTTTTTTCCTCTTAGGTACAATCCCATCTGGCACATCAGCTCCCACTCTACATTTAGCCAAGCAAAAGCACTTCACATGACCAAGGACAGTGAAAGTTGTCATTCACCATAGTGGTCTGTGTGTGTGCTTAACATTTCTCTTGCTCCTGCGTGTCATCTGCTATCTATGAAATGTAATGACTTGCTGTTATACAAATTTTCAGAAGAACAAAATTATGTTCAAAAACAAGGGCATTGTAGCATTATAATTATTATTATTATTATTATGCTTTCATTATGATTTTTATACAGTGTTCTTCATTTTCAACTGTGGACTGCTTCTTTTTCCTAATAGATATAACACCCAATTAGACAAAACTCTAGACTTACCATGAAACATTTTTCATCAAAAACGTTTAATCATTTTTCAACATCTAAAATGTTGATTCTTGACACTATATATTTCTGCCTCACTCTGTAAGATCTTATTTCTTAGACACAAGATGATTTTCCATTTCTGGAAAAAATGAAACTCCAGAATCAGCGTGTGCTGATTTTGTTTCAAAAAGGGGATGAGTGGGTGGAATCACCCAAATTTTGAACAGTCTTCAGAAACTTTGAATGACATGTATGTGATTTATCTTCAAAATGGACAAGTTTTTCCTTTTTCAATATTACACTTAACTATATTCTTCAAAATGAGAGCAAAAAAACTCAGAATTTCTCAAAGCCAAATTTTTTATCTATTTACAATTCTTAAAAAACAAACAAACAAACAAACAAACAAAAACCACCTTTACTGTAAGACATTCTTGGTCAATATATCTACCACAAAGTGACAACAGTAAACACCACCAACAATAAAATAATAATAATAATAATAATAATAATAATAATAATAATAATAATAATAATAATAATAATAATAATAATAATAATAATAATAATAATATATTTTTTTTCCATTTCAGTCCTCTTCCTTCTCTGGAGATATTCAAGACCCGTCTGGACAACCTACCTGGGCAACTTGCTCTAGGGAACCTGCTTTGGCAGGTTGGTTAGACCTGATGGTCTCTCAAGGTCCCTTCCAACCTCTACAATTCTGTGATTCTGTGATTCATACTTAGTGTTCTTTTCTTCAGGTTCATTTATGGAACCTGCCTGCATTTTTGTGATTCGTTTATTTTTTTAAAACATTAACAGAAAACTACTCTCCTCATTAATCAGTACCACACACACACACATATATATATTTAATTTATGTTGAAATCTACTGAAAATAAAGAAAACAAACATATCTGTGTTAAGAATTCAATTTTAATGAGTTGTCTTTCCCCTGATAAATTAGAAAATCATATTAGCAGATCTTGGACATAAAATAATACTTTCTACTTTGAACTCATTTCAACACAAATAAAGCATTCACCTACAACAATAAGCTATTCAGACAAATAGGATAATGCCAATTCTGTTCCTTTCTGTACAAATCTGAAGAATTTGCTTACACCTAACAGACTACAGAGCTTAATGGCAAAACCAGCGAATTGAGCTAAATGCAGGAAGAAAAGCAGATACTCATACTTTAGAAAACAAGTATTTTTTTTCCTGCCTTCCACACAGGCAGGAAATTATGGAAATATTTTAGTGCACAAGCTGAGTTATAACAATTACAAAGAAGGAAACAATTGTTTTACAGTTTCTGATATTCATTTTTAATGGGTTGGCTATACAAATCTTAAATTCTTCATATCCTTTCATGAAACTTTCATCAATACTAAATTAATATATGACAGTATCAAAAGCAGGTGATAGCCCTACAAACAACAACAATAAAAGGAACTTTGTATTTCCCATAGCTTAAAAAACAAACGACAAAAAAAACAAGTAGCTAGAGAGCTAGAACTGTTATAGCAATAAGAGAATTGCATACTAAATGAAGCAAATGAAAAAAAAACATCTTCTGCATCCTTTGTTCTATACCAGTTCAGAATTGATAAATGATATCTCCTCCTTCTTCATCGGGTGAGTAACAGTAAGGGTGATTTATTTGTGTCAAATATGTTTCCCTCTAATGTGGTATTCCCCCGTCCAACTGTTTCATTGTTTCATTCATAGTGTTCATCAGGCATAAATTTGTTTCACAGTCAGTTAATTTACATGGTAACCAACTGACCCTGTGACTTGCTTAAACAAGAGTACCAAAAATTTTGGACAATATTCAGTTAATTCAGACTTCAAATGGAATCTATATGCCTGGCTCTAGTAATCTAAAATATTAGCTCATAGAAATAGTATCTTTGCCAATTTTTTCATGTATTAAGTCTGAAGAACAGAGATTAATGCATTATCCATTTCTTCACCAGTTTTTAGCTAGAAGACTGTCATTGAATTGGGAAATATTATTGGATTGCTTTATTTTTGAAGCATTCATTTCCTTCAGAAAATGAAAGCCCTGTCCTGATGTTAAATATCATTGTTAAATATCTTCCAAATGGTGAATTACTTGCATCACATCATTCTTTACCTTACTTCTTACTATTCTTGACTTGCCTCAAAGATTTCTTAGGGTTTGGCCCAGGCATTCATATTCATATACATTTACAAAGTAGTGATACAAATCTTAAATAGGTGTACAGTATTTCTTCATTATTACTCATTCACGTAAAACTAAAGTTACAATAAAACCCTAATGCCCTACTGCTGTAGTGAACAGTGTATTCTTCACAGGCAGAAAAATAGGCAAATTAGGAAGTATTTTCCCTATTTTTTCATTGTAGATACCAGCTCCATAAAAATAAAAGGAACTTCTTGCAAACATCCTTAAAGACGTTTTACTGAGATTTATGTGTATCAGTCTAAGAGAATAAAAGCACATACATGTATGTATATAATCAAGCCTGCGTTCCTGATCTTGAACATATTAACAGAAAATACTAGTCATATTCCCAAGTCAAACATACACCAAATCTTTCGGTGATTCTTTTTCAGAACCTGGATTTGAGCAGTAATTCATAGGATAATAAAGATCAAAAGAAAAATTCAGAACTGGTACCATGAAAAATGTTCTGTAATGTGTAACTGATGTTTTGTACTTCCTGAAACAGGCACCTGGAAAAAGAGTCTGATGGGATTAAGGCAATTTGTAAAAGCTTCATGTGAGAGATTAGGCAAGAAAGGGTTCAACAGATACTCTTTCCCACGGGTGGAGGGCCTCTTCCTACAATGTCACACAGACAGAAAAAAAAAAAAAAAAAAAAGATAATTATAATAAAGAGTACTTATTGAATTTTTATTTATTTATTTATTTATTTATTTTTAAATAGATTAGGAGGAAGTTTGGCTCATTATAATTCAAGGCTGCTGACCTGAAATACAAAATACTCTAATTACTTTCATCTTTCAAAGATACTACATTCATGTAACAGCCACAGCCACAAAACACAGCAAATATTTCAGCCATTTACATCAGAGTATAATGGCATCACCTCTTTTATGATTAAGTTGATACCTCTCTTAAGTTCTCATTAATGGAGTAGCAATATTAAAATGAAAATTATTTTATAAACCTATAAGTTAATGTTTTCTAGTTAACAATCAGTAGTGCATATGGTTGGAACAGCACTTGAGAAAACTTAAGTGAATAGATAATATAAAGACTAAATGTGCATTAAATGGTTAACAAAGATAAAGAAAGAAAAAAAAAAGAAAAAATATCCTTGAACTGCTTGAAAGTTTGTATTTATATGCGAAAAAGTCTTGAGGAAAATGTATCCATAAACTTTCAATGGACAGGGATAAAAATGTGAACAGAGATACTAGAATAGTAATTTCTGGACAGAAGGATTCCAGTTCCAATGTAAGAGTGGACTTCAAGTCTTATGCTAACATTGGGTAACTTAAAGAACTTTCTGTAACCTCACTAATTATTACATATCAGCATACATGATTTGGATGTTTTACTGTTAACTAAACAAAAAAAAAAAAAAAGAAAAAAGCTTTTTTTTCCATGGTATTTATATGCTAACAAATACTCAGACTTTCAAATTATTTTTTTTTTCCTTTATCAATTGAAACACTGAAATACATCTCCTCAGTTATGATGCAAGCAATAAAACTAAACTAAACTAAATATACTTGAGCATTTTAATAACTAATATAGTTAATAACTAATATAACTAATTAAATAAACTAAAATTAATTAATTATTATTAATTCTATTAATATTTGCTTTACTTTGTTTTGCCTTTGTTTTGTTTCAATACAAAATACTTATTTTTATTTAAAACCATATTTAATTTTGTATATAGCTTTTTCTTGCTGCTGATTTTATTTTCATTAGGTTTCATTAGGTTGCTTAGGTGTGCTTATGCCTCAGCCATAATTAACTTATTTTTGAAGTGCTTATGTCTGGCAACGTATGACAGAAATCCTAACCTAACGCTCAGATGACTGAAGTTAATAAATCCCAGCTCCGATTCTTAGAGATAAATCTTACCATAACCCTTCATATTTTGATAATTAAATAGAAGAATCTGGCAGAAAAATAGTTTTTATTAATCAAACATGATTGGCACGGTACTCTTACTCCTTTGCTTTCTGGTAGGCGTATTTAATTAAATTGAGTATTCTGAAAAATTAGACAATTAGTTCATCCCTTCTTATTGCATTTAGATTGCATGTGCTATAAGACATCTCGATTATCATCAAGTTTAAATATACAGTTGGCTAAGCAATATATGAATTTGGAAATATGTACTTGACAAATACAGTAATAACATCTATGTACAAAACAAAATTAATGTTACTGATTTATGAAGGACAGTAAGTCTATAAAAATTTGGAAAGTTCTAATATCCTTTTTTTCCCCTTTGGTTGTTTTTTCTTTGTTCAAAAACAAAACAGACAAACTAAATATAAACTGCCTTCACATAAAATTGCTAGTGATTGTCATTTTGCAGGAGATGCTCCATACCAAAGAAGATCAGAGCCATTTGAAGTGTAAACCTCATGTACTGCAGTATGTGACATTGTATTAAATTAAGTTTCTGTGTGTAAACAGCTAGGGAAAAAAAATATTATGATTATATCACAGAATAACTAATGAAGATACTGAGGAAGAAAAACAGAATTTACAAAAAAATGTAACTGTTCAAAGATGAATGTTTAATACTAAGAACAGAATACAAATAAAAGTTAAGGCAATACTAGGTTTACAGTTTCTATTTCCTTTTTAAAATACGCATGGTCTGAAAAATGCATGTTTTAAAGAATATGTTATGGAAGCATCTGAGGTTTCTCATTTTTAAATCTTTAGAGAGAGAAATGGTTTAGACAAGTATTTTATAAGTGCATAATATAACCTTACCTGATACTGTACAGACAGATAAAATTAAATTGTATGAGGCACTAAAAGCTTAGAAACAACAACAAAAAGCTACACGAAGGCTACCTACCTTAAGAACATCTCCTTGGGCTAAATGAAATGTTCTGGCAGAAATGTTGATTCCTTTTCCTGCTTGTACTTGAATGCTATAAATACATTCATGGTTGTTTTCATAGTTAAGAGGATAATTGGGGGATAGTAAGATTCCTTCATTACTTGTCGTGGAGGCTCCACATTCAGCTGAAAGTAAAAGAAATGTTAAGGTATATTTTAATAATAAACAAATAAATATCTTAAATAATGGTGATAAGGAGAATGTTAATGTAACCTAGTTCACATTAGTAATGCTTATTAATGTCATAAATCTAGCTGTTAACATATGTTCATGGTAGTGATTGAAGAATACAGGACTACATTTCTAACATCTTATAGTACTTTAATAAATATGTGTTATAATATGGATAGTTATAATCATGTTAATGGCACATTCCATAATGCTAATGTTTTAAAAGATCCTTCCTGAATTTTGTTTTGGAAGAAATATATTTTGTATTTATTAAAGCTTATTTCCCCAATATAGAAATTCATAAAGACATATAAATTAAAGTGAAAGTATTCCAGAAGTTTATATGTGCATATATTTATTTATACACACACGGGTATATATATACATACATGCAGATATACACATATTCAGATACAGATAAAAAAATCCCTAATATCAATTTACTAACATTAACATCATTCACTGCATAGAGTAGAAAAAGAGTTATTCTAAATTTACCAGCTAAACCAAAACTCATTAATAAGTAGAAAAAATGGTATCTCACAGAAACAACCAAACAAACAAAAAAAGTAAAGAAAAAAATATTAAATATGCATAACAGTCAAAAATAAAAATTGATAGGTGTTTTGAAGTAATACCATAATAATTCCAAAAATGAAAACTTTAATTGAGGACTTTGGTGATTTATTTTATCACAGAAAACACAAACATGAAAAGTTCTGAGAAATCCGCATTAGGCATTAATAGCTAACTTTCATTTACTATAAGATTTTGTAGTACTTGCATAATTTTAATTAAATTATTTTGAGCATTGAAGTACTAGGTGTATTAAATTATGACTGACAAACTACTACAATTTGTTCCTTCTCTTTTTATTTAGTCCTTATAAATAAATAGTCTATATGCTGCAAGGACAAAAGCAGTTCCTCTCTTTTGAATGGATTTAGATTCATTTTAAATTTAACTGTAGCATTGACTTTTCTGGATTTGTTTTCTGCATTACTTCAATATTCCAGTCATTTATTTTAGCCAATAATATAAGAATGCATTCCCAGTTGTTTTAACTTGGGGAAATCATTAGTTTATAACTTCACAGAATAGGAAAATGTATTATGTAAAACTATGTGATACTTTTAATGGGTTGAAGATACTTAAACAATCTATGATATCTATTTTAAGATCTCTTATTTTTATTAGCAATTAGGATTTCCTCATGAGAGTGATATCCAGTATATTGAAATATACATTTTGTATATTAAACTTGTATATTAAATGACCATTAATTGGTTGTTCTTCAGTATTCAGCTAAAAGAAACAGCTTGCATACAGGTATATCAAACAGAAGAAATTCTTGATGACTGTATACTTCAATAGGATTATGTAACAAGTACTCAATTCAGGTGTCACCATTTTGTCTTAGAAAACTCAGAAAACACATAATCTAGATACAAGTGGGAATTGTTCTAGCCCACGTGATCATTTCTTTCCTTTTATTGTCAAATACATGGCTATTTTCTGCTCTGAAGATGCATAGGTCAGTTTGAATTATAGCATGTAGGAATGAAATGACTGTAATTCCATTTGCGGTATATCCTTTCCAATTTATGAAAGAGAGAAAAGTCAAAAGGCACAAGATTTGTACTATTAAGTTGATCAAACAATTGTGTTTCTGTCAGAACTGTAATTCAAAGCAATTTTTTCAAAAATCTGAATGCAGCAGTGAACCAAATGTTTGTTCATTTTTAACTGATATTTGAGAACCATGCATTATTTTCTGCTAAAAAAAATGAAATTGCTCATATCATTAAATTTATCAATCTGATTGGACTTTTCTTAATATAGAGGGAGAATACACCTTAAGATGCTTGGAACATGTCATATATGGCCTCAGTCCTCATGGTAGCAGAAAAGAAAGGAAGTGTAGTAACAGTAGTTTTGAAAACCAAAATATAAAAGAATTTCTCCCATAGTATCCAATAAAACCATTATATTTCCCAGGAAGCATGCACCATGGCCTACAACAGTACCTTCTTTTGTACACTTCTGAGATGTGTTCTTACAAAATCAGTTATTCCTTTGCTTCTCTACTTGCCTCCTGTCAGTGCAAATTATTACTTAAAACATAAAAGTGTAACTCTAAATAAACACAGAATCAAAAAGAGAAGATATGTATCTAATATAAGATTTTCCAAACTATACCATAGTTGCTTCTATCTGCCAGTTTCCACTTTGACTTGTAAAGCTGAACAGTTGTTTTATTCAAAACTATATGCAACTTCAAGTAAGCTATGGCTATGTTCTATTCTTTGATGTTAATACTATAGCATAAAGCAACACAGACCATAATGCCTCCACATGTAGCTAAGAGCTGAGTAAAGAAAGGATTAGGGAAAAAATATTAAGTGAAATCTTAAGCTTAAAATGAATACAAAAATTAAACAAATGTAGTTTGTTTAAAGAGTTTGGAAAATAATCTTAGGTGCTACAGAGAGAATGTCAGAAAAAGAGACAGAAGAGACAAACTGTGATAAAGTGTAGGGAAAATGTGTAATCACAGAATCACAGAATGGCCAAGGTTGGAAGGGACCTCTGAAGACCCAACTCCCCTGCCGGGCAGGATCACCTAGAGTGCATGGTGCAGAATGGCATCCAAACGAGTTTTGAATATTTCCAGAGGAGACTCCCTGACCTCTCTGGCAGAAGGAAAAAGAAGGAAATGTAGAAGACAGAAAAGGAAAAAGGATGTTTTCAGAAAACTTATTTTTTTTTTTTTACTTTTTTTTTTTTCAGAAGTAAAAGCAAACTCACATGGGAACAGGAAGACTATGACCATTCTTTAAAATATACTTAGAGCTGTATCTATTGTGAAACATATATGGAGAAAAGTAACTAGGTGTATCAGCTAAGCAAAAGAAAACTATTTTAAAGTCAGCATCTTCCAGCTAATGTTGGGAGAAAATAAAAATACTAGAAATAAATAAATAAATAAATAAATAAATAAATAAATAAATAAATAAATAAATAAAGCATGGCCTTGAGAAAGCCAGTGTTGGAAAAAGTTCTACACAGCTGGAAAGCTGACTAGATTATTTTCTTAACAAAGAAAAGATATTGGACTAACTATGGATTATAAATTGTCACGACTGCTATGGTGAAAATTAATGTTATTTAGCAAATAGGCAGCCTGATAAGGGAGGGAAGAAAAAAAAAAAAAAAGACAAGAAAGGAGGCCTGAGTGTACTGGGTTTACATGGTAAGGGGGACTGCAGATGTGGCCTCTGTGAGAAATGCCCAGAAGCTGCCCAATGTCAGATAAGAGCCAGCTCTATCTGGCTCCAAATGGACCTGCTGCTGGTCAGAGCTGAGCCAATGAGTGAAGTTTGTCATGTGTCTGTGAGAGCAAATTTAAGAAAGGGAAATAACTACTGTGCCACGGCATCTGGGAGAGAGGAGTCAGAAAATGTAGGAAGAAACAGCCCTGCAAACTCCATGATCAGTGCAGCAGGAGGGCAGGAGGTACTCCAGGCATGCAGCAGCAGTTCCCCTGCGGCCTGTGGAGAGGCCCCTGGTGGAGCAGGCTGTCCCCCTGCAGCCTATGGGTCCCACAGCAGAGCAGTTCTCCACACTATGGCCCGTGGAGAGACCCCCACAGGAATAGACTCCAGGCCACGCCCACAGGAGCAGGTGAGCAGGAGCAGGAGCTGCTGCCCATTGGGGATCCATGTTGGAGCAGTTTGCTCTTGATGGACAGTCCCTGTGGTACGGACCCATGTTGGAGCAGTTCTTGAGCTGCTGCCTGTGGGAAGCCCGTGCAGGATCAGTTTGGGAAGGACAGCAACCCGAGGGGGCAAAGAGTGACTGTGAAGGAGCAGCAGAGACAATCGTTAGGGACTGTCCACAACCCCCATTCCCCGTTACTGTGTGCTTCTTGAGGGGAGGACACAGAAGAGGGTGGATGAGGGAGGAAGGTGTTTTCAGTTTGCTTTTTAGTTTCTCACTGTCCTTGTCTGCTAGTGATAGCCAATAAATTATATTAATCTCCCTACATTAGGTCTGTTTTGCCTGTGATGGTAATTGGTGAACGATTTCCCCATCCTTATCTCAACCCTTGAGCTCTTTTCCATTATATTTTCTCCCCTCCTTCCCTGAAGGAGGAGGAGTGAAAGAGTGGTTGTGATGGAATTCAGTTTATCAGCAGGGTAGAAAGACCACATGAAGAAAAAAAGACAGAAGAAATATTGGCATAAGAAGACTTTTTACATTTCAATAGAAATATAGGTAATTCCAAGAGAGTACAGTGTGTGTTGAATCTAAACACTGGTTTTGGTGATTATTATTAAATTAAAACATAAAAAGAAAGCATATAAGGAAGGACTGTACTCTGACAGATCTTCAATCTTCATTATTGTTCATCAAAAAAGTTTAATTTTATCTATTTTTTCTTCTCTTAAGCAGCAATTGTTCATTTTTTCTTGCCTGTAATGTAGTCACAGGGAAATTTAAACTGGCTTCTTAAAAGCTAACTGTGACATTCAAAATTTTAAGGACCACTGGGCAGAGTCATCTGAATAAAGTCTAAATGCACTAGAATCAATTCAGAGACGTTATAACCCTACAAATGTACCTGAATTGTATATTCACTTTCTGTATCACAAGCTGAAAATGTATCCCTACAATATTGTTGAAAACATTGCTTACTCAGGACTAAACAGAGATTAGATTTTTTCTCCTAGATAAGTCTAAATGAACAAGTATTCAATACATTCTTTAAGGATTTTGTTAATCTGTTACTCAGAAACAATTTTTTTTTTCCGTCTATGTTTACGTTCAGAGCAGTTTCTTAACTTTAATTATTATTATTATTATGCGATTATATATGCTCATTAATAGATTGAACAAAATTTGACTGGGATGAAGACAATTAATATCAGACCATACTGTGCTGTGTTTTAGATTTATGACCAAAACAGTACTGGCAACACATCATTTTAGCTATTGCTGAACAATGCTTGCACAGCATCAAAGCCATTGCTGTTTCTCATTCTGCCCCACCAGCAAGTAAGCTGGGTATGGACAAGCATCTGGGAACAGAGAAAGCTGGAACAGCTAACCCCAAGTGACCAGAGTTGCTATTCTATGTCATATAATGCCATGCTGAGCAATAAAACTAATCATAGAATCAGAATCATAGAATATCCTGAGTTGGAAGGGACCCTTAAGGATCATCAAGTCCAACTCTTGACACCGCACAGGTCTACCCAAAAGTTCAGACCATGTGACTAAGTGCACAGTCCAATCTCTTCTTAAATTCAGACAGGCTCGGTGCAGTGACCACTTCCCTGGGGAGCCTGTTCCAGTGTGCAACCACCCTCTCTGTGAAGAACCCCCTCCTGACGTCAAGCCTAAATTTCCCCTGCCTCAGCTTAACCCCGTTCCCGCGGGTCCTGTCACTGGTGTTAATGGAGAAAAGGTCTCCTGCCTCTCGACTCCCCCTTACGAGGAAGTTGTAGACTGTGATGAGGTCTCCCCTCAGCCTCCTCTTCTCCAGGCTGAACAGGCCCAGTGACCTCAGCCGTTCTTCGTACGTCTTCCCCTCCAGGCCTTTCACCATCTTCGTAGCCCTCCTCTGGACACTCTCCAACAGTTTCATGTCCTTTTTATACTGTGGTGCCCAGAACTGCACACAGTACTCGAGGTGAGGCCGCACCAGCGCAGAGTAGAGCAGGACAATCACCTCCCTTGACCTACTAGCGATGCCGTGCTTGATGCACCCCAGGACACGGTTGGCCCTCCTGGCTGCCAGGGCACATCCAGATTGTTTATAAAAATATTGAAAAGTACCGGCCCTAAAATGGAGCCTTGAGGGACCCCACTGGTGACCGCTCACCAGCCTGACGCAGCCCCATTTACCATAACCCTTTGGGCCCTGCCCGTTAGCCAATTGCTCACCCATCGTATGATGTTTTTATTTAGCTGTATGGTGGACATTTTGTCCAGTAGGATCCTATGGGAAACCGTGTCAAAAGCCTTGCTGAAGTCCAAAAAAATCACATCAGCTGGTTTCCCTTGGTCCACCATACGGGTGATCTTATCATAAAAGGAAATCAGGTTAGTTAGGCAGGACCTACCCTTCACAAACCCATGCTGGCTGGGACCAATGACTGCTTTGTCCCCCAGGTGCGCCTCAATAAGTTCAAGAACCAACTTCTCCATGATTTTACCAGGCACTGACGTGAGACTGACAGGCCTGTAATTGCTAGGGTCTTCTTTCTGACCCTTCTTGAAAATCGGCACAACATTTGCCAGCTTCCAGTCTACCGGGATCTCTCCAAATTCCCAGGATCGTTGAAAAATAATTGAGAGAGGTTCCGCGATGACGTCTGCCAGCTCTTTCAGCACCCGGGGATGAATCCCATTCGGACCCATGGACTTGTAGGGATCCAGGTGGAGTAGCAAATCCCGCACACGTTCAGGGTCGGTTGGGAGTTTGACATCCCCACCGTCCCGGTCCTCCAGCTCAGGGCACCCTGGGTCCCGAAGCCCATCATCGGCATTGAAGACAGAGGCAAAGAAGGCGTTAAGCGTCTCTGCTTTGCCTATGTCATTGTCTGTGAGGAGACCTTCCCTATCAAGGAGTGGCCCTATGTATTCTTTAGTTCTCCTTTTTCCATTCACATATCTAAAAAAACCCTTTTTATTTTCTCTCACAGACACAGCCAGCTTCAACTCTAGGTGTGCTTTGGCCACACGAACTTTCTCCCTACAAACACGAACAGCATCCCTGTATTCTTTCCATGACGCCTGGCCCTCCTTCCAGTAGTGAAACACTCTCTGTTTCCGCCTAATCTCCATTAGAACGTTCCTGGTCAGCCACGCCGGCCTCCTGCCCCGCCTGCCTGACTTGCTATATTTAGGAATTGGGGAACTAAGAACTAAGGGGGTTTCTACTAAATTGTTGTTTCTTGGAGATTCACTGGACATTTCTTTGCTGTTGGTGAGTGAGATAACTTTTTTTTTTTCTCCTTCTTGCTTTTTTACCCTTCCAATTCAACCAGGTGGGCACTCTGCTGCCGGCTGGGGTCGACCCACCATGTAGGTTAAGATCCTATAATATGCAGACTATTTCATAGTCATTTCACAAAATATTAAAAATATGTTGCACTAACAAAGGAGCCTCAAAAACCTATTCTAGTGCAAAATTTCCTAATATTCTTTTTTTTTTCTTTTGTGTTCTCCCATGACATGCCATTTTGAATGTTCTTGAAATATTGGGGAATTTGCTTCAATAACCAGGAAGAAAAGTCAATAAAAATAAATGCATTTTTATGATTAGATAGGAGTAATACATTGCACAGAAAAATGTTGGGAGTAACAGAAATCAAAACCTCTGACTAGCTCTCCAGTGTGGCTCACCAGTGTGGCTTTCTCACCATATTAGATTAAGACAAATAAATGTTAGTACTGACTATGTCTCTTCTGTTTGATGGTAGTAAGGCCTCAGATTTGAGTACCGTATTGAGCTTGAGGAAGTTCATTTCAAAGAATAAATAACTGGATAAATATAAGTATTTCAGAAGCAAGAGACAAGAATGATCACAGATCTGAAAAGACTGAAGATTGTTATGATTTGATAAGAAAAAAAATATGAGTCTTCAACATGTAGAAGCAACTGAAGAGAGAAGTGGAAAAACATATCAAATTAAATAGGCTTGCATGTGATTATTTCTAATTACCATGTTCATCAGGATTTACAGCTAGCATTAATTCCATCACAGGTTTTCAACATTGAAATGATTAGTCATTTAATAGAACCAGTTAAATAAAAAGAACTATTAAAAATATTTCTACATTTGTAGAAAAGCCTATTGTTAAAATTGTTCCCGCACAACACCATGTTCAATGGAATTCAGGGAATTCTATCATTTGAAAAGATAAACTTTGAAAATTCAGTACAAGTTATTTGAACATTACTTTTAAATGTAAGTGATATAAAGTCTTAATTTTAAATTCCTTTTTGAAATAGCATATCCTTAGAAAATGAATAATAAGAACATTAATTAACATGTATTATTTATTTATACAAACACCTGAGTAAACAAAGGAAAAATAGCTTTTGCTTCTCTGGCATATTATTTCATTTAATTTTGACAAATGATAATTTATTATGATTTGTTATTTTTGTTTCAGGACTCACTGCATTGGCATTCTGTGCATCCATAAATGAATGTTTGATAAATATTCTGACAAGAAACACGAATAGGATTGTTATCCACCTATATCTACAACTGTATATTGAATTTCTTTGTATTGTTGATCAGAACTATTTCCATAACTAAAGCAATATGAAAATTATTGAATTCTGTCAGTTCTGCTTTTTCTCTCTCTTTTTTTTTTTTTTTTTTTAATTTCAGCTAAATGGTTCTTACATTAAAGGGAAAAAAAAAGAATCTCTTCATTTTGTTTTCTTTTGCCATTTATTATAACAAACACAGAGGCTTCATAATCTCTCTTTTTAATTTTTAGATTAGAATGTGTATACAAACTCATGAACTCTTTTCCTGGCCCTTCTCTGAATTCCTACCAGTTGATGAACTCATGAACATGTAGGGGACACTACAAATGAAACTAAAGTTACTGCAAGCAGTCTCTGTCCAAATACTTCTATACAACTTATTATTTTTATCTCGAACCCAGCCATCAACGAACTGTTCTCAGTGACTCTTAAGTCAATTCCTTTGAATTCCTAATCCCATTAATTTAGAAGAACGATGACTCTCCTTTCTTCTTTTTTTTTTTTTTCCTCTGTCATGGAGAGAGGTATCACGTGAGGTATCAACCTCACATTTATTTTATCATACAGACTAGATTATCTGTCCATTCATTTAGTTTATTATATCTAACAGGTTCTTCAAAGTTCTCTTCTGGTTTAAACTATTCTAATCAATATTGCTATCATGGAGTTCACTTTACTTTTAGAACACTAATGAATGCAGTAAAGCAACATTAGAACAAATACAAAACCTGAAATAATTTTAATTGATCATTTCTAGCATGCATGCTCTTCATTTTCATTGCTACCAAATTTTTGCTTCTCTAATGATAAATTCATAGAATCTCACATGAAAGCTTCTTAAGATTTAGTGGGGGAAAAAAAAAAAAAGGTTAAAGAGTTGCTCTTTATCCACTCTATATTCTTCATGAAAATTTAAATAATTATTTCTCAGTACAGGACCAAAAGCAATGGGTGAATGCTGACATGAAATTCTGACCTGTAAAGACTGTTATAACTGATGGTCTAGCTGTTGCAATGTCTGCCCAAGGTAAAAGAGAGGAGGTGAGAAGATGGATAATTTACCTAGAATTTTGACCAGTTAAAAAATGTTTCAGCTATGTACATGAGATGTTTTCTTAATATACAGACAATTATAGAGAAGATTACAATCTCTTATTTCCTCAGGTTGCAAAGGAGATAAGACTATACTGGGACTAAACCAAAGAGTGATAATAAAAACTGAGAATTACAGACAGCATGTCTTTTGTCTGTACTTAAAGATTACAGGCTGAGAAGAATTACTGACTCTTAAGTACCCTCGGTCTCCTGGATATTTTATGTAGGTATGCGCTTCCAGGAATCTCTGTACCATATCAACCAGACTTATCTGACATTTGGCAAATATGCCTTCTGTTGCTTCTCTTGTTCTTTTTGTATGTGGCACCAGAAATCCAGCAAGACCAATAAAGACTATCTTGTGATGATTCACTGAGAATCTGAGACAGCTAAGTTCCTAGACTAGGTATACTGACATAGCTACTGCATTTTTGTTTATTTTCTGTCCGTAAATTACAGGTTTTACTACATTAACTTAACTTTGCATTAAACTTCTAATAAAATCTGTTAGGTATAATTCTAAAATATATTAATGAGCTATGAATCTTTCTAAATTCTCAGGAAAAGAAAACAAGAGATATAGAAATACGGATAACCAAAACAGAAAAAAAGTACATAAGCCTACAAAGGTATCACAAAATGAAGGTTATTTTACTTATTTAAGTGGCCAACTTCAAGCAACCTAAGGGAGCTGATATCCCAAATTGCACTGAATTTTAATCACTGGAAACAAAATAATCTAGTATAAAATAATTTTGGCTACAGACATGTTTCTAAAAACAAACAAACAACAACGACAAAAAAACACATAAACTTCATAATGACATTAATTTTGTAAGAGTACAGAATAGGTTGCGGGAAGATCACATGCTGTGACAGTCCAAAAACAGTCTAGGAGGCAGCAATAATACTTGTGGAATACAGAGCAAACTACTTCTTCCTACCACCTTGTATTTGCCTTTGGCTATACTGGAAA
The DNA here is from genome assembly GCF_965140915.1 of Aythya marila. NCBI lineage: Eukaryota > Metazoa > Chordata > Aves > Anseriformes > Anatidae > Aythya > Aythya marila. Next base: position 140,578,363 of record NC_139043.1, read on the forward strand.
AGTGGCTCATTAGAATGCATAAACTTTAAGCAATTGCTTCATAGGAAGAGGGGATAAAAAGGAATCAGTACAACCAGAAAGGATTTAGAAACTGACACATGGATGGTATGCACTCAAATTTCTAGGCATTAAGAAGTTATCAATGGTACATATCATATGGTACATACATACTATCCACGAAGAACTGGTTGGTGACCTGGTACGGCACTTGGCCACTAGTGACTGGCCTCCAACTGGACTTGACTCCATTTACCACGACTCTTTGGGCCCGACTATCCAGCCAGTTTCTAACCCAACGAAGCGTGCGCCAGTCCAAGCCACGAGCAGCCAGTTTCTTCAGGAGAATGCTGTGGGAGACGGTGCCAAAAGGCTTACTGAAGTCAAGGTAGACCACATCCACAGCCTTTCTCTCATCCACCCAGCGCGTCACTTGGTCATAGATGGTATCCACTCAAATTTCTAGGCATTAAGAAGTTATCAATGGTACATATCAATGGTACATACATACTATCCATGAAGAACTGGTTGGTGACCTGGTACGGCACTTGGATGTGCACAAGTCGATGGGGCCGGATGGGATCCAACCAAGGGTACTGAGAGAACTGGCAGAGGAGCTGGCCAAGCCTCTTACCATCATTTATCAACAGTCCTGGCTATCGGGGGAGGTCCCAGTTGACTGGCAGCTAGCAAACGTGACACCCATCTACAAGAAGGGCCGGAGGGCAGACCCGGGAAACTACAGGCCTGTAAGTTTGACCTCAGTACCAGGGAAGCTCATGGAGCAGATCCTCTTGAGAGTAATCACGCAGCACTTGCAGGGCAAGCAGGTGATCAGGCCCAGTCAGCATGGGTTTATGAAAGGCAGGTCCTGCTTGATGAACCTGATCTCCTTCTATGACCATGTGTCGTGCTGGGTGGATGAGGGAAAGGCTGTGGATGTGGTCTACCTTGACTTCAACAAGGCTTTTGACACCGTTTCCCACAGCATTCTCCTCAAGAAACCGGCTGCTCTTGACTTGGACTGGCGCACGCTTCGTTGGGTTGGAAACTGGCTGGATAGCCGGGCCCAAAGAGTCGTGGTAAATGGAGTCAAGTCCAGTTGGAGGCCGGTCATTAGTGGCATCCCCCAGGGCTCGGTGCTGGGGCCGGTCCTCTTTAATATCTTCATCGATGACCTGGACGAGGGGATTGAGTGCACCCTCAGTAAGTTTGCAGATGACACCAAGCTCGGTGCGTGTGTCGATCTGCTTGAGGGTAGGAAGGCTCTGCAGGAGGATCTGGATAGGCTGCCCCAATGGGCTGAGGTCAACTGCATGAAGTTCAACAAGGCCAAGTGCCGGGTCCTCCACCTGCGGTGCAATTACCCCAAGCAGAGCTATAGGCTGGGAGATGAGTGGTTGGAAAGCTGCCAGGCGGAGAAGGACCTGAGAGTGATGGTTGATAGTCGGCTGAATATGAGCCAGCAGTGTGCTCAGGTGGCCAAGAAGGCCAATGGCATCCTGGCTTGCATAAGAAACAGTGTGACCAGCAGGGCTAGGGAGGTGATCGTCCCCCTGTACTCGGCTCTGGTGAGGCCGCACCTCGAGTACTGTGTTCAGTTTTGGGCCCCACGCTATAAGAAGGACATCGAGGTGCTTGAGTGGGTCCAGAGAAGGGCGACGAAGCTGGTGAGGGGCCTGGAGAACAAGTCCTATGAGGAGTGGCTGAGGGAGCTGGGCTTGTTCAGCCTGGAGAAAAGGAGGCTCAGGGGTGACCTTATCGCTCTCTACAGGTACCTCAAAGGAGGCTGTAGCAAGGTGGGCGTTTGTCTGTTCTCCCACATGCCTGGTGACAAGACGAGGGGGAATGGGCTTAAGTTGCACCAGGGAAGTTTTAGTTTGGATATTAGGAAGAACTTCTTTACCGAAAGGGTTGTTAGACATTGGAACAGGCTGCCCAGGGAAGTGGTGGAGTCACCATCCCTGGAAGTCTTTAAAAGACGTTTAGATGTAGAGCTTAGGGATATGGTTTAGTGGGGACTGTTAGTGTTAGGTCAGAGGTTGGACTCGATGCTCTTGAGGTCTCTTCCAACCTAGAAATTCTGTGATTCTGTGATTCTGTGATATCAGAGCAGCAATCTTTGTAAATTGGGCTTCCTTCTCAGCAGGGCTTGGAAGGTTTAAGTCCTCAGCAAGATGAATTTCAACACTTGTAGCTGATTCATATTCTGGTAAAGGACGTGGAAAGGCCACACAGATCCCATCTGAGATCTGAGGAAGGGTACCAAGACTCTTAGTGCAAGGTACAGCAAAGCAAGAACTACCCTCTAGTGTTTTGATGATTTTAGACAGAAAACCTACACAGCCTAGCCACAGATAAGACCTGTTTTAGGGTTGGGAACAGTGGAGCCACCAAAAGCAGCTTGCATGAAACAAACAAAAAGCAGCAGTAAAAGACCTATACTATCTGGGCTTCTGGTGGTAGCTTCCAAGCTACCTAAAATACCTGTATGAGGTATTTTTAGCATTAAAATAATTAAAGCATATCTTCTATTCTGTTCTTTATCCCACCTGCCCAATGAAATGACCAAGAGTTCATACTTATCCATTGGATGTAGACAAGGCAAGCATTTTGAAAACAAAGCTGTTAATCTAAAACAACACCTTATTATCATGCTGTTGATCATCCCCGCCCTGCCCCCCCCCCAAAAAAAAAAAAAAAAAATCAATAATAATAATAATTATTGCTATGGCACTAATGTCAAAGACATTTAACATACACAACGGACAATATATAGGCAAATAAAAAATGGGCTGAGACAACAAGGTATCTTCTGCAAGTGCTAAGTATATGTAAATACATAAAAGAAGAAAAAAAAGGAAACATCGGAATCGTATTCCATACTATTATATTATCACAGTAGATAACCAATAATTTGAAAGAATGAAACAGCATATAGAAGATTACTATTAGAACACAGAGAAGAAAAATAAAAATTAGAAAAAGCAGACTTCATAATTACTTTTGGAACTTATAATTTCTTCATATTTTGTGACAGGAAATACTGCTTTGTGTACATACAACCGTTAACAATCATGCATCTTTCTCATCTAAATTTGAATAAATTATACAGATAACAAATTACGCTAATGGATATAATTATACAGTTCATTATTTTTATTTATTTATTTTAAGAACTGTTACAATACACTATAAGTAGAGATAGAAGCAACCTCATGTTTACAAGCCTTGGTCCTCATGGAGGACTTCAACCACCCCAACATATTTGAGGGACAACCCAGCTGGGTGTAAGCAATCCAGAAGGTTTCCTGGAATCTGTTGAAATAATCTCCTTCTCTAAGTGACAGAGAAGCCAATGAGTAGAAGATTTATGCTGGACCCTGTTCTCACTAACAAGGAGGGGCTTGTGGAAAATATGAAGGTCAAAGGTCAGTTTTGGCTTCAGTGAATGCGACCAAAGAAAGTACCATGAAATGGTGGAGTTCAAGATCCTTAGGATAGTGAGAAAGGCACACAGCAAACTCACAATTTTGGGATTTCAGGAGAGCAGACTATGCTTTTCAAGGATCTGCTTGATAGACATTCATGGGTTAGGTGCCCTTGGTAGACATGCCCTGAAGGAAGAGGGGAAGGAAGAAAGCTTGTTAATATTCAAGCATCTCTGCCTCCATGCTCAGGATCAATGCATCCCAACAAACAGGAAGTCAGGCAAAAATGCCAGAAGGCCTGCATGGATGAACAAGGAGCACCTAACCAAACACAAACTCAGAAAGGAAGCCTACAGAGGCTGGAAGCAAGGACAGGTAACCTGGGAGGAATACAGAGACACTATCAGAGCATCCAGGAGTTAGGACAGCTGAAGCCCAAATGGAATTGCAACTGGCCAGGGATGTCAAGGGCAATAAGAAGGGCTTTTATATATCAGTGAAAAAAAAAAGACTAGGGAAAATGTGCACCCTCTTCTGAAGGAAACAGATGACATGGTTATAGAGGACAGTGAAAGGGCCAAGGAACCAAATGCCTACTTTGCTTGAGTCTTTACCAGCAAGACTGGCCTTTAGGAATCCTAGGTCCTAGACGCCAGGCTGAAAGGCTGGAACAAGGAATGTTTACCTTTGGTGGAAGAGGATAAGGTCAGGGAATACTTTGGCAAATTGGACATTCCTGGGTCCTGAGGTATGCACCCATGAACATTGAGGGAGCTTGCAGATGTAAGTACAAGACCACTTTCTATAATTTTTGGTTGATTGTGGCAACTGGGAGAAGTGCACCCAAAGTCTGGAAGAAAGCAAATGTTACTCTCATCTTCAAGAAGGGCACGAAGAAGGACTCAGGGAACTAAAGGCTGGTCAGCTTCACCTTGATCCCTGAGAAGGTGATGGAACAGCTAATCCTGGAAAACATTTCCAGGTGCAGGAAGGAGAAGATCCTCTTAGAGAAGCTGTTGAAGTATGGACTGGATGAACACAGTGAGATGGATCAAAACTGGCTGAACAGCTGGACCTAAATGGTAGTGGTCAGTGGCACATAGCCTAGCTGGAGACCAGTATTACATGGAATAACTGAGGTGTCAATACTGGATCCAATCCTGTTTAAGGTCTTCATTAATGAACTAGAAAATGGGGTACAGTGGATCCTCAGTAAATTTGCAGATGACACATAACTTGGGGGAATGGCAGATTCACCAGAGGGCCATGTGGACCATTCACCAGACATCCAGAGGAACCTCAACAGGCTGGAGAAATGGGCTGACAAGAATCTTGTCAAGTTCAGCAAGACATGCAAAGTTCTACACCTGTGAGGAACAGCCCCAGGCACCAGTACATGCTGGGCACCACACAGCTGGAAAGTAGCTTTGCAGAAAAGGTCATGGGAGACCCGGTGGACACCACGTTGAACATGAATCAGCAATATGCCTTTAGAAAGAAGGCCAACAGTATTCCTGACTGCACTAAGCAAAGTATCACCGGCAGGTCAAGAGAGGTGATCTTTCCCCTCTATTCAGCATAGGTGAAGCTGTACCTGGAGTATTGTGTCCAGTTCTGGGCTATGCAGTACAAGAGAGACATGGACACATGAAAAAGAATCCAGAAAAAGGCCATCAAGAAGTTCAAGGGACAGAAGCACCACTAATGTAAGGAGAGGCTGAGAGAGTTGGGACTATTCAGTCTACAGAAGAGGAGGCTTGGATGACCTTATCAATGTATGTAAACACGTGAAGGGAGAGTGAGTGATCACTGGTACAAGTTGCCCATGTGTCATGGAGTGTCCATTCTTGGAGATCTTCAAAAGCTGTCTGGAACTGGTCTTGGGCATCCTGTTCTAGGTGTCCCTGCTTGAGCAGGGGTTTAGACCAAATGACCTCCAGAGGTCTCTTCCAATTTCAACCATGTTGTGATTCTGTGAAACTGACATATTTCTCTTTCAAATATAAAATTTGCTATTTGTGCTATTTGTGTTTGTATGTTCTTTCTTTGAAGTCTCTGATATCTGGGGGTTTCAGAACAACTGCTAACAACTAGTGACTGTTATGGGACACTATGCAAGCCCCTGATATCTGGCCAGGTGGCCAGGAGATTAAGGAGAAGAAAAAAGAAACTGAAGGACGGCTAGGAGACAAAACTTGCAGGGGACACTGTGTAAGTTTTTGACATGCTGCCAAGGAGTACAAAGGGGAAGGACAAGAAGAAAAAAAAACCTGAGAGGAAGACTATGAGCCTTCAGCATGAAAGACCCCCAGAGACCCCCAGAGGGACCACCGGAGACTGATGCACATGCTCCAGTAGGAGGGACTGGGTCCCGGAAGCTAATTATAATAACCCATTTTTTTTAGAAGTAGTAATGAATATGTATTAGTCTAGGAGCATAAAAATCAGCTACTTGATGTAACTGGTGTGCGTCCTGGTGGAGCAGAGACTCCCGGTGCATGCAGCGCTGTTCGCTTACCTCTATTCTTTTAATAAATTAAACTTTGATTATAATCCTATTTTGAAGACTGAGCCATTTATAACATTGCTAATAAAAGGAACCAACTTAGTCATGTACAAACAATCAATCAATTACACTAATTCAGACTCTACTGTTGAAGGATTTTTCACAAGACATTGATTCCACTGATTTTTCAAATTTTGAATTTAGTCAAGGTCAGGATTACTAAGTGCGCAAGATACTGTACAGTACTTTTTCAGCCAGTAAACTACATCTGAACATCACCAGAACAATTCATTCTGATTGGTCATAAACTCTGTGCATCCTAGAGCCTTAAACATCAAGAGCATGTGAACAAAGAACCAGTCACAGATAACATCAATTGTTCTGACATTCTATTTATTCCTAGAGTCTTTCTGAAGGCCCCAAACACTATCTTCTGTCACATAGCTGGAATTTCTTATTTTGTAAATGAAAGCACTTTTATTATATGCTAAAGAAGCACTTTGGTCACTTTAAGTGTGTCTACACTACTAAATGCATCCACTCCTGGAAGAGATAAGTGGTGACAATGGTGTCCATCTACACCACTCAGAGCTAAACCCATCTGGAGAAGCCCAGGAACGTCTTTAACAAACACTGTTACATGGTTTGGGTGTCCTCTGTGGTGCTTCTGTGGTCCAAAAGCATGACTAATTTTCTCTGTGTTCAGAATATCCAAAATTATTTGAGAACTATACTACACCCAGAATAACAGTGGCTATTTGTTGTACAGAATTAAGCAAATTTGCAATATGACATGAAGATTGGCACGGTTGTGACTGACTATACAAAACAGGCTTTGACTGTATGTGTAAATGAAAAAGCTGTTAGGAGGTCTCCACAAGGCATTGGGGCCAAGTCTAGCAAAGTTCGACTCATATCACCTACTGGAAGGGTATTCTGTGGTGAACTATCCTTAAAATAAAACCTTGTTGGGGATATAAAGGGAAACTAAATGGCTAGCACCTGAAGAGACCACAGAATGAGTAAAGAACTATGCAATTTGTACTATCAAAGGACCAAGACACAGGTGGAAGTAGACAACCAAGATATGTAACGTACAGCTGTTCATTATGAGCATTTACTAATAAAACAGAAATAATAGTATGACCCACAGGACTCAACTAACTATCCCTATCAAGAGGATGCATAATCAAGAACACAGGAAGATTCAAGTTGGAAGGGACCTTAGGATATCTCTAGTTCATCCTCCTGCTCAAAGAAGGCTCGGCCCTGAGGTCAGACCAGGTTGCTCAGGGCTTTAACCAGTTGGGACTTGAAAACCTCCAAGGGTGGATACCACCACCTCTCTGGGCAACCTGTCCCACTCTTTGACATTTTCTTCATAAAAAGGTTTCTGTTTATTTCCAGTCTGAAATTTTATTGTTTCATCTTATGCCTTTTCCTTTCATCCTCCTATCATAAACCCCTGTGAAGAGCCTTAATGGTCTCCTCACAGGTACTCAGGGCTGCTATTAGGTTCTATTGAAGCTTCAGTCTGGAAAGGACCAATTGTCTCACCTTTTGTTGCAGGATCAGTGGTCCAGCTACTAACCATAATTTATTTGTGTCTTTCTTGTATTGCATTGACCATGTGAGCACAAATAGTATGAACAGTGGTTCACTTCCAAGTGGGCTTTTGAGTTTGGGAAAATGTATATATCAGAAATATTAACACTTGTGAATCACCTTCTGTAGAAAATGCCAGACATGAGCAACATGAACAATATATAGATTTCTGAATCCAGTAAAAGTGGTCAATGGAAGTTGGATTATTTACAGGGAGAAAGTAGTTCAGTAAGTTGTTCTAGTGGAGACCATCTTTCATTTTCAAAGACAAGGAGAAAACACATTGACTGAAACATAATTCAGTCCTTGCATACCAGCTTTTGTCTCTCTCTCTTTCTCTCTCTCTCTTTTTCTATTTTTTCCTAGTACAAAAATATAGATATTATTTTCTATGTCATGAAAACTAAATAGCAATTATTTACATTTTTGTTTCTGCACAAGGTGTTTACTGATAATTTACTGATTCATTTTCAGTATATTAACATTTCCAGGTATTTATTACTAAAATTTCACCCATTTTCACAGCTTTGCATGCATTCATTATTTTTCTTCTGGTTAAAAAACCACCATCTCCTACACAAAAATAATTTTTATTCATACACTACACTGACCTACACTGACCTAGCCTCTAAACCATCTTTTCTGTAAATGCACACATAAACGTTGCTTGTGTATTTGTGAAATTCAGAACTAAATTTTTGATACAGTAACTAACACAGAGTATAAGCAAACAAGTAAATCAATTATTATACAATCAGATCCTGAAAGAAATGGGTTTCACTATCATGCAATTTAGTTTGAAGAAAAGAAAAAAAGATTCCGAATGCACATTGATATAGATATTTTCATACATAACATTTCCATAAGTAAAAAATTACAGACACTTAAGTAACTATCTTACTTTTTAGAAATATTATGCTTTTTTTCCTTTTCCTTTTTTTCTTTTCCTTTTCCTTTTCCAACAATTCTCCATAGAAGTGAAACAAAAGACCTTTAGGAAGAATTCATCTCAGACAACTTTAGCCATTAAAAGTTAAGTTTCCAGTCAAACCTACTTACGTAGGTTACCCCTACAGTAAGTGGAAAGTTTTATGAACCATGAGAGGTTGCTTCAGTTATCATAGCTATTGTTTTCAAGCCAGAACAACTGTTCTCTGAAGATACCCTTCTCTAACTTATCTAGGAAGCCCATGTTGTCTGTTCTTCTACACATGGACCTACTTGTATGAAACATATCTGGTTTAAGTTATCTAATTATATTTATGCATTTTTGTAATACAGGTATCACCTGGAAATTTGCACTGACAAACGAAAGCCAGTTATTAGATATCTGAACTGGTAAATATTGACTTAAGTTTATACCCAGTTTTCCTAAGGTATTTATCAAAATAAGAACAGTAAGGATTTTGTCCTCAGTTTGAAATGTTATGAAGTCTATGAATAATTCTAATATTAATTATATTAAAAATAAATTAAAAAGAAAGAAATTTTACTAAAGAGATATGGAGGATATGAAAGTACCTTACAAATTAAGAGGTGTATTACCATGCATTTCCATGCTGTATATATGCAAATCCATGGACAATGACTACACATACAAGCAAATGAAAGCAGCTGACCACGTACCCACACACCTTGGCAGAGGTGCACTCCATACTCGTCGGCCACCACCTAGACAAATAATCTCTGAAGCTCCTTCCAAACGATATCCAGACGAACAGGAGAATGTCAGAGTATCTCCCACTCCAAAATTAAATCCTATTCTTTTACCAAACTGTGGGATCCCAGGATCTTCACAAGGTTCTAGATTATATTCTGAAAGCAAGAGAGCAAGTCAGCTTGTACAAGCGAGAACAATTTGTGTTTCCTATCAGCCTTTTTTCTAATCTTGCAATCTACTAATTTCTGTGTATTTCCAACTGACCTTGGATAAAGATTTCAGTTTTAAAAACACAATGAATGCATGAATGTTAAGTTGGCAATTAGACTACCTTCAAAAGCTAGATTAATGAATGCATTCATAACATTTTTAAGATGCATAACACAACATGCTTTATCACACTTATTAGAGCCATAAATGCCCCAGATACATAACACAAATGAAAACAACGGTACAGCGTAAGAGTCTGACTGACTGACTCATGGGCTTATCTGGAATTTCACTAACTGAAATTAGACCAATTCTATTTCTTCCCCTCACTTGAATGCTGCTTACAGTTTAGTGTCATGTTACTTATCATGTCGCAGAAATTTCAGAGAGATTTTCTTGCTTTAAAATTGCTGTGCTTAAACAAACAAACAAACAAACTTAAATAATTTTATGATTCAGTATATCATAAAAAAAGCTATTCCAGTTGTTGTTTCCTTACCAGAGAAAGAAATGTTAAATCCTTCATATGATATAGAAAAATCTGATATAAAGCGTAACTGGGCTCTGAAATTTCCATAGAGACCTGCATTGATTGGTGAAGGAAGCTCTGAGCCAGTCAGACGTGCTAATGGTTGTGTGAAACTGCCATTCTCTGTTATTAGTAAGTAGTCGTGATGATCCTCCAAATGGAAAGTGTAGAAGGTGAACTGTACTCCTATTAGAAAAAGTAGAATTAATTTATGTATCACACAGTTAACATGAATGTTACTAAGACAATGATTAAACCAATACATTTCATTATGAATTATGGTTCAGAAAAGAAAGACTTTCAGTACTTAAAGGGGGCTCATAGAAAAGATGGAGAGTTGGAGATTTATTTATTTATTTATTTATTTTTTTTTTTTTTTTTTGCATGGGCAAATAGTGATAGGACAAGGGGAAATGGTTTTAAACTAAAAGAGGGGAGATTTAGATTAGACCTTAGGAAGAAATCCTTTACTCAGTGTGATAAGGCACCGGAACAGGTTGCCCAGATAAGTTAGGTATGCTCCATTCCTGGAGGTGTTCAAGGTCAGGCTGGATGGGGCTCTTGGAAACCTTATCTAGTGGGTGGCATCTCTGTCCATGGCAGGGGGATTGGAACTAGATGATCTTTAAGGTCTCCTTCAACACAAGCCATTCTATGATTCTATGATCTTTGGGATTCATGCTTAGTCTTTCTGGACTAAGAATAAGTCTTTCTGGAATGGGAATAACGAGAGCAATCCCTTGGGTCTTAGAGACCTCTAGTTAATGTCTTAGCTTTTCAGAAATGGGAAAATTGTTCAGCCTTTTAAAGTAGATACCCTCTTTTCTTCTTAGAGCTCCCCAAGCCAAGGATCCAGATAAACATGCCTTTACTTAGTAGCACTAGTGCTTACTTAGAAGCACTTTGTAGCTTGCGTATCCAGATAAACATGCCCTTACTTAGTAGCACTGGTAAAGAAATTACTGGATCAGGTTGCATTTTACGTATAAGATAAAACAAAACAATCCCCAAAATATCTTTAGGAATTAAAATATCTTAATCTAATAATTGTATAAGCAAAATCACTCATCTGCTTTGAGCATTGTATTTATTATCTTCAAAGAAAGTTTTTTTGTAGCAACTCAAAACATTGGAATTCCTATGAATTCACTGAGGTTAACTGAATTTTGTTCAAACACAAACTCAAATTTTAACTACAGGGAATGTTTCAGGCAATTTTACAGATTGCCATGGTATTTCTAAGCAAAACACCGAGGTATATCCTAGTTGTATAATTTGGTTTTCTGTAGAAAATGCTCTAATCTTATTAATATAAGTTATGTGACATACTGTGTCACAGAGAATAATTTTAAAAATATATGTTCAGGTAGATTCCTTCTTATTTTGCACATGCCCCCTTTTTTGTAAGGGGAACATATATATATGTACATATTGACTAAAACCAAGAAGGCGTAATGTCATTTCTCAATATTGCAATCCAGAATGCTGGGGAGTGGGAGGAGGGTGTGGGGAGAGGGTAAATGAAATGAATTTTTCTACTAGTTAGTTGTTTAAACTATACCATTGACAGTCCACAAATTTCACTTCACTACATTTGAACTACATGCTAACAACAGACACAATATAGGAATTAATGTCACGATAGATGATTCATTTCCTCTTCAGGTATAGCACACATTCCTAGACTTATTAACTATACTTAAAGTGCATGTTCCAATATTCTAATTATCAAAATTAAAATTAAAAATAACATAAAAAATTATAGCAAAGTTTTTAGTGGACATTCAAAAACCTTAATACTGGTCCACATGAATATGAATGAGAAATCAATCCAGAATTTCCTGTTTAATGCAATTGAATAGTGAAAGTAAAATATAAAAATATATGTTGCAGATGTTATTATTTCAGACAATACATATGCATACAGAAACAGAGCTTTTCTTAGCAATACAACATATGCAGATAAAACATATAAATCTTAATTAAATAAATGCATTTAATCACCTGCCATGAAGTAATAGCATTATGAAGTTGCAACACAAAGATACATGTTTTAAAGTACCCCCCAGCATGTTACATACATGTAACATATATGTTACATGTTACATACATTTGCTTGGTAGTCTGACATCAGACTGCCAATTTTTATCCAAATTAAAAAAAAAAAAGCTTAAAGAAAAATATTAATTATATTCTACAAAATGTATCACTAGTTAATAGCCAATACAAGATACTCCTTGACATTTTGAAGTACTAATTATATTAGATATGAAATAGAGCAGAAAATGAGATTTCCAAAATAAACTTTCTCTCCTCCATTTTAAAATCATCCATGCATATGTATGGGATTAATTTTCTCTAATGGTAACCATCTAACACTTTAAAAAGTCTCTGAGTTTCCCTTTGGACTATTCATCCATCAGATAAAGCTCCTGGACATCAGATAATAGAGGTAAATAGGCACTCTCAGAGAACAATTCATTCCATCTATTTTAGATACATTTACTTTGAGATAATCCATGTCCTGAAGATAAACGATTTTTTTCCAATACATTGGAAATACTATTGATGTATTTGAAGTAGCCCTTCTTGTTGTCCTTGACATCCCTTGCCAGATTTAATTCTAAATGGGCCATGGCCTTCCTTCTCACAACCCTGCATATTCTGGCAGAGTCCCTGTATTCCTCACAAGTGGCTGGACCCTTTTTCCACAGACTTCCTTCTTCTGTCTGAGCTTTGCCAGGAGCTCCTTGCTCATCCATGCAAGTCTTCCCCCTTTTCTTGCCTTCTTACTCATAGGGATGCAACGATCTTGAGCTTGGAGGAAATGATACTTGAATACCAACCAGTTGTCTTGGACCCACCTTCCTTCCAGGGCCCTAACCCATAGATTTCTTCCAAGTAGATCCCTGAAGAGGCCAAAGTTTGCTCTCCCAAGTCCAGGGTTGCAATCCTACTTTTTGCCCTGCTTCCTCCTTGCCAGAAACTGAGCTCCACTATATCATGGTCAATCAAGGCTGCCCTCAACTCTCTCATCACCAACTAGTCCTTCCTCATTCATTCATACAAGGTCAAGCAGCATACCTCTCCTTGTTGTCTTCTCCACAACCTGTACAAACTCAGGAAGTGAGCTTATCCTAGACAAACTCAGGAAGTGCGGCCAAGATAAGTGGACCGTGAGGTGGATTGACAATTGGCTAGACGGCAGAGCTCAGAGTGTTGTGCTCAGTAGTACAGAGTATAGTTGGAGCCCATAGCTAGTGGTGTCCCACAGGGGTCAGTAGTGTGTTGTTTAACTTACTCATCAACAAACTTGATGATTGTCGTGGTTTAACCCGGCTGGCAGCTAAATACCACGCAGCCGTTCGCTCACCCTCCCCCCTCCCTCTCTGGGACGGGGGAGAGAAATGGAAAGTGAAGCCCGTGAGTTGAGATAAAGACAGTTTAATAAGACAGGAAAATAATAATAATAATAATAATAATAATAATAATAATAATAATAATAATAATAATAATACAATGATGATAATAGTACTACTACTAATAATATGTACAAACAAGTGATGCACAATGCAATTGCTCACCACCCGCTGACCGATGCCCAGCTTAACCCCGAGCAGTCCGGCCCCCTCCCCCCGGCTAGCCACCCCTATATATTGTTTAGCATGACGTCAGATGGTATGGAATACCCCTTTGGCTAGTTTGGGTCACCTGTCCTGGGTCTGTCCCCTCCCAGCTCTTACTGCACCCCCCAGCCTGCCCGTTGGCAGGACAGAGCAAAGGCTGAGATGTCCTTGGCTTAGTATAAGCACTGCTCTGCAACAATTAAAGCATCGGGGTGTTATCAGCACTCTTCTCATTCTAAGCCAAAACACAGCATTCCACCAGCTACTAGGAAGAAAATTAATTCTGTGCTAACTGAAACCAGGACATCTATCCACCCCTTATTCCATACCATTTATGTCATGCTCAGGTTACACTCTTTTCCATACATTCTAATTAGTCACCTATAGTAATCATGGTAGTGATAACATACAGTATAATATACTATTTAACATGGTGCAATTCAGTTCATGGGCTATTCTCACCCAGTATTAAATCTCCTTGAGGTACACACCGGACCTCTCCGTTCTTTTGCATCACCCACCAAGTATATCCAGGTCCCTGAGCGAAAACAATTCCACGAATAGGTTTGCCTTTTCCTGAGGCAGGAGTAGCCCAGACTGTTTTACCCAGCATATTTTTTACATGCACTACAGGAACTTTATCCCCATCTACAGTACGTAACAGGTTTGATTGGGCAGGTCCAGCTCGGTTGGTAGATCCCCTAGTATTGACTAACCAGGTGGCCTTTGCCAAATGCGTATCCCAGTTTTTGAACGTCCCAGCGCCCATTGCTTTCAAGGTAGTCTTTAACAGGCCATTGTATCGTTCAACTTTCCCGGAGGCTGGTGCATGATAGGGGATGTGATACACCCATTCAATACCATGTTCTTTGGCCCAAGTGTCTATAAGGTTGTTACGGAAGTGAGTCCCATTGTCTGATTCTATTCTTTCTGGGGTGCCATGTCGCCATAGGACTTGCTTTTCAAGGCCCAGGATGGTGTTCCGGGCGGTAGCATGAGGCACAGGATATGTTTCCAGCCATCCGGTGGTTGCTTCCACCATTGTAAGTACGTGGCGCTTGCCATTGCGAGTTTGAGGGAGTGTGATGTAATCAATCTGCCAGGCCTCTCCATATTTATATTTCAGCCATCGTCCTCCATACCAAAGAGGCTTTGACCGTTTGGCTTGCTTGATTGCAGCACATGTTTCACAGTCATGAATAACCTGTGCTATAGCGTCCATGGTCAAGTCCACCCCTCGATCACGAGCCCATCTGTATGTTGCATCTCTACCTTGATGGCCTGAGGTGTCATGGGCCCATCGGGCTATAAATAATTCACCTTTATGCTGCCAATCCAGGTCCACCTGAGCTACTTCAATCTTAGCAGCCTGATCCACCTGCTGGTTGTTTTGATGTTCTTCAGTAGCCCGATTCTTGGGCACATGAGCATCTACGTGGCGTACTTTCACAGCCAGGTTCTCTACCCGAGCAGCAATATCTTGCCACAATGCAGCAGCCCAGATAGGTTTGCCCCTACGCTGCCAGTTGTTTTGCTTCCATTGCTGTAACCATCCCCACAGGGCATTTGCTACCATCCATGAATCGGTGTAGAGATAGAGAACTGGCCATTTTTCTCGTTCAGCAATGTCTAAAGCCAGCTGAATGGCTTTCACTTCTGCAAACTGACTCGATTCACCTTCTCCCTCAGCAGCTTCTGCAACTCGCCGCGTAGGACTCCATACAGCAGCCTTCCATCTCCGATGCTTCCCCACAATACGACAGGACCCATCAGTGAACAGGGCATATTTCTTTTCATTCTCTGGCAACTGGTTGTACAGTGGGGCTTCTTCAGCACGACCCACCTCCTCCTCTGATGATATCCCAAAGTATTTGCCTTCTGGCCAGTCCATGATCACTTCCAATATTCCTGGGCGACTGGGGTTTCCTATTCGAGCCCGCTGAGTAATCAGTGCAACCCACTTGCTCCATGTAGCATCAGTTGCATGATGCGTAGAGGGGACCCTTCCCTTGAACATCCAGCCTAGTACCGGTAATCGGGGTGCTAGGAGGAGCTGCGCTTCAGTACCGACCACCTCCGAAGCAGATCGAACTCCTTCATATGCTGCCAATATCTCCTTTTCAGTTGGAGTATAGCGGGCCTCAGATCCTCTGTATCCCCGACTCCAAAACCCCAGAGGCCGACCTCGAGTTTCCCCAGGTTCTTTCTGCCAGAGGCTCCAGGTGGGGCCGTTCTCCCCGGCTGCAGTGTAGAGCACATTCTTTACATCTGGTCCTGTTCGAACTGGCCCAAGGGCTACTGCATGGACTATTTCCTGCTTGATTTGTTCAAAGGCTTGTCGTTGTTCAGGGCCCCATTCAAACTCATTCTTCTTACGAGTTACTTGGTAGAGTGGGTTTACAATCAGACTGTAATTTGGGATGTGCATTCTCCAAAACCCCACAACACCTAGGAAAGTCTGTGTTTCTTTTTTGTTAGTTGGTGGAGACATAGCTGTTATTTTGTTGATCACATCCATTGGGATTTGACGACGTCCATCTTGCCATTTTATTCCTAAAAACTGGATCTCCCGTGCAGGTCCTTTGACTTTATTTTGTTTTATGGCAAAACCGGCTTTCAGAAGGATTTGGACTATTTTCTTCCCTTTCTCGAAAACTTCCTCTGCTGTGTCACCCCACACAATAATGTCATCGATGTACTGCAGGTGTTCAGGAGCTTCCCCCTGCTCTAGTGCAGACTGGATCAGCCCATGGCAAATGGTAGGGCTGTGTTTCCACCCCTGGGGTAGCCTATTCCAAGTATATTGGACTCCCCTCCAAGTGAAGGCAAATTGTGGCCTGCACTCTGCTGCTAGAGGGATGGAGAAAAATGCATTAGCGATATCAATTGTGGCGTACCACTTGGCTGCCTTCGATTCAAGTTCATACTGAAGTTCCAGCATGTCCGGCACTGCAGCACTCAGTGGTGGCGTGACTTCGTTCAGGCCGCGATAGTCCACTGTTAGTCTCCACTCGCCATTAGACTTTCGCACTGGCCATATGGGACTATTGAAAGGTGAATGAGTCTTGCTGATCACTCCTTGGCTCTCCAATTGACGAATTAGCTTATGGATGGGAATCAGGGAGTCTCGGTTGGTGCGATATTGCCGCCGGTGCACAGTTGTGGTAGCAATTGGCACTTGCTGTTCTTCGACCCTCAGCAACCCCACAACAGAGGGGTCCTCTGAGAGACCAGGCAAGGTAGATAATTGTTTAATGCCCTCTGTCTCTAAGGCAGCAATACCAAAAGCCCACCGGAACCCTTTTGGGTCCTTGCAGTATCCTCTTCTAAGATAGTCTATGCCAAGGATACATGGAGCATCCGGACCAGTCACAATGCGGTGCTTCTCCCACTCATTCCCAGTCAGACTCACTTCAGCCTCCAATACAGTCAACTGCTGAGATCCCCCTGTCACTCCACAAATATAGATGGGCTCTGGTCCTTTATAGCTCGATGGCATTATAGTACATTGTGCACCGGTGTCTACTAAAGCCTTATACTTCTGTGCGCGTGATGTGCCAGGCCATCGAATCCACACAGTCCAATAAACTCGATTGTCCCTTTCCTCCCCCTGGCTGGAGGCAGGGCCCCCCTAATCCTGGTCAGAATCTTCCTCGTTTCTGTGTTTGAAGGACTGTCTGCTGGAAGTTGGAGCAGCAAACTTTTCGGAGAATCCCTTTTTCCTGATTGTTTTCTTTTGCAACTCACGTACCCGTGCCTCTAGGGTCGCGGTAGATTTTCCATCCCACTTTCTCATGTCCTCTCCATGGTCTCGTAAGTAAAACCACAGGGTGGCACGGGGTGAGTACCCACCATATCGTCTTCCTTGTGTGGGTGAACGCCTACCCCTGACAGCTGAGACACTGCTTTGTACAGGTGCGAAGGAGAATAATCTCTCTTCAAGTTGGTGAACCTTTTCAGAAAGTTTCTCCCAAGTGTTCTCCTTTGGTCGGTGGGCACTGGTTGGTTCAGGTGGGGAGGACAATAGATTCTCTTCAAGTTGGTGAACCTTTTCAGAAAGTTTCTCCACAGCTGAGACGCAGGCCTGTAAGGAAGAGGAGAGACTTTCTTCGTACTGCCGGAGTTGTTTAGCCGCTTCACCCACTGTGGGTTCCTCATCCTCTTTCCAGGCCATTATTGCCAATGAGCTGGCATATGATGATGGTGCACTCCGTACAAACTTCCGCCACATGGGTCGTGTACACTTGACTTCATCTGGATCTGTGGATGTTTGTTTGAGGTCTGGATCCTCATAAATCACTTCCCGTACGGCTAATTCCCTCAGGTACTGGATTCCCTTCTCCATAGTGGTCCACTTGCCTGGTAGACATAAAATATCTTCCTTGAAGGGATACCTTTCCCTCACAGCTGAGAGGAGACGCCTCCAGAGGCTGGTGGGTCGTGCTCCATCTGCAATTGCTTTGTCAATGCCGGCGTCTCGAGCAAGGGATCCCAGCCGCTTGGCTTCCCTGCCGTCTAATTCCACACAATTGGCTCCAGAATCCCAGCACCGGAGCAGCCAGGTGACAAGCTGCTCACCTATACAGCGACCAAAATCTTTTCGCACATCTCGTAGCTCGCGCTCGTTTAGGCTTCGGGTAGTTACTGTTGCTCTTTCGGCATCCTCATCTTCCTCCTCCTGAATCCTTGACGGCCCAGCGTCGTCATCATCTTCGTCATCTCTATACTTAGTTTTGGCAGAAGCCTTACCCGGATTGGCAGAAGACTCTCTGCGTTCTAAACGACTTGAATTTCTATACCATATTTTCACCTTCTCTACAGGGGCAGCTTGCACTGCTACTGCTCGTTTCTCTGACTTTGTTACAGGGTCTGCCACAGGGGTTGGAATGCCCTCTGCAGGGTCAACTTGCACTGCTACAGCTCGTTTCTCTGGCACGGCCACAGGAGCTGGAGCGGCTACAGGAGCTGGAGCAGTTGCAGGAACCGGAGCTGTAGCGGCTACAGGAGCTGGAGCTGGAGCTGGAGCAGTTGCAGGAGCTGGGACTGGAGCAGCAGTAGGAGCTGGAGCTGGAGCGGCTTCAGGAGCTGGAGCTGGAGCAGCTGCAGGAGCTGGGACTGGAGCGGCTGCAGAATCCACCGTAGGGGTCACAGTGGCCGTTGGATCTGTCACAGGGTTTGGAGTGGCCGCAGGGTCTGTCACTAAGTTGACAGCAGTATCAATGGCAGCTCGATAGGCATGAGCCAGGCCCCAGCACGTTACAATGATTTGTGTTACTTTGGAACTGCCAGAATCATTACACCTTTTTTTCAAGCATTCTGCCAGTTTTTGAGGATTTTGCCATTGTTCAGGGGTGAATTTCCAACACACTGGGGGTGCTAACTGCTCTAGATGCCTGCCCATATCCACCCATACTCCCTGCCACCCACAACTATACTGCCTCCGGGCAGATCTCCGGATGAGCTTCATAAGTAGTTGTTTAACTTTAAGCAGAATCTGAAGTGCATTCATGAGGCAGAACAACAAGACTATGGTATTCTGAGTATTCCAGAAATATTCAATATCTTGGAGAGCTATTGTAATAAACTCGGAGGATAAGAGGGTGGTGAAGGAGGAAGGGAGAGTGATCAAGGAGGGTACAGGGGTGGTGAAGGAGAAAGGGAGAGTGATCAAGTAAGAAAAATTATCTTCCCCTTTCCCCTCCACAGATTGACTCCCTAATGAAAAAAGGCAACAGATACAATTGCTAATAGTTTCCAAAATACAGTTTGCAAAGTACAGAATCGAAGATGTTACTGAGTACAAATACCAGGTTAGAGTCATGGCCAGGTATTTCATCATCTCATAAGCCACTGATACAACACACAGTACCATAATGGTCTGAAACCAGGGCCCGGAGAGGATAAACAACATGACAGAGAGCACATACGGAAAATAACGTGCTATAATACTCAATTTGGAAAACAGGCGCAGCACAGTTGAGATTAAAGCAATCAGCATTATGACAAGTGACTATTAAGCAGGTCTAATACTTATACCAATTTTATTTTAACACACTCTGGTCAGATCTGCCGTTATCTCAACCTTTCGAGCCCCACGTTGGGCGCCAAAAAGACTGTCGTGGTTTAACCCGGCTGGCAGCTAAATACCACGCAGCCGTTCGCTCACCCTCCCCCCTCCCTCTCTGGGACGGGGGAGAGAAATGGAAAGTGAAGCCCGTGAGTTGAGATAAAGACAGTTTAATAAGACAGGAAAATAATAATAATAATAATAATAATAATAATAATAATAATAATAATAATAATAATACAATGATGATAATAGTACTACTACTAATAATATGTACAAACAAGTGATGCACAATGCAATTGCTCACCACCCGCTGACCGATGCCCAGCTTAACCCCGAGCAGTCCGGCCCCCTCCCCCCGGCTAGCCACCCCTATATATTGTTTAGCATGACGTCAGATGGTATGGAATACCCCTTTGGCTAGTTTGGGTCACCTGTCCTGGGTCTGTCCCCTCCCAGCTCTTACTGCACCCCCCAGCCTGCCCGTTGGCAGGACAGAGCAAAGGCTGAGATGTCCTTGGCTTAGTATAAGCACTGCTCTGCAACAATTAAAGCATCGGGGTGTTATCAGCACTCTTCTCATTCTAAGCCAAAACACAGCATTCCACCAGCTACTAGGAAGAAAATTAATTCTGTGCTAACTGAAACCAGGACAATGATAAAACGGAGTGCACCCTCAGCAAGTTTGCTGATGACATAAAGCTTGGAGGAGTGTCTCATATTCTAGAGGGCTGTGCTGCCATTCAGAGGGACCTTGAGAGGCTGGAGGGTTGGGCCGAGAGGAACCTTGTGAAGTTCAACAGGGGTAAGTGCACCTAGGGAGAAATTACCCCAAGCACTAGTACAGGCTGGGGGTTGACCTGCTGGAGAATAGCTCTGCAGAGAGGGATGTGGGAGTCCTACTGGACAGCAGGCTGACCATAAGCAGGCAATGTGCCCTTGTGGACAAAAAGGCCAACTGTATCCTGGGGTGAATTCAGAAGAGTGATCCTCCCCATCTACTCAGCCCTAGTGAGGCCACACCTAGAGTATTGTGTCTGGTTCTGGGCTCCCCAGTGCAAGAAGGACATAGAACTACTGGAGTGAGTTCAGAGGAAGATCAAAGGATGATGATCTTATGAAGACTGTCACAAGTCCACGGAGCCAGATGGGATCCACCCGACAGTGCTGAGGGAGTTGGCAGATGTGATTGCTGGGCCAATTTCCATCATCTGTCAGCGGTCTTCGTTATCTGGAGATATCCAGGATACTTGCTGATGTGATGTCCATCTATAAGAAGGGTTGTAAGGAGGGCCCGGGGAACTACAGGACTGTCAGCCTGACCTCGGTGCCAGGAAAGGTGATGGAACAGGTCATTTGGGATGCAAACATGCAACGTATGCAGGACAACCAGTGGGTCAGGCCCAGTCAGCATGGGTTCATGACAGGCAGGTATACCTGCCTTCAACAAATAACGTTTTTTTGAAAGTCTCCTGTCTCTCATTAGTTGTTTAGTCATTAGTTCTTTCTTACCATTCTAAATGTCTCCTGAAGGGGTTGCATTATTTATCTTTTTTCTCCATCTACATTTATTTCTAAACCATATTATTTATTGAATCTCTAGATCACAGAATCACAGAATCACAGAATTTCTGGGTTGGAAGAGACCTCAAGATCATCGAGTCAAACCTCTGAGCTAACACTAACAATCCCCACTAAACCATATCCCTAAGCTCTACGTCTAAACATCTTTTAAAGACTTCCAGGGATGGTGACTCCACCACTTCCCTGGGCAGCCTGTTCCAGTGTCCAACAACCCTTTCGGTAAAGAAGTTCTTCCTAACATCTAACCTAAAACTCCCCTGGTGCAACTTAAGCCTATTCCCCCTCATCCTGTCACCAGGCACGTGGGAGAACAGACCAACCCTCACCTCACTACAGCCTCCTTTAAGGTATCTGTAGAGAGCAATAAGGTTACCCCTGAGCCTCCTTTTCTCCAGGCTGAACAAGCCCAGCTCCCTCAGCCACTCCTCATAGGACTTGTTCTCCAGGCCCCTCACCAGCTTTGTCACCCTTCTCTGGACCCGCTCAAGCACCTCGATGTCCTTCTTGTAGCGTGGGGCCCAAAACTGAACACAGTACTCGAGGTGCGGCCTCACCAGAGCCAAGTACAGGGGGACGATCACCTCCCTAGCCCTGCTGGTCACACTGTTTCTTATGCAAGCCAGGATGCCATTGGCCTTCTTGGCCACCTGAGCACACTGCTGGCTCATATTCAGCCAACTATCAACCATCACTCCCACGTCCTTCTCTGCCTGGCAGAGAAGTGTCAAAAGCCTTGCTGAAGTCAAGGTAGACCACATCCACAGCCTTTCCCTCATCCACCCAGCACGACACATGGTCATAGAAGGAGATCAGGTTCGTCAAGCAGGACCTGCCTTTCATAAACCCATGCTGACTGGGCCTGATCACCTGCTTGCCCTGCAAGTGCTGCGTGATGACTCTCAAGAGGATCTGCTCCATGAGCTTCCCTGGCACTGAGGTCAAAGTGACAGGACTGTAGTTTCCCGGGTCTGCCCTCCGGCCCTTCTTGTAGATGGGTGTCACGTTTGCTAGCCGCCAGTCAACTGGGACCTCCCCTGATAGCCAGGACTGTTGATAAATGATGGATAGTGGCTTGGCCAGCTCCTCTGCCAGTTCTCCTCTGCCACCCTGCATATAAATGAAAGAAACTATTTCTTTCCTTCAAAATAAAGGGACTTTTCTTTCTGACATTTCCTGGTCAACAGCTAGTCATAATGTAAAATTTCACATGATGAAAACGATATTTAAAACAATTCTCTTCTATCTTCACTTCTTTTTATGACATAATATGAATAATATTCTCACACAAGTCTTCCCTTCAGATAATTGATAAAAAATTTAAATATCAAGGACAATTTCTGTCTAATGTCTCTAAGAGAAGGCATTTTTTCATGAACACAGAAAAAACATCCACCTTCTTTCACCTGTATGGATTAATGTGCATTTATACAACTGTCTGTTACTTGGACTACAGTCTTTCAGTGATGTTTTGTTCTGTAAAAAACATTTGGCTTTCCATTGGGCCTAGTCTACATCTGGAATTCTAGGAATTAATACATTAAATATAAATACAAATGAAAATCAGAAATACAATCCTAATTCAGTGTGGCTAACCCAGATCTGGAATCTATATGTGTAGCACAGAACACTGGACTTTTACGTATATGTTTAAGAAAAAAGAAATTAAATAAAGGAAAGGAAAAAGGGAAGGGAAGGGAAGGGAAGGGAAGGGAAGGGAAGGGAAGGGAAGGGAAGGGAAGGGAAGGGAAGGGAAGGGAAGGGAAGGGAAGGGAAGGGAAGGGAAGGGAAGGGAAGGGAAGGGAAGGGAAGGGAAGGAGAATAGAGAAAACAATGTATTTACCTTTCCCATGGGTAACATCCACAGTCCATGTACAATTCAGTGAATTTGGATAGAGTTCTGGATAACCAGGGGATAAAATTGTCCCAGTAGGTCCTCTAACATCTCCACCACACAAAGCTAGAATTAACAAACAAACAAACAACTAGTATATTAATAAAACAATATAGAACATACAGCTTAAAAAAAAAAAAAAAAAAGAACAAAACTATCTTTTTAAAACTTCTGGTTTTAAAACTACTGAAAACTAGTTGATCAAATGATTCATCAATCTTACTTATGGACAATAGTCCATTTAACACAATATGAAAGGAAATAAAATCAAAGAATGGTTAACATACTTTTTGCTAGTTATTAATAAAACAAAAAGTGAGTTTCCTTAGCTGTTTTTTTCACATTTTCTTGTGATTCTATGAAACTCAAAAGTCCAGCAGGAGGATGAAGGCAGAAAATATAGAACCAAACAACAGCACTTTAGCCAGGTGCTAAGAATGGAGAGTTAAAATGGAATAGATTAGACCTTAGTATTGAAGAATTAGTGACTGGTAATATTAATGCAGGGAAGCATGACATCCTTTAGTGTGTCATGCATTTACATCTATAACTGACAACTGCCAATATAAGAATAAGCCATTCTGTAGTATCAATAGTGACTTTGTAATCAGCAATTGAGTGATATAAAAATTAAATTACCTCTTGAATTAATACAAAATACAAAAGTAAAATCATCACAAAACTGGCATAAATATCTTCAACATTCACCATTAACATAAGCCAATATTCAACACTTCCACTGTAAACCATAAAGTTTTCCCTTTAGCAGAAACTTTTGAAAAACTGTTGAAAGGCAGTTTGGGAGATAGGTAGATGGCAGATGCATGTCTGCAATTCCAGTTGATACAACTACCAGTTCCGGTTCACCTCATTGCTCTCCAAGCTGTTGTTTACCTATAGCTCATCTCTGTGCTTCCCGGTGGTATGTTGCTACATGAGCAAGGAAGAGGGAAGGAGGTTGTCACAGGCTGGAGAAGCAATATATATATATATATATATATATATATAAATATATATATATTTTTTTTTCTCTGAGAGGCTGCCCCACCAGCACTAACTGGTATAACATGCTTCTGCCCCTCTTTGAACATCATCAGCAGCTACAAACACAACACTCAAACATAGTACAGAGCGTGAAGGTGGGAGAAGTTTGCACTTCCAATATAATAACAGTACTCAAACAACATCCTCACACATTCAGTTTTATATTTGTGATGATTTGTGCTAAACACTGACAGGGTAAATTATGAAATGCATAACTATGTTTTTTTTTTTTTGGTTGTTTATATACATGTATATATATATATTAACATTACATATTACTCCCTATTATATGTTATAATGTGCTATATTAGCATGTTATATATTACCCCCTTTAGGGTACTGAACATAAAGAAGTATACATTTAATTACAGTTTTCTTATAGAAAATAAATGAAACTTGGATATTGTTACTATACACTTTATTCTATATGCTAGGATACAGTAAGACTGCAGAAAAACTGAAGATATTTGCAGTCTTAGCTGGGGAGAGAAGACAGAGAAACAAACTCAACATCACCCACACTCTGATGGGAACACTACTCCATTTATGAGAAAAAGTTTATGACAATTAAAGGTTGCTATTACCTGTAACCTTTAGTCTTTTCCCTACTCATATACATTCAATTAAAATAAATAAATAATACCCTATTTTGCCTAGCTAAATTGGTTTGATTGTTGTAGCTAACCACTTTCTCTTTGAAAGATATTTTTATCTGGGTAGCCTCATCATTTGTGTGTGTGTGTGTGTGTGTGTGTATGTGTCCATGTGCTGCTTTTCCTGCCAGCTTTCTAGCCTTTTTGGCCAGATTGTAAGCTAGAAAGTTGGAGATCCAATACCACAGGCTGAAATTTTAGGACCACTACTGCCCAATCTCATCATATTTGCCAAAAGGAAATGATGCTCCAACACATTTATTTTCCTCCTCATGATGAAGATCCAATGAGGTCAGTTATCATCTGATCTTGTTATATTTAGACATTAGCAAAATAGAATCAGGGAATGTTATAACAGCATGCTATTGCAGATTCTGATGGTAACTACCTACTTTGTCCACACTTTAGGTCAGCCCTATTAAGAAGGACTGCAATAGAATATGCAATCAATTTTTATAATCATGGGAAACCGCCCAAACAAATAATGTATTTTACAGCGGGTGTTTGAAAAATCTTTCAAGAATGCAAGTGATGACAAAATGTCTATGGCATTCACTGTAACTGTATGAAGGCTAGCAGATGGCAAACAAAGGCATCAAGGGACCAGCATGTTACCAAACAAAGCCAAGTTGACAGATCTGAAATATAAAGTGTGCACTGGTCCTGATAAGATGGGAAACAGCCAGAGCATATAATATCAAAACTAGTATCTGACTCTTTTTTGGAATGCAAAGGAAAACAGAAACATGTTAAAATGAAAACAGCAAAAGATACTCTTTACACATTTTTCTAGATTCTATAAGAAACATTTTCACTTCATTGTCTGATATATGGAGACATACTAAAACAGGACAGACTAAAAGTATAATGAATAAATAAGCAAATAACTGAAGCACTAGCTTGGCATTCTAATGTGGAAAATTGGGTACATGAAATGTGTTTTTTTGTTGTTGTTGTTGTTTGTTTGTTTGTTTGCTTTTTAATCATCATTTATTGTGTTGCTAACATGGCATTTAATTTATTTGTTATGTAAGAAAAACAGCTCAGTCAAGACATGCCTTAATCTTTTTATTTATTTATTTATTACTGTGTTTTGTGAGAAGGAATTAAAAACTAACAAAAAATTAACAAAAAATATCTGCATGTAATACAGGTAGATATCTGGATGTATAGTACAAAGTACCTTTATGTGATAATGGAAAATAATGTAATAGCTTATGAAGTAAGTCTTTGTTAAATGTGATTGAAGATTAAAATTTAGTAGTGGAATCAAGTGACTAAGCCAGCTGTTCAAGTGAAATAAGATTCTTATAGCATTGGGTTGCTTGAAGACTTTTGTTGTAATGGATCATGACTTCATCCCTTTTGCTCAGTAACAAAAGGAAGAGTGGCAGCAAGCAAGACTAGCTTAGAAAATTGCCCTATATAAATTTCCCTATATTATATATATGTATATATATATTTTTTTTCCCCAAACAATTTTAGAACCTTTACTCAGGCTACATATAAGTGTCTCAGTGGAAGGACACACTTAATCACTGAAATACATAACTAGTTGTAAGGAAAACACCTGACTTATGTCATTCATAAAATCATCAAGCTCCATTTCAGGAGCATTTTCATTCCATCCTACTATTATAAAAAATCACTGTTCCATATTAGAAATAGACTTATAATTTCTAGCCTAAATTTATTCATGGTTAATTTTCACCCATTTATTCTTATTATAAGCTGTCATTATGTTATTTTCCATCTTGGAAATTCACTTTGGAGGGCTGGCAAAGCATGACAGTTTCTAGCTTTGTTTCATTCACTTAAATGAGACAACCTTTCTTAACCTACTCTTGAAAGATATATTTTTGGTCTCTATGACCACTGTATTACCTATTTCAAGTACTTATTTATCTTTCTTGTCACAGCCTCTGTGCTACACAAACATATAGCTAGGACATTTTACAATAAAATGTGGCAGCAGTTAATAAGCAAGGAAGGTAACATTTCTGCTCATAGAAGTCTTTTCCCATTTTTTTGCATGTGTCCTCAGTTCTATTTTTTAAATGTTTATGTTTTACTGCAGAAGTAAGCCTGTATAATCTCCTCCTGCAGAGGTCAATCTGTATAGCTTTACTTTAGCACTTCTTTGTAGAAGATCCCCTTACCTCTTAATTGTATTTTATTTTATTTTATTTTATTTTATTTTATTTTATTTTATTTTATTTTATTTTATTTTATTTTATTTTATTTTATTTTATTTTATTTTATTTTATTTTATTTTATTTTATTTTATTTTATACTATGAAATAAAACTCAGCATCCACTACCTATGTTCTCTGTTATCTGAGGTCTCTGAACAAGGATTATGACCAATTTAAAATGATTTATTTATTTCTATGTAACTATTTATTAATTTATTAATTAAATTTATTTTAATGTAACTGAAGTCTACTTCAGACCCATGAAGGGTATAGCAATGATATGAAGATATCAAGAAGACTAAATGTGAGATAAAAGGGTTTGACCACATCCAAGGACAGAAAACTGTCAAGAGAACATACTTGTTATTTAATTAAAGCAAAAGAAAATAATACACATTCTACATAGATACGTGTATTGATGTATTTCAACATATGGTGTTCAATAACAATATAGAAAAAAAATAATAATCACTGACCCATTTTGCCTGACTGAAGATGGTGATATTTGTGAATTAGTAATGTTTTCCACCTTTTAAACTGATATCACCTACCATTTTCATAGATAAATTTAAAGTTTTTTCAAAAGACTAGCTCTAAGTCACCAACCACAACATGAAAACTAACCTGCAATGCTTTATCACAGTTTTCTCAAAAAAGAGAAAATATGCATAAGAATAGAAGCTTCTGAAAAAAGAAAAAAAAAAAAAAGACTTTTTTTTTTTCAGTAAGATGAACTTAATGTAAATACAAATAAATGAAACCTATTTGTTTTCCACAGTGATGGAAGAGAAAACATAAATTTATAGTTGATTAGTAATACTGATTGGTTTTACAAAAGGTTTCAAGCATTAGCAAGAAAGACTGGTAACGTGAATTCAGGAAGAACCACAGAATGGAAAGATAAACCTATTGTATGTGTTTGTATAAATATAAATCTATATACAAATACACACACAGTGGTCCCATTGCATTCAGCTGTTTAATTGTCTCTGACTTCCAAACAACAAACTAATTCTAAGTTGATTTTCATTTAATATGTAATTTGATTATAGAACAGAAATATAAAGATAGCTAAAAAAAATTGAAACAGTGAATTACAATTTAAATCATATGCTGTGTTTCGTAGATAAAGAAATTTCAGCATCTGGCTTCCCTATTTACACTAGATGTAACGTGTCTTAAAATGGGATGCATGCAAGGAGTAAAAATAAAATAACAATACAGGCATCCAATGCTTACTAACAGCTTCCTGAAAGAAACTTCGGACTTGAGTTATATTATACAAGAAAATAGCATAATAAAGTCTAGATTATTCATAATGAAAGCTGTTATATCTTTATCTCCTTATTTAAATCTAAAACATATCAGGACATACTAACACCTTCCAAGTGTAGATTCTACCATACTGAATATTTGCATTTGAATATATATTTTTAACAGTTGAAATTTTAATAAGATTATTGTTTTTATCTTAGAGATGCCTTTACAAAAATAACGTAACACCTTTGCCAGATCTCCCTGATAGATTCCTCATGACACTGCACAAGTCAGATTTCCTAATTCATTGTAACATCTTGGTGTTTTCAATATAATCATTGAAATATAGTCTTCCATCTAACTTGAATGTTTTTCTTGCTGATGTTCTCTATTTATTCATTTTCTTAAGCAAATAAAGATCAAGTGGGATGCCAATACTTACCCCTAATCCAAATACCTGATAAGGATTATTAAGTAATTAATTTCATGTTATGATGAAGAAAAGAAAAAGCACATTATACTCTTAATTATTTAAACATTTACTATTTTTTCCTGTCATATTTAACGGGATTAATATATTGCTTTGTATATTGTTAATATAGGTTTTCTGACAAATATTCACAGTTTAAAAGAAGATTTCTATTATAATATTCAAACAGAAAGTACACGATAAGACAAAATTTGCCACTTAAGCACTGGGAAGAGTTACAGTCAAATTCAAGGGAGTACAGATAGATACATACTGAGTAAATCATACATGGTTGTTACATAGGAATGCTATAAATGTAAAACAAGTAACATTTTTCTAAACAAAGCTCAAAAACATCTATTTTCTCTCTTAAGTGCAACTATTTTCTAAAGACCTGTTCATATTCTTATTAGAAAATAATATTTGTTATCTATTTGCATACTTGTTTTCCTAGGTATTGTGCCCTGTATTTAGAGCATATAAACCAAACTGCATCTGCAGATGTACTATTTAAGAATAAATAATTATAGAATAATACAAACAGGTTTTCTCTGTTCTGTGTGGATAAAAACAAACAAAAAGATACGAGCATTTTACCCACAAGACAAAGAAGGAAAAATATAGCAAAAGTTCAAAAGTTGAGGCTTTCATCACTGCCACTTCTTTTTAAAATAAATTATATATATATATATATATATATACATACATACAAGTATATATATATAGTCAATACAGCTGTCCAGAAATTGGTCACACTTCCCCTGAAGTACTGTTAAAGAATATTCCTAATAACATATTACTTCATTTTTTGAAGAGACTGATGGCTTGACAAAGATCATTGGTTTTACTCTTAGTTTTATGGTTGTGTAACATATTTTAAAACAGTGGAGCTGCTGTCTTCAAAACTGAAAGCAATTCAACTACTGGAATAAAAGTTTGGACTAAATCATATTCTGATGTACCTTCCAGCCGTAACTCTTCTATGGTCTTGTATGAGAGAATTTGAAAATATTTTCCTTTATTATTCATCTTTGAAAAGCATGAACAGCAATAGATAATATTATCCTCAAAATTTTATATTCAGAGATCTCTAAAATTAACATTTCAGAACTGCTTTGCTATTAGAAATATAAATGTGTGATTGCATGTGTATGTATGTATACACAGAGCAATGCGCAATACACTGACTGTGCATCCCTTATCCACACAGATACATGTAAAAATTAAAACTAAGGAAATGACCAATAAAATCCTTCATGTGTATCAATCATTCAGATATGAATGAATTATACAACCTGTCATGATACACCCCTCAGGCTAGTCTTTACAGATGGAGACAGCTGTTTTGTTTGTTCATTTTTAAACCATTATTCTCAGTATCCTCTAAATGTTCCTTTAGACAATGAAGTGTGACTTCCTGGATAAGCTTTTTGTGATGCTTATCTGTAATATCCAAATACTTAATGAAAAAACTAGCTTATACTCTTTCAAAGAATGCAATCACAATCAATGCAGTCTTCAACTCTGAGGAAGAACAGGGTCTGAAAAATCTAATTTTTTTTTGTATGCCTTTCTCCTTGAAAGCACTTGCATTCATGAATTGTCATGTTTTGGTTGCACAATTGTTGCTACATTATGTAATTATAAAAAAGAAATACTTTTAACTATCTAGAAATAACCCAGCTCCCCAAAAACTGATACAACAATATAACAAATGAGCAGGAACAGTTATCAACTTGTTTATTAGTGGCATGGTTAATATAAAGACATCCTCATAGTTTATAAAACCAACAGCCCATTGAGCAAATGCCCTTTTTTCCCTGGAGGTGCAAGGACTCTGGATCCTATTTAAAAACATTTCACTAGAGAAGAAATTCAGCAATAAAATTAAAATGAGTTCAACCATGAATTGATTAAATTTACTAGAATAAATGTACTCAATCCTGCCTTTAGAGCATATTTATTCAATGGACAATTGCCATTTAGCGATGTGCTCTAGAGAAAAAAAAGCTCATTTACTTAATGAATGTATGCTAGTGCAGCGTCTTGAGGAAGAAATTCATCACAATACGTGTGTTCATTTCACAGCGGAGCACAGTATTCATAGGGAGTGTGTTAATACTGTTTGTTTTAGATGGTTAGCATCTAGTGCCTATCAACATAAGCCACATCTTCTATTTACAGCCTATCCAGCCAAATATAGTCTCCCGCCTGTGAGCTATTGGAACTCTCATCCCAAGAATTAGACTAAGAAACAGAATCCTTTAGGTTTGCTGAATAGAGTGCCATTTTCAGGAGAGTGATTATTCACAAATTGCTGGTATCATTACACCCTTCCATGTTCAACATAGTCATATACAAAATATGAAACATTTGCTAACTAATTAAGCTAAAGGCTTAAGAAAGACCCTACTGGTCAAAGACTCCATAATCTATAGAATGAAATTCAGTGAAAACTATTATATTTACATATGGAAAGTAATACATCCATGATTCAATAAACATTTTTCTTAGTCTTCTTTCAAGTTCAGCTTTTACCTTCTGTTATGAGATGCTAAGAATTGTTCCAGGAATATAGATTATCACATGCTTTACATAGAATTTATGTATTCAGTAGATTATTTTTTTAATAAATGCTACCTTAGAATTAATTGGGTGAATTATTCCTGACAATATTTTTATCATCAGAAAAGCATGTTCCATATTCAAAGGAAAATATTTATTTTGAGAAGAAAACAACTAAATATACACCTTAATAAACAGAATATACTTTCTTAATATTAAATATAAATTATATTATCCTAAGAGGAAAAATGTCATAAAATCAATAATTCTCAGAAATTATTAATTTTTCAAGCAGATTCCGTAATGACATGCTGGCAACTCCGAAATATGTGAAATAAAAAGAAAGTTACTTGATACCATTTTTGTTGCGTTTAACAATCATAAGCACAAACATCAAATATCATGTGGCACTAATCAGTTCTTACAGTAATTTAAGGGTGACAAGTTTTGTTAACAAATTAGGAACACAGTGATCAACATCAAACTGGAAAAAACGCAGTTTTTGAGTCAGGTAGAAATAAACCTCATCTCATGTTTTGTATATCAACACCAAAGACGGATATCCAACCACAAATACGTGTAGTTTGTAACAACTTCTTTACAAGAAGATGCGCATTAGCCTTACATGCCTTGAACTAACAGGTAATCAGTTAGTCCATGGTAACATATATTCAGGTATACATATCTTCAATAATCTTCCAATTTAAAGAATTATAGAATCATAGAATCATTAAGGTTGGAAAAGACCTCCAAGGTCCAACCATTTTTACATCATAGACATTTATTACTAAATATCACATCACATATATCACAATATATCACAATATATAATCTTCATTTCATCCAACTATATTTTTTTCTTAAAATTAGAGGATTTTTAAGTTCCATTTAAGTCATTTGACTAATATTTTGGCAAAATGTGTAAATTTTAAGGTACAATTTATTTTAACCATTCACTCTTACCATCACAAGTAGGGAGTGGGTGACTCCACCAGTGATTTTTCTCACACAGCAAAGGCTCCTCATGACTTAGCCTATAACCTGGATCACAACTAAATGAGACAGTTGATCCTATAGAGAAGTCATGTCCATAACGGCGTCCATGCACTGGTATGCCAGGATCCAAGCAAGAGTAAGTATTAACGGTTACACCTAGATTATAATAAATGAATAAATAAATAAATAAATAAATAAATAAATTCTAACCAATTTGTTTGCTTGTTTGTTTGTCTAAGTAATTCTCTGTAATGGGGTGGTGTGGGGGAAAGTTCTATAAAGCATTTTCAGTGATTTATAAAGCAATTATAAAGCATTTTCATTGATTTATCCTTGACATTTGTTTCTCTGTGTTACCACTGTAGGCCATTATAGCCAATGAATTGCATTCTGCTGATATTGCAGACAAAAAACATTGCAGAATTTAGTGTAAATTTATGTTGATCCTATCTCAGTAATGTTATGCATTGATTTACAGAAATTATTTTTACATAAATTATTTTCAAATCTCATGTTCTTTGATATGTGAGATATTGGGGAGACAAAAAAAAATGCAGAAAAAGAAGTAAAGATAAGTTGACTTGATACAGAGAATATTTGTATGTGCTAAAAAATTAAACCTTTTACATTATTTCCCATTGAGAATACTAACTTCATTATGAAAGAATTTGGGGAAAAAAAGAACAAAAAACTCTAGGAATGTTACTGAGAGTTAACAAATTAGAAGAAACAGTTGGTGTAGGATCTTCTGGGTGTTTTCTCCTTCTACAAAAATTCGTACACAAAGGATATCCTTCCTTAAAAAATAATACAGTGTGGAAAAAAAAAAAAAAGCATAAAAAAAACACAAACAAAAAAGATATCAGCTTTCAATAGGATTGCTGAAGAGAAAAACACTGAATCATTTAGCATTATTATAATCCAGAAAGAGGAAAACAGAATTGCACTGTACTGGAAGCAAAACACAAAGAAGCAATAAAAATTGAACAAAAATAACATGTATATTAAATATCTGTACATAAACAGATTATGGTAAGCAGAAAAGCTACTAGAAATAGCTTATATAGTGTAAAAAGTATTAAAGATGCATATTTTTAGAATTCTCCTATATAAACTGAATATAGTATAGTAAAAACTATAGTATAAAGTATAGTATAATATAAACTGAATATAGTATACACTGCACTTTCATTCTTCACAAGTTTAAAGTAGAACTCTGGAATGGGGATCAATTTTAATGAAAATGCATTTTATAATGAAATTGAAGAATTCATACATTTGAAAAAATATTCAGGTTCCCTTTCAAAATTTAGTTAATTAAAAGAGTAGATATAAAGGTACTTCTAGTAAGTGCAGCTTTCCTCTTTTTGCTGTTCACATTCCTGAAGTGTAATTTCTACCATTAAGCATTATACAGTTAGCCAATTATTTTAAGAATTAAATGGTCTTTACTGGGAGCGTTAATCTATTTTTCCTAATGTGTAAGGATAGCTATCCTTCACATTTCATATTGATGAGAACTTAACAAAATCATTAATTCTCCACAATGTTAATGATAAACATGGAAGTACTGAGTGAAGTACTCAGTGAAGGCTGAGACAGTAAAGAATTTTGAAACAGTAGATTTGCTGGGATAAAATGCCAGAACTGTGCATTTAATGGAGTTCAAAGCAGCCAAAATTGTAAGAGGCAAAGGAAGGGCAAATGAAAGGATATTATATTTAATATCCTTAACATTAGTGATCATAAATAATGTGAATGGTCAAAAATATGGCAAGAAATTAGGAACATCTGAAAATTCCTTGGTGGTAGTCCCAACAAGTATGAAATAGAAATTGATAACAATGTGTTCTTGATGACAGTAATTACAAAAACTATTTTTCACATTAAAATATATTTTGGTAAAACAAACATATATTTAGAAAAACAAAAAGTAAATGACATGATAATATAGCAAGTTACGTCAATTTTAAGCATTCATAAAAATACAAAATCTTACTGATACTTTCTACAGTGTAGTTTATATGACTATAATATATTATATATATTATAATATATTATATATAATATATTATATAATATAATATAAGGGAAAATGAATACTTTTACATAAGATTTATAATCAACAAATCACATATGGGTTTTTAGATCCCTAAAAATCCATAATCGTGCAATTCGGTAATTGATTTTTTCCACTCATTAATGTAAATCACATTTCCTATTAGCTTCAGAATTTCAGATCCATCAGTCAGGACAGTAATTCAGACATTTGCTTTAGAATTTCGTAATTTTACTGATTTTATGCAGTCTTATACATACAAAAATACATTATATAAAAGGTAAGAAAAACAAGACATAATAGCAACATCCAGAAGAAAGGCATTTATGTGCCATTCTTATTTTCTGATTCTTAAAGCACAGAGCACTACAGTAATGACATTAAGTGAAATTACTATGCATTGTTCTGCAGTTTAATATCACCAAATCTTATTCAATTTGAAAAAAAATAAGAGGCCTGACTCAGCAATCTACCAAAGGCAGAGCATTTAGACATTTATATATTTATGCCCATGATAAGCAGAGAAGAGGAAATCAAACCACACGGTTCACAATGACTTACTTTCATAATGAATCTTGAATCCATTGTTAGAACGGCTGTTGTCAGTTGTAAAGAGGAGATAAATGAAATTGCTACTGCTAAATAGGAATTGTGGGACCTGAGTACCATTGTAGGATCCCAAAAGTGGAGATAATAAATTAGGTCCATCATGAACTTCCAAAACATCATAATTGAGTTCTGTCTGAAATCTGGAATTGAGGAAACATCCATAGGTACAAATATAAGAAACAGGTAAACCAAACACATAGCAAGTGTGTCACGTTTTTAAAACTATGCTTCTTTCCTGACTATAATATTTTAATTATTTCTCCACATATCTACTTTACAATATCAATTTTATTATTACATAATTAATACAATAATCACATTTCAGGTTTGTGTCCTGGTAAGATGAGAAATAAGTTTTAACTCCTTGAGCAGGTTTGTGTTGCAGAAAAGTAAACAAAAGTAAGAAACTTTTAGAAGAATAATAAAAAAAATCCTGGCTTGCTAGCAGAGATTAATATTACTTCCACACACTATTTTATATCACATAATGATTTTCATTTATGGAAAAATAAAGTAAATGATATAGAGAATAGGTTTATGTGTTCCTGTATTGTATCTATTCCATTTGGCACAAATATCATCAAAGTACTTTATATTACCAAAAATCATACTCTGACCACCTACCCTCAAAATTGCCTATAAGCAGGGATAGAACTTAAAGCCTCTTTGAGACTCCTGTCACTTTGTGCGAGTCAAGGCTCAGTGCAAAGTACTGGCAGAAGTTAGGTAAATAAATAAATAAATAAATAAATAAACAAATCTTATTTAGAAAGCATTACAAAGTGAAATGTCTCTTTGCAATCTGCATGTGTGCTGTCTTTGTCAAGAAAAAACAGAGTATGAGAAAGCTGCTAGATACCTCCTTGTTCTTGGTTTTGATGGTATCACCAGTCCCAAACCTCTGTTTGTTATTTTGACAGCAGTTTCCCTCTTGCAGTGATAGATCTTACATTAATCATATTGCTTTAATGGACTCTCTGATGAATTACTGAAAAACCCTTCCAGCATTAGAAAGAAAAACATTAACAACAGGATCTTTCAGATATTCCTAACTCTCCCTCTGATTCACTTAGATGCCTAATTCAGCTTTGTGAAATCCATTCAAGGAACAGAATGGCTAACAACAATGTACTGAAGAACTCTGTTTTGAGATTTTTGTCCCAGGAGCCTTAACCTAAAATCTAAAGGAGTCTGGCAAAAGAAGAGAAACCATATTAAACCTCCAGAACATGTTTTCTTTTATTTCTGTTCTGATCATATGAAATAACATAAAAAGAGTGTAAAGAAATAAAATATTAGGGAGTTGAAAAAATAAAGCAGGATAAGCCTAGAAGCCAGACAGCTGAAAATTTAGGGGAAATGAATGTTTTGGTTTTTTTTTGGCTAGTTCCCACATGAGCTCAGAATATGTTTCTAAATCAAAAATACTCTTTGCTTCTGTCAGACTACAGTGTTCTTCCTCCTTAATAAGCCACTAATCTTAAATTAACCTGGATGCCTTCATTGCTGTGTTAAGTCTATTCTTATGGAGGACTTTCCAACGTTCAGTCAAACAGACAGGAGTGAAACAAACTTTAATACAGAAGGAGATGCACACTTTTTTATCTTATTTGAACAGCTAAAGCTGCTCTAATATTTATAACATGCATTTTTGTTTTTGAGACAACCTGCCAACTCTGTGGTGTCAGGATATAAGCAGAATACCCAAACACAGAGTGTATTCTCATTAGTCAAATGTGACTAGTGCTCCAATCAGTAGTTTGCTGATTAACATCCCTAGCATTTAAAGGCTCATAATTAGGCTTCATGATAAACACTTCATTACAATGAAGAATGGCACTCACATTTCTCACTTTCATCATTTCAACTCAGCCTGCATAAGTACTGACTTACAACAGAAATCCAACAGATTATCATAGCTATGACTGTGTAAAAGGAGTAAACTTATCACACTATTTATTAACAGTCCTGAAGCAAACAATGAAAAAGTCCTTACGAACTCCTGGAAAGCACTAAAAGAAATAGCCATTATTCTCTGTCTGTAGTTCTCTTTCTTTTTCTACCTGTGTGTCAGGCTTCACGTCATAGGAACACAATAGTACATACAGGGGAAAAAAAAAAATAAGAAAAAAAAAAAGCTTTTAAACCTATCACAATGATATATATTTTTTTTTCTTACAGAAGATCCTTACTTCCATATCCTGCTTAAAATGAATTTGAAATTGTATTAAAATGAAGCAGTATCTTCTCTTCAGATTGAATGTGACCAGGACCAGCCAGAAGATGCAGTATATATAGCAACTGAGAAGTACTTGAATGATATTTGTGCATATAACTTTTCAAAAGACTTTTTTTTTTTTTTTTTTCCTGGATCATAATCTAATTTCTTAATATTTACAATTAAGAATAATCTAGAACATGCTTAAAATATGTAGAACGTATGGATTTTTTTTAATTACATTTCATATTTTGCTTTCTCATAATGAGTTTAGATTCAACACCCACAGCTTGCTACCATTAGATTTAAGGCTCCTAACATGTTTCGTTCCTTTGAATCAGGAAGGGATGTAACAGGCAAAACATAGGAGAAGTGAACTGCTGCAGTAATTTGGGGAAACTGTAATTGCATCCTGCAAGCACCACTCCTTTCAGAAAAACAGATCAGATGACCTCGTAAATATTCATGATGGATTAAAAAAAAAATAATAAAGTATTTAATTCAGTTATGACTGTTAATTCGGATTCTCAGAGTTGAAGATTTCACACATTTGAGAAAAAGAAAATGGCTTCATAAGTATAATTCATCACAATAACACATTTACAAGCAAATTGAACATGTTAATCTTTATAAAGAGACCAAGCTATTAACTAGGGCAGACAGACTTCAATATATACAAAAGGTAGGAATTTCAAAAGCTTTTTAGTTCACTAAAGTGAAATTTACATTGAAGATAAAATTCATGCTCTGCAGGCACTAATATGTTTTGGAAAATTCTACCCAACAATACAATTACTTGATTTCAGAAAAAGTGAAAATTAAGTTTATGATAGAGCTAATAAACTATTGCTTCTGATAAAAAAAAAAATATATATATATATATTAAATAAGAAAAATATTAGCCAAGACCTTTCAAATGTAATTTTGATAGAGTGTCCTGGTTCAGCTTCTATCACCCACTCACAATTCAAGGAGTCTTTATAATACCCAGGCCAGCCTGGAGAGAGGATTACTCCACTGGGAGATGAAAAATGCCCACCACATGGAGCTAAAAATAAAACAAAGACAAAGGTATAATAACACAAACTTATGATAAGTAATTTACCATTACCAATTTCATTATAGCATATGTATACTTAAATTTAAAAAACCCAGCTGCAGGAAGATGCAAGAAGACTTGAAGCTGACAGACTCCGCAGGGTTTGGAATCAGATGGCGAGGACTGAATTATAGATAAAGAACTGAATTAAGATAAAATTAACATTGCTCAGAAAGTGATGACATAAGCTTTTATACTGTATTTTTACAGCTACGATACATTTTACTGTAATAAAGGACATAGAGCAAAACACAGTGTTTAAAACCTGGGATTGTTTCTGCTTTTAATTATGAGCACAGAGAATCAAAAACAAACAAACAAACAAAAAAACTATGCAGAAGTTTCAGTTGAATATTAAGCTTGAAATTAGTAAAATGTCATTTCAGCTTTGACATGGATCCACTGTGAGACTACATGCATTTTATTTGTCAGGTTGGCAGTTCAAATTCCATGTTCCTGAAACAAATATACTTAACCATTTTTACAAGATTAGCTAATATTTTTGAAGCATTTGGCAAATACATTTTAAATGTTGTAAAATATCCATAGTCAAACAGAACTATTAGAAACAGTATGTACTATTTCTCTCTGTAATAGTAAGCAAAGATAAGCTATTAAAACATAACTAAAAACAAAGTATCTGATAATCATATTCAAAATTTTTTAATGGCCTAATAATGCATTAATTACAGGAATAATCTCCACAGCTGTAGGTCTTGCAGAGATGTCTGCATTCCTGCTCGAAGTGTCACCTAGAGCAGGTTGCCCATGAGCAGGTCCAGATGGTTTCTGAAGATCTCCC
Source organism: Aythya marila (assembly GCF_965140915.1). Taxonomy (NCBI): domain Eukaryota; kingdom Metazoa; phylum Chordata; class Aves; order Anseriformes; family Anatidae; genus Aythya; species Aythya marila. Next base: position 140,617,435 of record NC_139043.1, read on the forward strand.
AGGAGGAGATCCAAAATTCTCTGGTAAACCTGTGCCAGTGTTCTGCCTTGACAGTAAAGTGCTTCCTGATGTTCAGACAGAACCTCCTGTGTTTCAGTTTATGCCCATTGCCTCTTGTTCTGTCACTGGGCACTACCAAAAAGAATCTGGCTCCATCCTTTTTTGCACCCTCCCTCTAGGTATTTTTAGATAGTGGTCCGATCCACCCTGATTTTCCTCTTCTCCAGGCTGAACAGTCCCAGCTCTTTCAGACTTTCCTTATAGGAGAGATGCTCCAGTCATCAAATGATGCATCCTTCATCATCTCAGTCAGTGGCCCTTTGTTAGATCCCTTCCAGCATGTCTATGTCTCTCTAGATGTGGCCTTATCGTTGATGAAATAGAGGACAAGGATCATCCCCTTTGACCTGCTGGCAAAATGTTGCCTAATGCAGCCTAGGATACCATTAACCTTCTTTGTGGTGGGTGTACATAGCTGACTCATGTTCAACCTGGTATCCATTTTCTTTTCTACCAGGCAGAAAAGCTGGATGGCCTCCAGCATGTACTGGTGCCTGATGTTGTTCATCCCTGAGGACAGGACTTTCCACTTCTCCTTGTTGAACTTCTGTAGATTTTTGTATTCCCATTTTTTCCAGCCTGGTGAGGTCCCTCTGGATGGCAGCACAAACTATCAGCCACTTCCAGCTTCATGTCATCCATAAACTTACTGAGGGTAGACTCTGGCCCATCATCCATAAAGCTATTTATGTACTTAATTGTCAGAAGACATATTTATTTTTTTTATTTACTTACTTATTTTGTTTATTATTACTAGTATCATGTAAGTATCCAGTTAGAGGGCAGAAACTTTTGGGGAAAAGAATGCTGAACTATAAAGTTTCAGCACTCTTTCAATTCATTCTTTATGCATACAGGGCTACACAATGATGAAAAGAAATGTGCTACATTTTATACGTCTTACTGTATTGTTGGCAAGTCAGCAAGTCTCTTTACTAAACAGTGATTTATTTTTTTTAAATGACAATTTCTTACTTTTTTTTTTTTTTTTGCTTAGACACCTCATATTCTCCGTATTTTTGCTGCTCATTTTAATGAAGCAGCACTGTACGTGCTATTGTCTAAATTATTCTGTACTTCTCCATGACAAAAATGTTTTAATTTTGTTCCATTTGACACACCTTCAAATTGAAGATCATGAATTATGACATAAATATCTGATCTCTGTTTTTCTCAGGAAATTACCAGGGTCCTGTATTGAAATGATGAACTGTTGTAATGAAGCATTTTATATTTTTAAGGACATAATATCCCTTCTTTCTCCTACTGTATGAAAAAAAATATATATATATTCTAAAAGTTATATAAAATTTAAAGTTCAGAACTAACAATTCTGCAAACATCTCTAAATATGCAATTATAGAGTTTTAGTCTCCCCAGTCCAAACCCCTCCCTGTCTTAAAATATCATTTCTTAACTTTCACCTTAAGGTCCTTTTGTCAAACTACCTTCATCAAACACTATCAGTCAAACATACAGTATTTAAACTAAGAATTACATCAACACTTACAGTTGTAAGGTTAGCATTAAAACATTAATCATCCCTACATTTTATTGTATATAACTACTTATGCATATCCAAAATACATATGGAGCCAATATACTACAAAATATACTAACAAGAGTAATACCAGATGGTCTTATCCTGAGCTAGTGTACTACCATAGTTGGCACGTAGTATTGCTAAATTTGTGCAAAGCTCCACTTTATCACTAAATTTACATTGAACTGTTAAAGATTATATTTGGAAAACAGAAAAGAACTCTTTTACAAAAAATGATTCTACAAATATTACATTTGAAATAATACATATCTCTTTGATTGGGTAAATTCACTATGATTTCTCTTTGTATTTGGGATCTAACATAATAGTTTTGCTTTGATGTTTTTGTTGTTTTTTCTATTGTTTAAAGAAAATCCTGCTTGTCCTTCCTATGATTATGGCTGTTCCTGATGTCTTCAGTGCAAATTCTTTATCTGACATTTACTATCACATGCTGATTTCCCAGATCCAAGAATCCTGCCCTTCAGAATACGTGGGTGACTGGGCTTATCTTCTTCTCTCTTAAAGAGTTTTGTTTTTCAGAGATTAAAATTCTCCAGGTATCTTGCCAAATAACAGTTTCCCCATCCTTTTTTTTTTTTTTTTTTTTTGCATTGCGTTTTAGTCCCTGTTCTTTCTTCCAGTTCTGTGGCTGGCAGATTTATACCCACTGTCAGTGGGTTAAAAATAAAATACCAGAAATATACTATAACCAGTGTTTGTCATCAAACAGAATATCTTTATCAAACATGAGCTTATGCAAATTACCAAAAAATAGTCAGCCTGATCTATGAATTCCCACAAATCCATTTCTATTTATATCTATTTCCTTGCATACTAAGGTATGGCAGTTGAGTCAGGAAACTTCTATGCATGAGTATGAGGAAAACTTTGATGACAGACTAATCAGTGAACAGAATACTTCGTAGGTTCACAGTTCTAGACATTTTTTTAAATTTTATTTTATTTTCCAAAATAAATTTTGGAATTTATCTTCTCACTGTAAGCATTACAGGGGTTATGCAGGTAGACTAAGAGTAGAGTTGCAGTCCATGTGTAACTGGACTATATTACAAGAGATTATGTGAAAGTCCTTCACATGACTCTCACACAAGGAGGATGAAAGACACAGGGACATGAATCTCACATGTAAATGCATAGTGGAATCACAAAATCAGGACTACTCTGCTAGGTAAGTGAAGATAGGAGCCAAGAGTGATGACACATATAGAGGCAGTTAGTGCCCTCACCAACACAGCATCATTGCGCTCCATCTAGTGCATCTAATGAATGACATTGCTAGTCGGTTGAGGGAAGTGATTCTCCCGCTCTACTCTGCACTGGTGTGGCCTCACCTCAAGTACTGTGTGCAGTTTTGGGCACCACAGTAAAAAAAGGATGTGAAACTATTGAAGAGCATCCAGAGAACTACTAAGATGGCCCAGAGGGGAAGACATATGAGGAATGGCTGAGTTCACTTGGTTTGTTCAGCCTGGAAAAGAGAAGGCTGAGAGGAGACCTCATCACAGTCTACAGCTTCCTCACGAGGGGGAGTGGAGGGGCAGGCTCTGATCTATTCTTGCTGGTGACCCATGATAGGACCCAAGGAAATGGAGTCAAGCTGCGACAGGGGAGGTTCAGGCTGGATATAAGGAAGAGGTTCTTCATTGAGAGGGTGGTCATGCACTGGAACAGGCTCTCCAAGGACATAGCCATGGCACCAAGCCTGTCGGAGCTTAAAAAATGTTTGGACTATGATCTCAGTTATATGGTCTGAATTTTTGGGAAGACCTGTGTGGAGCCAGAAGTTGGACTCAGTGATCCTTGTGGTTCCCTTCCAGCTTGGGGTATTCTATGATTCTATGATTTGAGCAAGGTGAGCAGGACTAGGTTGGTGACAGAAAATGGGTCTGGTGACATTCAAGTGACTATCGGATGAATGATGAACCAGGAGTTGAAAGGGCAGGGACTGACAGCCCCAGGCTGAGCTGAAATGGGGTCCTGGGCCATGGACAGGTTGGGGGGAGGCCCCAACAGAGGCTGTGGCAAAGCCTGCCTGTTGGTGCATCAGGCATATTGCCCTGACAAATGAGTATGCTGACCCTACCCACCTGTACCATATTGATTATTATATGGTTCTCTCCTATATACTGTAACAGAAGACATTTCTGCAGTGAAGAAAAAACTTCACATTAGTCACATTCAGTATCTCCTGGTCAGCATGTTGAGTTCGTGTATTTGACTTGGTATGTATGACAATGAAATTATGAGATGTGTGAAGGGCAAGCAGACTTGAGCTTATATAAAATGTCATTGTGTTATGAAGTCAATAAAAATTCAAAACATCCCATCAGACCAAATTAATTACACTAATAGCTTAAAATTAGATTCATTTGTCTTCAAGTTGTATCTTCAATCTTAAAAATATACCTAATTCTGCAGTAGATAAATACACTTAATTCAAATATACCAGCTTCCGAACCCTCAGGATTTCAGTCTATGCTCCATCTAGAGTCTCAGACCATTTGAGCCATCTGAACCATTTAGAATGTATGGTTCAGACTCCAGTGTAGAGACAGACATTTAAAAATATTCCTATTATTTTAAGTATTTTATTAGCAATGTTAAACGGCTCCATAACATCATAATAAAGTAAGGTCCACGACTGTGTATCATCTAGGGAAACTGACCCATCTTGTATCTATGAAATCATTAGAATTTTGAACTTAAAGTTAAATGGATATGAATATTATAAGGAGTCACATTCATATATTAAAATTAAGAAAATTTTGTTAGGAAGGCAGTTCAATAGTGGAAATCTGAACTAAGCTTTTATTTAATATAAAATGCAACAGACTTTATAAATCACGTATCATCATTGATCAAATCATATTTTTTAAGAGGTGAAAAGATCTTAAAATAAAAGGAAATGTAATGAAGCAAAGTTTATATTTTTGTACCTCTTAGTATAAAAAAGTACACAGAAATATGCTTAACATTGTTTTAGAGTTTGTGATGTACAGGAAGTACTTAATTTCTTTAATGAGAAAGATCAATTGTCAAGAGAATCTTCCAGAGGCTATGTGGATAGAAGAAACATAAGTGGAGCAACAGACAACTAAGACCTCTCTAATGGTATAAAATACCATTGCCCAAGATCTGAAAAAAGATCAACTTCTGCATTCTAATCTAATATGGCACTGAGTGCTCACTATTTAAAATCATTTATCTGTCTGAAGTCAGAAGTTAATAGTTGTGTTCTGAAGAAAACCTTCTAAATGAAACTGGGTGAAAATAACTGAAAAACAAACAAACAACAAAAAAAAAGAAATTGAAGGACAAACTTCTTGACTAAATACCGAGTGGCAAATTGAACTTAGATATTTATATTTGGAAACTGAGGAACAGAAATCTTCAATATATTTCTGTCAGATTCAGTGAAAACAGTGATTTTCTTTCCTGCTATTTCTTTCTCCTATATATTGACTAAGCTGATCAGGATACTGATGGGACTGGAATTTAAAAATGAAGACATGAATATTGTTGGTGTACTGTGGTGCCTCACTAGACTCCTTATTATGGAGTTGGTATTACAGGAGCTTTCTGCTATCCATTACCAAAAGTTTGAATTCCCTTTAGTGGCAACTTAAAAGACATTACACTGAGTCTTCATGAATCAGAAAGAAATATTATACATACCTCCACACTTAGGAATAGGTCCACTCCACATTACTTTTCCATCCACTAACATGCAAGTAATTGTTTCAGTTCCCTGTGTTTTGATAAATCCTTCCTCACAGATAACAGAAATTGAACTCCCCAACTGAAAATTGTCACCAAAACGCCGGGCATTGATTGGTACTCCAGGATCAGGGCACTCGTTATGTCCAAATGCTGTGTAAAAGGTAAAAAAAAAAAAAAAAAAAAAAAAAAGGCAGGGGAAGGAAGGAGAGAGGGTAAATAGTGTTATAATTTTTGCAAGTAATTTGTCAGAATTTTACTCTGTTAGTAAAACCAAACAATAGGGAAGTAAAGCTTGGCCAACAGCAAAAAATATACACTAGTACAAAAACTGGAACAGGTCGCCCAGAAAAATTGTGGATGCCCCATCTTTGGGAAGGTTGGTTTTTGAGTAACATGGTCTAGTGGAAGGTGTCCCTGCCCATTGGAGGGGGGTTGGAATCTTTAAGGTTCTTTCAAATCCAAACCATTCTATGATTCTATGGAAACAGACAAATTTATCTTCATATCAGAAGTGAGCAAAATCATATTTATAGCAATATCATCCAAATAGAAGATATGCATTCATTCTCTATTATATTCTCCTGCTTTATGTAAAAAGAATGCTGCATATAAATTTTAGATTTTAAAAAATGATGTTTTTTCAGCAGGAACAGATATCACAAGCACAATATCCACCTTCCTCAGGTATGATGATTTAAACTTATTTCTTCATAAGAATGCCTGTATATGAAGGAGACATCAGGCAGAAGATAGGACTATATGGTAAAAAGATGATTTTTCACAATATTTTTCTGCAGTTTTACTTATATATCTGTTAGACAAAATGTATCCAAGCTACGTCATGAAATTTCCCAAATGTAAACATTATTCAAAAAGAAATATTAATTTCTTAAAACATATTTAAGAAAAATGAATTGTTCCACTTTATTTCCAGGAAATTATTCAATTTACTGTTAACTGAAATCAAACAAGGTATTCATATTAGTTTGCTTTCATGCTTTGATTGCTTCCTGCAATGGCAAGTATTCAAAAAGGTTCAACAGACACTCACACAATAATTATGGTAGTAAAATACTCTTTACAGAAAAATAAAATATACGAAGAACTTCCAAACATGTTAGTACACAAAATAAAATGGAAATGTTTAATTATTCTTATTGTTACTATAATTAATATCTACCTTTTTAAGAATATTGATTACACAAATATTATATATTAAAGGAATGCAAATGTTACACTGCTCTGGAAAGGATACAGATTATAACATGATTTTTAAATCAAAATACTTTTAAAATGAATAAACAACCTTCTTCCCTTTCAAGAAAACTGTATATAAAAGTATATAAAAAATAGCATATTTTTTACTAAAATTGTTAAGTCAGTTTGTATGAAGCAAGACTATAATTATTTCCAAAAACACAATTTTTGCTTGTGTTAGTTATATTTGCAAACTGTTATTATACTTTTCTTTTTTAAAGTTGCATCTTGTTAACAAAAAAGACTTTGCAGATCTTACATTACAGAAGTATTAAGCATCTTATTAAGCATTAATAAGCATTAATATTAATAATATTAATATTAAGCATTGGCTGTTATTATCTGAATAATAACAGCCAATAGAAAGTATTACTATATTGACATTTTGACTTAGAAAATGACACATACATGTATATTGGGAATAAAAATAGTGCTTCAATAGTTATCTACCATTGGAGGATAGCTTTCAAAAATGATGCAATCATTTTTTTTTTTTTCCATAGTTTTTCCATTGGGGTCACAAAATTTTTGTCAATACATTAAACATACTTCTCACTGTTAGTGAAGGACTGATTGCATCTTTTTTCTTAGTAGCTTCAGATCAACCACACAGAGATAGATTTTTAATAGATATCTGCAAATTTAGATAAAAGTCATCTCCAGGTATAGCTTGCTTATGTACGACGCCAGCTTATTAAGGTTGTAACATCTGTTCATTGCTCTATATTTCAGCTCAGGAATTGAGAATTATGCTGCTTCTGTTGCTCCCATGGAACTGACTGCACTGCATGGGATGGCTCTGGGAGGCAGGAGAGTGACAGATAGCCTACCCAAAAACAGTTGCTCTCTTAGCCTGGCCTGGCTGCAGTTACAGTACTTGATTCAGTATTCAGCCTGCCTATAATTCTAAAAAGATTGATGGTGGAAATGTAATAGTAGATATGCCTGAAACTGAAAAGAAAAAGCACAAATTTGCATATTCTTAATATTGACATGTGAGCCATCATCTATACATCAGAAAACAATAGAAAAGTTCTTCATGCAATATTACATGTAAAGAGGAGATACAGCTTTCTTGACATTTACTTATCCACTATTGTGTTTGCACTCGTATTTTAAGCAGAATCTCAAAAAAGCTATGCAGCGTAAACATAGTATAGGGTGACAGTGAAGTACTTTCAGCTCTGATATTAACTCAGAAGGATGTTAAAACCTGCATTTTGCATCAAAAAATGTGAAGAGGAGGAATGGCAAAGATCTGAAAAAACAGGAAGGTAGGAATTAAGCTAACTGTAACCAAAACATCTGGTTTGAAACCTGCTCTGAAAGGTCCTTGGAAATAGGGCCAGAAAGGAATAGTCCACTGGCATGATTAATTGTTTTGGTAGATCGTTCTACGAAGAGTTTTAGCTGATGTCTACCAATGGCTTTGGAATATGTAACTCTTTCAGAGGAAAATACCAAAGAGCAATCAAGTTAAGAGAATATCAAATAATAAAGTGATATTTCAAAAAAAAAAAAAAAGTTAAAAGTAATGTAAACAACTAATAGGCTACTCAGTATGTTACTTGTAAAATCATACCACTATGTAGCACACAACACAGTGTGAGGAATTCTATCCTGGGAAGTTCTGAGACTAAAAAGTCTAGCAGGAGGGAGTGCCAGCAAAAATTCCTTGTGATGGATATACCCTATCACTGCAATAACATGGACTAAAGGATATAAAATAACATGGACTTTGGATATAAAAACAATGCTTGGGAATGTAAACGTCATGGCCTACTGGGATAAAATCACTCAAGTAATTGAGTGATAATAAGTGATTGAGTGAAAATAAAATAAAAAAAATAAAAATCAAATGACCAGACACACTTCCCCAAACCTCTGACAACTCATTCCTCTGCCAGTGAAGAAAGGAGAGGTAGAGATAATTTTTCTGACTTTTTGGTCTTCTTTGCATTAAGTCCTTTGTCAGAGAAGCAATAAATATCTATACACCTTCACATGGGCCCAACTGTTGCACAGAAATTAATGTACACATTTTGCCTGTCCTGACCTAAGCTAGAAAATCCAGACTGAAGCAAAGAAACTATATAGCTGCACTGATGTAATTTATGTGACTATATTCAGATAGTGTGTCTAGTTCTGATCTCCATAATTCAACAAAGATGTAGATAAAGTGGGAAGCATTCATAAAAGAGTCACAAATGTGATAAAAAGTTCAGAGTTCTCCCTTAAATTGACGAGTCCAATGCATTTAGCTTATCAGAGGGAAGATTAAGGGATGACTGAGTTTATAAATAACTTCAAAGAGAACAGAAATGTCATTAAGGTCTCCTGGGTTTGGGATATAAACTGGAAGCAATGAGCCAGGAGTAAGTATGCAGTTCAAAGTAACTTAAACCAATGTAATTTCAGGCAGCTATGTTCCTATTTTCTGTGCCACCCAAGAAAGCACCTTCCAGCCTCATCATCTCTTTGACATCAACAGCGGTACATAGGCTATATATAAGTAAACCCATACACAGATCTGACCTCACTGAAACTCACAGCTTTTAGAGTTGCTAGGTCTTTGGTTACTTAAACATTTTCTGTATCATCCATTTTTCATGTCACACAGTTCTGTGGGCTTGTCCCAAAATTTAAAATCAGTTAAAAGATTTCTAATGAGTTATCAGATTTGTTGAAGACTTGGAGTAATTCTAAAATGAGATATTTGAAAAAAAAAAAACCCACAATTTTTGTTTACTTCCAACAGAAGTTGAATTTAGGTTTAATTTTACTGAAACAAGAATAATTATCTGAAACCACGTATGTTGCTGTAATAAAAACAAATATGGAATAAAAACAGTTTGTGAGAAATGCTATTAAAAAATCAAATCATGTACTAGCAGATCAATTTTACTCTTCTCTATCCTAATAACTAAGAAACCTATCAATAAAGTTATTTATATTAGCACCTTACATTATTTTTAGAAAAGAGTAATTATGTTGTACCTTTTCTGTGATATACTTTTTCTACTCTTGAAGGAGAAAAAAGAGACTGATAGCTTTGAAAAGGGTTGGATATATACATAGTGGAAGTATTAGCAGAAAATTGATGTTTTTAATTAACTTTGGTTTTAAAATTGCCAAGACAAAGAGAAAATTACATTAATTCCATTTTTATTCTGTCTTGGTGTTCAACTATTTATTGTGGAAATTACTTCTGTAATTTATCAGACTGCAGCTGTTTTTACTGAAGTAAGATTGGACACATTTTCTGCAATTATTTTCTCTTTTGTAAGTAGATATTAACAGAGTTATTATCTACGTAGAGTTAAATGCACACACACTTCCATTCTAGCTTAAACATACCTTCTCCTCAATAAAAACATATATATGTTAAACAGCTCATATATATTAAATAATTCTTTAAAATAAATCTTTTTAGAGTGAGTGAGTTTCATTATACTACTGGTAAAAATTAATATTGTATTGTTACTTCTTCATAAAAATAAAATTCCACCATTTGGCATTATCAACACCTTATTTGATGTGATTGCTAATTGAGTGATATCATAATTAGACTAGCATGTAAAATAGCTAAACACAATATAAAATGAGACAGGAAATAACTGGCTTCTTTTCCAAAGGCTAGGTACAACTCAGAGCTCTAAAGACAGAACTGCTATTTACTGCTGCAGCTCTGAATGGCAGTCTAGAAATTTTTCTCCCTGTGTCTGTTACAGTTTTAAGTTAGAAATATATTAATCAGGATATAAATAATATTAATTTACCTTCAGCCTATATATAAGCAAACCAAAACAGTGTGACTAACAACAGTATTTAAGAATTCTTTTTAACCTTGTAATGGTGCAGCCAGACTCAACACACAAACATTTTACATAAGCATGAGAGCAATCTGATTACCAAAAAGGAGGGATAGGCAGGGCAGGTGAGGTAGAGGTGTTATGCTGTATGTAAAGGAGAGATTCACAAAATCACAGAATCATCTAGGTTGGAAGAGACCTCCAAGATCACTGAGTCCAACCTCTGACCTAACACTAACAAGTCCTCCACTAAACCATATCGCTAAGATCTAAATCTAAACATCTTTTAAAGACCTTCAGGGATGGTGTCTCAACCACTTCCCTGGGCAGCCTGTTCCAATGCCTCACAACACTCTCAGTAAAGAAGTTCTTCCTAATATCTACCCTAAAATACGTCTGGTGCAACTTTAGTCCATTCCCCCTCGTCCTGTCAACAGGCACGTGGGAGAACAGACCAACCCCCACCTCACTACAGCCTCCTTTAAAGTACTTATAAAGAGTGATAAGGTCTTCCTGAGCATCCTATTCTCCAGGCTGAACAACCTCAGATCCCTCAGCCGCTCCTCCTAGGACTTGTTCTCCAGACCCCTCACCAGCTTCGTCGCCCTTCTCTGGACTCTTTCGAGCACCTCGATGTCCTTCTTGTAGCGTGGGGCCCAAAACTGAACACAGTACTCAAGGTGCAGCCTCACCAGAGCCGAGTACAGGGGGACAATCACTTCCCTAGACCTGCTGGCCACACTGCTTCTTTCTCTGTTGGCCTTCTTGGCCACCTGAGCACACTGCTGGCTCATATTCAGCCAACTATCCACCAATACTCCCAGGTCCTTCTCCGCCTGGCAGCTTTCCAACCACTCATGTCCCAGCCTGTAGCTCTGCTTGGGGTCATTGCGCTCCAGGTGCAGGACCCGGCACTTGGCCTTGTCGAACCTCATGCAGTTGACCTCAGCCCATCGGTCCAGCCTATCCAGATCCTCCTGCAGAGCCTTCCTACCCTCGAGCAGATCGACACACACCCCTAACTTGGTGTTGTCTGCAAACTTACTGAGGGTGCACTCGATCCCTTGCCATTAGGGATCATCTGGTGACAGATGGTCACCAGTGGTATTCCTCAAGGCTCAATTCTGGAGCGAGTTGAAAGCTTCTGGGTGAAGATTACAGGGAATGGACAGCAAAGCAGATGTCATCATGGGGGTCTACTATAAACCACCAACCCAGAACAATGGCACAGATGAACTATTCTACAGGCAACTGAGGGAAATTTTGGGACCAGTTGTCACTGTCCTGATGGGAGACTCCAGCATCACAGACATAAACTTGGAAAATCATACTGCCACAACAAGTATGGGAAATTCCTAAAGCATGCTGAAGACAACTTTCTGTCTTAAGTACTGAGTGAGCCAACTAGGAAAGGTGCCCTCCTAGATATGTTGTTTGAGAATAGGGAAGGCACTGTGGGAGATGTCATGGTAGATGGCTGTACTGGTTTTGGCAGGGATAATTTTATTCCTAGTGGCTCTTATGTTTCATGTTTTGGATTTACAAAGAGAATAATGCTGTTAACACACTGATGTTTTATTTGTTGCAGAACAGTGTTTACACTAAATCAAGGGCTTTTCAGCCTCTCATACCGCCCTGCCAGTGAGGAGGCTGGGGGTGCACAAGAGGCTGGGAGGGGACAGAAACAGGACAGCTGACCCGAACTGGTCAAAAGGAAAATCCCATATGACGTGTGGATCATATGACTTCATTCAGGACAATAAAAACTGGGAAGGTTGGCGCAGGCAGGAGGACTGCTGCTTGGCAACTGGCAGGGCAGGGCATTGGTCAGTGGGTGATGTGCAATTGCATTGTGTATTACTTCTTTTTTATATATGTTTATTATTGTTAATATTATTTTCCCTTCATTTTCTACCCTACTAAACTCTCTTTATCTCAAATCATGAGTTTATATTTTTCCCTTCCAATTCTCACCCCCATCCCACTTGGGGAGGGGAGTGAGTGAATGTCTGTGTAGTGCTGAGCTGCCTGCTGGGTTAGACCACAACAGTTACTATCTTGGCTGCAGTGATCATAAATTAGTTGACTTCAACATTTTTGGTGTAAGGAGAAAAAAGGTCAGCAGAGTTGCCACCATGAGAACAGACTTTAAGCTTGTGAGGGAGCTAGTTAGCAGTGTCCCTCAGGAATCTGCTTTAGAGGAATTAAGGGTCCATGAGCTGTTTGCTTGTCAAAAAACACCTTTTAAAATCCCAGAAGCAGACAATCTCATTGTGCTGCAAGTCAAGCAAGTGGGGCAGAAGACTAGCCTCTCTGAACAGGGAATCCTTCCTGGAACTAGGGCAGAAAGAGACAGTATATGACCTGTGGAGGCAAGGTCTGGCTTCACAGGGAGATTGCAGAGCTGCAGTTTGCATTGAAAGGTAGAAAACAAGAAAAGCAATACCCAACTTGAGTTGACACTGACCAGTGTGGTGTCAGACAACAAAAAAGACTTTTTGAAGTATGTTAACAGCAAGAGGAGGTCAAAGGGAAACATTAGACTGATGCTTGGAGCAGATGGTCACTTCAAATGTAAGGAGGAAAAGGTCAAGGCCTTTTTTCCCAATGTCTTTTTTTACCTTAGTAACTTACAAGGGCTTCTGGGCTGCTGAGACCTAAGTGTTGGAGGACCATGACTTTCCATCTGTGGTCACTGAAATTGTAAGGAAACGGCTGTATCAACTTAATGTTCCTAAGTTCACGGGGCCTGATGGCATTCACCTCAGAGTGACGAAGAAATTAGCAGCAGTGTTCTTATTAGGTGGTCCCCTCTCAACAATTTACCAAAGGTCATGGGAGTCTGGAGAGGTCCCTGCTGACTGAAAGCTAGCTAGCATTATATCCATCTACAAAAAGGGCTTGGGACAAGAACCTACATACTTGTAAGTCTAACTTCAGTCCCTGGAAAAGTTATGGAGAAGATTGTCCTGGGGGATATTGAAAGGCACTTAAAGAACAAAGCTGTTATCAGGCATAGTCAACATGGGTTTATGAAGAGAAAGTCCTGCCTTATTAATTTGTTCTCCTTTTATAATAAGGCCACCCACTTGGTGAATGAAGGGAAGGCAGCTGATGTAATCCTTCTGGATTTCAGTAAGGCCTTTGATATTGTCCTTCACAGTACCCTCTGGACAAATTGTTCGGCTGTGAAATAAATGTGTTCATTCTATGCTGGGTGATGAATTGGCCCAATGGTAGAGCTCAATGTGTTATAGTAAATGTGGCTGACAGATGGTCACCAGTGGTATTCCTCAAGGCTCAATTCTGGAGCGAGTTCTGTTCAACATTTTTATCAATGATGCACGATTGAAACTCACCAAGTTTGCTGTTGATACTAAACTGGGAGGTGCTGTTTGGTCCCTGGAGGGACAAGAAGCCTTGCAGAGGGATCTAGACAGATTAGAGCACTGGAAGATTAGGAATGGCATGAAGTTCAACAAAGGAAAATGCTGGGTTCTGCTCCTGGGAAGGAGTAATGACAGACACAATTACAAACTAGGAGACAAGGGGCTAGAGAACAGCTCAGCAAAAAGGGATCTGGATGTGCTGGTTGACGACAGGCTCAACATGAATCAGCAGTGTGCCCTGGCAAGCCAAGAGAGCAAACTGCATTATAGGGTGCATTTAACACAGCATAGCCAGCCAGCCAAAAGAGGTGATTTTCCCACTATGGTTTGCACTGGTGGAGACTCATCTTTAATACTGCATACAGTGCTGGTCTTCAAAATATAAAAAGGATGTTAAAGTACTTGAAAGCATCCAGAGAGGGCAACAAAGCTGTTTTTTTTACCAGCTTGGATGGAAGTCATGTCCTATGAGGAGAGGCTGAGAACACTTGGTTGTCTAGTTTTGAGAAGAGGCTAAGAGGTGACCTCATAGTTCTCTGCAGCTTCCTGAGGAGGTGAAGTGGAGACTTCCCTAAGTGTCAGTCTCTTCTCACTGGTAGCTTTTGACAGGACACACAAGAATAGCACAAAGCTGTGCCAGGGGAGGTTCATACTATATATATGGAAAATTCCTCTATAGTGAAGGTTGTCAAACACTGGAACAGGCTTCCTAGAGAGGTAGTTGATGCCCCATGTGTATCATTCTTCAAGAGACATTTGGACAATGCCCTCCATAATAACCTTTAACATTTAGTTACCTCTGAAGAAGTCAGGCAGTTGGACTAGATGATCTTTGAAGGTCATCTAACTATTGACATCCAGCTGAACTGTTCTATTCTATTTTATTCTAAAGGCAAAGAAAGATGAATATAGTTGCACACAAAAGGTACCCAAGTAGCAAAACATTGCTAAAAGGCAAGATAAGCACAAGGGGCTACGAATAGCCAGCACATCATCCTGAATACACAAAGATGACTGGCAAGACAAAAACATTAAAAGATGTAATACTACCAATGAGAACAAGATATCTGTTTGTCAGGGAGTGGAGAAAAAAGCTTAAAATTGTCAGGCATATGGAAGGAAGATCAGACAAAAAGAAGATAAGCTTAGTGTAGTTCAACATATCAAATAGTTCTCATGGCTCCTCACCTTGACCTCAATGACTATGAACCAGCAAAGATTGCAGCCATCAGCTCCAGGGTATTATATATTCACAGCTCAATTAGTATGAGTTCTCAGTGAGGTTGTATGTGTAATGATAATTAATATTATATAACATTTAACCAGTAGCACAAACTTTTCAAGTGATTTTAACAAATTTACTGAAGTTTAATTTTATAATTTGAAAATGACCTAATTTTCAGTGTTCTAAACATCCCACCACAATGATCTCTAATGCAGTAAGTGATAAATATACACGTTTTCAGCTGCAAAATAGCATCTGAAAGGCAATCTGAACACCTAAATCAGGTATTTTTTTTGGTATATAGGATTTGTGTGAAGGTGTCTTGTGTAACATCCTTTTTACATGCATATATATTCCTCTCAAACTATGTTGAAAACAAAATACACACTTTAATTAAAAAAAAGTAAAAATAAACTATTACTCACTGTTGTAAGTGATGTTAAATCCACGTCCTGACATGGAATGGTCAGCTTGAAACTCCAGCCTCAAAATATGACCATTACTGGTAAGATGGGAAGGAACTTCAGCACCAGTAAATGTTCCTATTATAGGAGAATCTGGAGAGTCACCATCTTTAACTGCAAGGAAGTCAAACTGAGATTCCAAGTCAAAGTCATTAAAAGAGAGATGGATTCGGCTCCCAGGGTCTGAAATTATTGTCCAGATACAATTTAAGTTATTTCCATATCCTTCTGGATAATCAGGTGAAAGAACAGTTCCCACTGGTGCAGTGAAATTGGAAAGGCAAGGAACTGCCAAAAAAAGAGACAAAGACATTAGACAATAGAAGAAAACAAATTAAGAATGATTTATTTTATTATAAGAGATCTTAAAACTTGGTTGTTATCACAACTGAATAATTCAGCATTTGTTACAATCAGGTGTGAAGCCACAAAGGAAGGTTGTTGAGTCTTCAGGTAATAATGAATAGCCTTGTTGCACTGGAAACCTACAGCAGTCCTTATAATGTACTCATGTTCAACAGTCCTTAATCAGTTGGCACTACTTATTTTCTCCTTTAGAGAACTGTTTATATGAACAGACCTCTCACAAAGCCCACTAAGTTTCAAAGGGTCAAGAGTACCCTTATCATTTGTTGTTTACACAGGAGCTCAAGATATTAACTAGCCTCAAAGAGACAAAAGAGTTGTTTTGCTATCACCAGGATAATATTTTATATTCAACCATTTCAGTTAAGCCATATTAAATTGCAAGGATGAAAGCAACTGATTGCACTCTGTATATATTTGATCTGTACTATTTTAGTGGAAATGTTAAGAAAGAAATGTGTTGCCACAGACACTTATCTCAACATTATTTTTACTTATGTTGCATAATGTAAATGATAAATGATCATAGACATGTATAGCTCTAAATTCTAAATTGTGTTCCAATATAAGACATGGGGAAAAATCCTTAAATAATTTAAACCCTTGATTACAGTTCAGCAGTTGGTAATCTAAGGAAATATATTACCTTAAAAAATCTACAGCTTCCCATAAAAAAGACAATAATAAAATATTACATCTCAGTCTATGACAATTCATATCACATAAAGGCAATTCCTTTAGTACTACTACTACTAATAAAGTATTTTAACAGTTCTAGAATTTTTATTAGGCATAGCCTTTAGGGAAACCCACCACTGAACAAAAGCAAATTCATTCTGTAAGCAGAATTAATTATACTATGCTTTTTAATAAATCATACAAATTATTATCTATAATTGAAAATACATTGTAATGCTATGTATCATAAAATAATAATAACAAAAGTTTTGTTACATACAAATACAAATTGGTATATTTGCAGACCACTGGTTATTTTCTTGGCAAATGATAGATTTCTCTCCGATTAATTCAAATCCAAACTGACACTCAAATCTTAAAACATCCCGGTTGGAAAATCCATCCCCTTCTCTGATACCATACAGTGGTGTTCCAGGATCCCCACAGCTTTCCTTTTCAATTTCTGTTGAAATAAAAATAATAAAAAAAAAAGAATAAGAATAAGAATAAGAATAAGAATAAGAATAAGAATAAGAATAAGAATAAGAATAAGAATAAGAATAAGAATAAGAATAAGAATAAGAATAAGAATAAGAATAAGAATTTACTTCTAGAAGAATAAAACATATAGTACAAGCAAATGAAGACTTCACATAACACCTGCTGAAATGCACCACTGAGTCTGATTCTATGCTCTAACTTCCTATTGAGGAAATTCTGTGTAAGGATTTTAGAAAAATCAGAGCTCTTTGTGTTAATAGGGCACTTCAAATTAAAATCAAATGAGCAAAAATATTTCTATTTACTTAAAAAAAAAAAAAAAACAAACACAAATTAGACAATAATAGTATCAAGCAAAATACTATTCGCATTATGCAAGCATTTAAAATTTATGACTGAGACCAGTATCCCACTCTGTCAAACACTGTCCAAATTCCAATACACATTAAATTAATGAAACAATGAAATAGAGGGGGGAAAAAAAAAAGAGAGAGTAGGAAGGGTCCTCAGAAGGTCTCTAGGCCAAGCTCCTGCTCAAAGCAGGCTCAGCTCTGAGGTCTAACTGAGGTTGCTCAGGACTTCTTTTCCAGTCAGGTCTTGAAAATCTCCCAGGATGGAGAGACAGTTGTGGGCAATCTCTTCTACTGCTTGACTGCCCACATGGGAAAAACACTTTTATGCAGTATGATCTTCTAATTTTAATGGCCATTGTCTCCCATCCTCCCATCATGTGTCAACGTTAAAGGCCTCTGTCTTCTTGATATCCTCCTCGTTAAGTACTGTCAGGCTGACATTAAGCCTCACTTCTCCAGGTTGGGCAAGCTGAGCTCCCACAGGCCCTTCTCACAGGGCAGGAGTTCCAGTCCCCTGAGCACCTCTGCAGCCCAGTTCCAGTTCCCTGAGCACCTCGACAGCCCTCCACTGAACTCAATTGATCTCTTGATCCACTCAGTCGATCTGTCCCTCAAACCTGGATGCAGTCTAATGAATGCCAGGTAAACAAGAATAATCACTTCTATCAATCTGTGCTGATGCTATCACCCTTTCTCTGCTGCCAAGGGCCTTTCTGAAGAGACTTTCCCCACCCAATGTTGCCAGGAGTTATTCATTCCCAGGTGCATGGCTTTGCACCTGACCTTGTTGAATTTCATTGAGTGACAGCAGGCACATTCTTCTGGTCTGCCTAGGTTCCTCTGGATAGCATCCCTGTTTTTGAGCATATTCAACTGTTTCAGTTTTGTGTCATCTGCAGACTTTGTGAGAGTGCACTCCATAGCGTCTTCACAGTCCATGACAAAATGGAATATGACAGAGTATGCTTCTGTAGTACTCTTCTTGCTCCTGGTATTCAGGTACAGTATTAACTACATTAACTACTAACCTCTGTCCTTTCATCCAGTCTTACCACCACCACCACCTTTGGACTTTCACACATCTGGTTATCTTCCATCCAAGTCAGGACATTATATTTACTACTTGGGATGAGTGGACAGAGTCTAAAGCCCCAATAAGGTTGGCACAGGCAACATCCACTGCTCTCCCCTTGTCCAGTGATCTAGTGATTTATTATAAAGGACAAACAGAGTGGTCAGATGCGATTACCCTTGGTAAATTCATGCCGAATGTTCCCATGAATGTTCTTTATGAAATGGCTTCCAAGAGGACTTGACCTGTGACCTTGACCTAGGAGTTTAAATAAAGATGACCAGGCTGCAGTTGCAATTGCGCAGGTCAAGTTTTTGGCTTTTGTTGAAGATGGGTACAACCTTTTTCCAGTCTTTGGGGATATCTCCTCTGCTCCACAAACTGCCAGAGATGTTAGAAAGTGACCTTGCAAGAAGATCCCACAGCTATCTCAGCAACCTTGAATGCAGTCTGTCATGTCTCAGAAACTTGTAGGGAAATTGTTATGCTCAAGATATGAAACTTTGGTTCATCATCATTGTCCTGGTTTCAGTTAGAACAGAATTAATTTTCTTCCTAGTAGCTGGTGGAATGCTGTGTTTTGGTTTAGGATGAGAAGAGTGCTGATAACACCCTGATGTTTTAATTGTTGCAGAGCAGTGCTTATACCAAGCCAAGGACATCTCAGCCTTTTGCTCTGTCCTGCCAACAGGCAGGCTGGGGGTGCAGTAAGAGCTGGGAGGGGACAGACCCAGGACAGGTGACCCAAACTAGCCAAAGAGGTATTCCATACCATCTGACGTCATGCTAAACAATATATAGGGGTGGCTAGCCGGGGGGAGGGGGCCGGACTGCTCGGGGTTAGGCTGGGCATCGGTCAGCGGGTGGTGAGCAATTGCATTGTGCATCACTTGTTTGTACATATTATTATTACTTTCCTATTATCACCATTGTAACATTATTGTAATTATTGTTATTATTATTTTGTTATTATTATTTTCCTGTCTTATTAAACTGTCTTTATCTCAACTCACGGGCTTCACTTTCCATTTCTCTCCCCCGTCCCAGAGAGGGAGGGGGGAGGGTGAGCGAACGGCTGCGTGGTATTTAGCTGCCAGCCGGGTTAAACCACGACAGTCATATAGATTCATCTTCTATAAACACAGAAAAATTGTACATAGGTAATGGAGATTCAGGACAAAATTATTTTCTCTGTCTAACCCAGTTATAACAAACTTCTTTCACAAGGGGTCCTAACTACAAAAAAAGGACATAAATTTTAAAATAAAATTGATGCATAACGTGCATTAGCAGTAGCAATAAGTATCCCTAAACTGTATTTTGAACATTTCACTTTAAGAACATTTTTTTGAACATTTCACTTGCTGTCAGTTATTCCAGGTTTCCACATTTGTTAGTTCAACAGTGAGGGAATAGCAAAACAAAACACTACAACAACCAGCAATTATTTCAATTTTCACTCAACTAAGTTTTCTAGAGTCATATTGTCATCTACAGAAGCCTCATTTCTGAAATCCTTCTATTATTGCTCTGAACACAACTGAAACATGACAAAATCAAATTTATAATGTTAATTTCAACAAGGCAATTAAAAGGAGTTGAAGATTTGAAGACTGACTCTTCTTCTAGAGGTTTGAAAGGTTTTGTTATTCCATTTGATTAAAGAAAAATCAAACCCAACCAAAAACCTAACAAAGCATAATAAATATCAACACTTATTACATGTATTTTTTCAAACACTCCTAGGAGGAGGAGAATATGATTCATAATTAAAGAAAGATAAAAAACAGGTTCAGACTCTCGCCCCAAAATATACTAATAATACATAATAAAGGTTAGAGCTGGTCTGAACAAAATATCTTAAAACATCGTAACGAAGACAAAAACTCCATCCTCCTACCTGCAATGTTGATGAGACTGTGAATGTCAAACTGACAGAATATAAAACTGTTAATTGCCAAAGGGAAAAAATCTAGGCTATCCTGGGAAATTAATAATAATCTAAGTACCTCAGTCATCTCATATTTTGTTTGGGTAAACAAATATATTCTATAAATATTAGTTCTCCAACAAGTAATTACAGCAGGTAACATTATGTAGTTTTCTCACAGAATATATGATAAATGTCTTTATATCTACTTCTATGTATTATCTTCTGGGGCTACTGTTTTGAAATAGTTACACCAATGGTTTTCTCTAATTACTATTTTATACTAAGCATACTAAGAGTTTCTATGTCTTTTTGACACTTTTAATAAAAACATAATGGACTGAAGCTGATACAGTGAGCTTGCTCATCTTGTCTCCTACCAGACATTAAGAAGACTTAAAGGAATTGGTTCTGCATTTCAAAAGATCTTATGTAGAGTATAATTATTAACAAGAGTAAGTTGGGAAAAAAAAAAAAGAAAAGTATTTATCTTATGTATGTTATGTATGTGTGAGAAAGCATCCATAGGTTCTTTTTTTTTTTTTTTCACTTTTATAAATGGCATTAAGTCGACCAAGATGTTATTTAAATGACAGTTTAAAATGAAATAAACTATCCACAATCTCAGTTTGTATCTGTTTACATTTACAGCAATATTTTTTTTATTACTTTAACCTTTTCTGCACACCTTGCTTATGCTCTACACTCTAAATTTCACGTTAGTATCAGTTCATTTCTGAATTTTAAACAGAACACTTTTGTGTCATTACTTAGTTCTTCCTAAGAGTAGAAATGATAGCTATTTCTTGGATTTAAGTACAAACAGCTTTTGGATTTGTTTGGAGAATGGTAATGATCTTTCTTAGAAAGGAAAACAAAAGAAAACAAAACAAAAAAAAACCCTGCTTACTGGGCATCAGTATATCAGTCAGATAATCACATTTTCAGTAACATGATCTTAGGATAGAGTACTATTATAGCTTTGTTTGAAATCCCTACAAGGGATAAATGATATTCAGATTCACAAATTTTGCTGCTAGCTCTTCAAATCTGTTTCAGCTTCCCTGAACTGAATATGTTTCAGTAACTCCTAAAAAGTTAGTTTCAGAGCCTGACAAAGTCTCATTTCTTGTTATGAACAAGTTCCTTACTGAAAAAAATAAATTTGTAATAAAGGAAATACTTCATGGTTGTTTAAGGTTATCACAATAGACTTTAATACATTTCACTGAGTAATGCCATCAATAAAAATTATTTTTTCAACAATATATAAATATAGATAGATATATATGACATAGATTGAGATGATAGAGATAGATAGAGATTAGATAGAGATATATAGATATAGACATATAGATAGGTATAGGTACAGAGGAGAGAGAGAAAGAAAAGAAACTTCAGTACGATTCACCAGACAAGAGAAATAAAAGGCATTATGAGCTAATATCCTGGAATATAGCTGCATTTAAAGAATCTACCTCTGTAACTTTTTGACAAAAAGCATCACAGATTATAATACAGGTTTTCATACAATACATACAACTTATAACAAATTTGTAATTTACAGCAGAAGTTGTTATAACACATTTTAGTGTTTTTTGTTGGTGGTGGTGGTTGTTTGTTTTTTTTTTAATTTTACTAATATTTTAGTATTTTAGTACTTTTGTGTTTTAGTACTATTACAGGATATTGGATAGTATAACTGTTTGAAAGAAGTCTGTTACATATAATGACTAACTTTGAAAAGTCAAACGTCATCTTACTGCTCAAGCACATTTTTGCAGTTTATTTTATATTTTGGTTACTTTATATTTTTATATTTTGCTTTATGTTATGTTTTATGATTTATTCTGCTTATTGAGATTTGCAGTTCACACTAGATACAGTAAGAGATGGCTAGGATGGATTTGTCATTTTTCTGTGGTCACTACGACCAACTTAAAGTTTTATGATCCAGAACACCAGTATTGCTATTTGTGCCTGAGAAAAAATGACTTATCATAATATTATTTCCATTAGATCATTCTTTCCTTCTTTGTTAAAACAAAATTAAATTAAAAAGCACCTCTATGTGTAATAAGAGTTTGATAAATGAGTAAAAGAGTTTTAATAATTACTCAGGAATCTCAGGTTTAAAGCTATTGATAGGAGCAACAAAAAATGCAATCAGCTTGTTTTCAGAAATTATTTCAAAACTCCACAGGAAAAATAAAAATCAAAGGTTAAAAATTCTGTTGATATTATAATATAGAGATGTGCTAATGCTTTCAGCATAAATCTTTCTTTCCCCACTGCTCCCACCCCCTGTTTCTGAATGCCTGTGTCTAGGGAGAGGGAAAGATGGAAGGGAGTCAGCTGCAACCAAAATATTTTGTGATTTTTTACATATTCCTTCAAAGTCCACTGTACCATGTGGAACATAATGACATGGAAGGGAATTAAAAGAGGCACGAGCTCTTTTTTTGTTAAAGACTAAATCTTGTTGGGATTGTTTGGGATACCCTTATTTTGGAAACTTAGCACTTGAAAGGTGCTAAGTCTACGATCCCAGTGCACTGAATCAAGCTTATAATTGCCAACATATTTTCTAACAACAAATATCAAAGACAGAACCACAGAATCGTGGAATCATCTAGGTTGGAAGAGACCTCCAAGATCACCGAGTACAATCTCTGACCTAACACTAACAAGTCCTCCGCTAAGACAAATCAATATAGGAGGGGAAAAAAAAAAAAAAAAAAAAAAAAAAAAAAAAAAAAAAAAAAAAGGAAAGAAGAAACATAAGGTAATCATGTCATTTTTTAAAAAATTACCATTTTTATTGGGCATCTTACTGAAGGGTTCCATACATTTCCAGTGAAGAACAGAAAGGGAGAACCCAAAACTACAGTACCTATTCGTACAGCGATATCAATTAAGGAATGTTCTTTTTCTCTTATTCTCTGTCTTTCTGAAGGACAGGCATATTCTGGAGGTGACTAAATGGTCCTTGGGGAAAAGAAATAGTCATTTACTACACAAATGCATTTTGACAGAGGGCACTGGAGTTAGGACTTGTCTATCTTACCCTCCTGTAATTCTAAGGGTAAATAAAAGAGGAGAATGTGATTCTTATAGGGGAAAACAATTCTGAAGGAAAAGAGATTACTTCTGCAAGTGAAAAAGTACATACTAAAGATGTGAAATGACCTCAGCAGAGATGCAAAGAAATCTATAGCACTTCATGGAAATATTAGTCAAAGACCAATTAGTATTTAACAACATTTTAACGTAGTGTCCATTTGTTGTTTCACTGACCACATGAATGGAAGTATGACATTATTATTATTATTATTATTATTATTATTGTTATTGTTATTGTTATCGTTATCATTATCATTATCATTATCATTATTATTAAAATTGAATTAATTACATACTATTTGCTGCAACAAAGCATACTGGATTGACTAAATAATGGTATATGAAAAGGAACAGTTTTGGTGTTTAATTCAAAAAGAATAAAGCTGTCTGTTTGATATTTGAATTTTCTATAGCAAAAGCTGCAAATATTCACCGTCATATATTGATATCTGGCATTTTGCAAGACAATGGGGAAAAATCTAAATGATCACACTTTCAAGCACAAAGGTATATATATACCTTTGTATAATTTATTTTTAAAATACTTATTTTATTTTAATTTATTTTAATATATTTGCACAATTCATATATATATACAAAACTGAGTACACCTTATGTATCTAAATTTGGTTGTGAAATAGGTATGCTAGTGTTTCCACTATGGAACTTGCATACTTGAAATCCTAGGAAAAGATATTATTATATATTTGCACAACTTCTGACCACAAAGCGCAAAGTAATAGTATAATCGCTTATCTTGTCTTGAGCATTAGAACTTAAATCATACAGAGAAAAAGCACTCAAAAAGCAGCAAGCCAGAAAATAGTGTCATTTGGGATGATACAAGCAATGTTAAATCATGCCACATGTCTTCACAGTATCTATCTTCAAGAAGAATAATCTTAAAGCTACGTAACAGACAAATAATTTTGAAGCTGTTTCAGCAAGATTTTAGATTTTGCTTTCCAATTTACACAGGAAAAGATTAGATGAGACTTAGTTATATCTGCATGAAATAGAGTTTAGATATTGCTATGATCTGCAAACAAAACAGAAAGCAATTTGAATGATGTTAACAATTACACATTCTCCTAAATATTACCATGTCCATATGCTACTTCAGGTAAAGGAAACTGTTTTGGCTGTTAACTACTACTGTTAAAGCGTAAGTACTTTTATAAGCAAAGGATGGAAGCCATTTACAAAATAAAAGGCTCCAGTGCAGTGTGATTTTTCAGTTGTATTTTAAAGGTTATCAACACTCTTGCTGCACTTTAGCCATCAGAATTTTTCTACAGATTTCATGTCTTAGGTATGTCTAAAAAATAAAAGAGTTGCCACACTTTCCTATCCAGAACACCTATTGCAATGTATTTAGCCTCAATTCTAATTACAGTAGGTTTTATGGTTTGAGGTTTCATTTTGGTTAGTTTGAAAGGAAGATTTGCTCTGACGTGTGTAGTGGCAACTTTTCTAGGAAATAGCAAATGTAAGTATAAGGAATTAATCCTGCACTGCATGCAAATACTTATGGTCTAGAACGTCTGTATCAAAATCAAGAGACAGTACGCTCCACAGTGCCTCCAGCTGTACCGCACTGCCCCAGAGTGAGAATGTTGTAGCACTTTCTTTGTCTGTGCTGCTGGGTGCCCTTATAAAAGAAACAGGTATGCAAAGTGAGGAAAAGAGAGAGGAAGGGCTTTATGCATGCAGCCAGGTCTTCTCCGTGAATGGATTCACAAGATGATAAACATACAGTGTTTTAGGTAGAACACCTGTTAAAGGTGTGATTTTGGAGTAGTCTCTGGAACTTAATTTAGGAGGGTATTTTTTCCACAACTCTTTGAAATACATATTGAAATTTACAGACACCAGTCTTCAGGATGTTTTAAAAATTCTCTTAGCACAATACCGTCTTCATAGTGTGTTATGTTAGCTCTCATTAATACAGTCACTTCAGCCTGGAGGAACTGCATTTGAGTGTTATTAACCAACTTAATTCTCCTTTTCCTGATTGTTCCTTGTCTTTAGGACTAAAGATGGATTACTGGATAATTTAAATAAAGTTTCATCCAACTATTAACATTTTTATTTTAAAGGTTGAAATACAATCCCATGTTCAGGAGTGCTTTATCACACAGTTACATTAAAAAAGCTTCGATAAACACAGCAAACACCTATCAATTTCTGCACTGCTCCATAAAATGTAACTTTTAATAGCAGACAACTATGTTGTGAATTTTACTTATGGAACTACAGAAACTAGGCAACAGCAAAAAAGAATGACTGAAAAAGTAATACCAACGAATCTTATCATCATCTGTTATCCTTTACGATAACAGTTCCAATAAGAAGACACAGAATATTCTGCAGTCCACAGATTACTACTTGGTCTGTCAAAAATAAATCACGGTGCAAGTAGAATCTGAACAAGTATTCTCAATTAATAAAATATTTGCAAGAGAAGTGCCAGAGCCACAGAAATATTCCAGGAAAGATGCTAACAAAAAATGAGTAATAACTTTGGAATATATTTTCCTAATTCTTGACTTTGCGGGTCTTTTTAAAGGAAACAACAACAAAACACAAGCAACAGCTATAATTGCATTTGCAAACTATATACTTTGGACATGTTAATAGTCACCATATGCAGAAATGACTGAGATCGTTTACAAGGCTGCATTAAGCCTGAAACCCATTTATTAGCAGTTACATAAACTCAGTAATTTCTGTCTTTGAATCTTCCTTCTGTAAGTGGATGGGGTATAATACGGTGATTCTCTTTCTTCATTTTAAAATAAGAAGGGTTTTGTTCCACAGATGAAATCCCTTGATTTCAATGAGAAAAGTATAAGCGCATTGTTAAAAACCATAAAGAGAATGAAGGTGAAGAGAATGTGGTCCTCCAATGCTTGCAAAGTATTCTGAGACTATCAAGTAATGAAGTATACTATTTTGCTAATATGAGAAGCAGCAGGAAACTCATCTCTGTCACTGCTGATTTGACTAAGGCATTCCACTGTCAGCTTTAGAAAATCTTTGGGGAAAAAAAGAATGTTTTAATAGATTCAGTAGCTTCATCTCCATCTGCCAGGATGCTTATGAAGACCATATAAATGAAAACAGATCGTTTCAAGGGATTTTTCTGCCATTATACAAGTCAAGCAGACCTGTACATACTCTCTTCACCCTTTTGTTCTGTATAGTACTGCTCTTTTTCTTCTTAATATGGTGTTTTCAGATAGATGTCCAAATGCAAGACTACTGAAGCTATCATCCAGAATTCAGCTCTTCACACATCCAGAAATAATCTGTTCACAACTATGAATGTATTCGAAATCGGTATATCATCTGTAGAACTTTCAAATCTGTTGCTGTTTTTCTTACTAGTAATATGAAGTTGCATCATTTCTGCAACTCTTCTTTAGTAGAATTCAATGAATCTTGTCTTCCAATGCCTTGAAAAACTCATGATGGTTATCTGCATCAGATTCTGAATATATGCGTCACTATACAATAACACTAAGATTTTAATTTGGTAGCATCCTTATCATTCTTAAAAGTTTGCAGTTTTGCTGACCTAAACATCTAGTCAGGATGTGAGACTATTAGTTCCAGCCTGCTTTTCTATAAGAACATTCGAACACTGCAGAATTTTAAGAACATTCTAAAACTTCCCTTGGGTCTTGTCCGACCAGTGCCAATAGGAAGAAGAAAAAGAAAAGTTAGTGACAAATCTATGATGAAGGCATCACATTTTGGATGAAGCAACAAGCCAAGATCAAGGTCATAAAACAGAATAAAATAAAAAGCCTGTAGAGAAACATGTATATAATGTATATATATGTATATATAGTCATTGGTAGCCATTTATATGTATATACACATATATATATATGTAGCTGTTATATATATGTATATAATAAAAATACATGCTGGACCTATAACCACAATTTTTTCTTGTGTGCTGATCTACTCACGTGGGTGTAACAACATGAACACTACAAGTAAATTCCTGCAAAATGCTGAAAAAAAATACAGTAGTTAAGAGAAAAAGACAAAACACCATGAATTTCACAGCTAGAATTAGACAATATAAATTATACAACCAAAAACAATTATCATTTATAGTTGCTTCTCTATCAACTTCACTTTTGGTTGCATCTGTCTGTTTTTGGTCATCTGTCTGTTGACTTTTTCTTGGAAAGTAAGCACAACACTGCAAAATGCCTGTCTGTGGTGGGTCTATATCAGTATACTGTTTGTGACTCATGTTATTCACCCTAGCCACTATTACACTGTTATGCCAAATGATATTATAATATGATGTATTACTGTTATTACTCATGACAAAATTATTAACTCATCAATTATTATTTATATGGAGTTTAGCTCATGATCTCACTTATCTGAGTGAAAAAACTCCTTCATTCCAAGTCTCTTGCTTCCTATACAGAACATAGGCTTCAGATGTACTTAGAATGTCAAAGTGACTTGATTGCTTTCCTACCCAGTGTTGTGTTCCCATGATCCCTCATCCTGCACCTTTTTAGTTTGATCAGTTAGTCTCTTCTGGCCCCATGCACCCAGACATTTTGAAAAGAAAACTAGGGCAGAGTAAAAACAAGCGAATGAATGAATGAACGAACAAACAAAACACAGAGAAGCCTAAAATCAACAGAAAAAGGTAATTACCACATTCACTCTAAAAAGTCAGTTCTGGGTTTACTCCTATAAAAATTATATAGCAAGTTTTTATTGGGTTTAAGTGGTGAGGCATCAGTAGCATGTCACACTACAGTGATGGCCCATGTAAGAAGAGACCAGGAGCTGCCCCTGCATTGGTCAGAGCCAACTCTGGATGGATCCAAGGGATCCACTACTGGCAAAAGCTAAGCCCATCAGCTATACTTGCACCACCCCTGTGACAACATATTTAATAAAGGGTTAAAAAATATTGCACAGCAGCTGTGAGGGAATGAGAAAATGGGAGAGAAACAGCTCTGCAGTCAGTGAAGATGGAGGGGGAGGAGGTGCTCCAGACATGAGGACAGAAGTTCCCCTGCAGCCAATGGAGAGGACAATGCTGGAGCAAGCTGTCCCATTGCAGCTCATGCTGTACTATGTCAGAGAAGATATCAACACTGCAGCCATTGGAGGACCTCACACCGCAGCAGGTGGATATGGCCTGAAGGAATCTGCAGCACATGGAGAGCCACAGGAGCAGACGCAGAGCCAGAACTGCAGCCCATAGAGACAAGAAGCAGGTGGTCTAGCAAGAGCTGCAACCTATGGGATACCCATGCTAGTGCTGGCCATTCCTGCAGGATTGCACTCCATGGTACAGACCCTTGCTGGAATAGTTCTTGAAGAACTGCAACCCACACAAAGGACCCACGCTGGAACAACTTGTGATGGAGTGGAGCAAAGGAAAAGTGTAAAGAAGGAGCAGCAGACAAGTATTATGAAATGACCACAACCCCCATTTTCTATACTGTGCCAGGGAAGCAAAGAGAAATCAGAGAGAAGTTGAATCTGGGATTGAAAGAGTGTGCGAGGCAAAAAGTTGTTTTTAGTTTTATCTTTGTTTCTCACTGCAATACTCTGCTATTAATTGGCGATAAATTAAATTAAACTGCCCTGAGATGAGTCTGTTTTGACTATGATGGTAACTGGTGAGTGATCTCCCTGTACTTAGCTCAACCCATTTGTTTTTTTTCACCTTATTTTCTCCCATTGTCTTGCTGAGAAGGGAGCTTGGTGGGCACCTGGCAACCACATGGTATCCCACCAAAACGTTGCATGTAAAGGTTATTGTTGAATGTAGATTTTTTCAAGTTAAAAATTCAGCACACTCACCACCCCCACCCCCAAAAATAAAGAGAAAAATAGAGATTGCTGGAAGCTCTAATTAGATTACAGCTTGGATAAGGATGAAGCTCTCAGGGATTTTAGTATCTGTAACCTAAATCCTCTTGAAGAAATGAGTAAGCATATGCAAATTAGAATTTTGCAGACTGAATCTGGTTAGATATTCTTCCACTTGCCAAATTTCAGGGAGCTGATCTTATGTGCAGAAATGCTAGAACTTATCAAAAGGGTTGCCATATTATATTTAACGGCTACAAAAGAATGTATTTTCCTGAAGCCATGTTCTTCAAAGCTACTAGTGTGTTTTGCTTCAATCTGCCCTTAAGCACTAGAAATGAGACATCCATCACGTACAGATAATTTCAGCCCAAACAGTTCGACTTTAAAATTTCTAAAATGGTAAAACATAGATTAAACAAACTGGGTTTTATCTTACTTAAGAAAGGATGATTCAACTCCAAACTAATGCATCAGCCTTACCCATAATATGTCTTATTATTTCACTCTCTATTATGGTTAAAATACATGTTAGAAAGAAGATATGATTTGTATACGTGTGGGAGAAAATTATGTAAAGTTAAGAAAAATACTTTCCCACTGTATAAAATAATGGCAAAGATATTGCTATGACTGTGTTCCCAAGACTTTTGAAAAGATATTGAAATACTAGAAAGATGGCAATCTGATGATGAAAGTTTTCCAACCCATGTATTGATATAAATCTCAGTCTATAAGATGTATGATTTATTTTTAATGCACATTTGAACATGAGAAAGTCTCAGAAATATCTAAAGAGTCTGAAACAGAGGTATAAAATTCTAAACTATGCACATGCAATTTAATAGCAAATATTTTAAATATTAAAACAATTAATGACATAAATCAAAATTTTAGCTTCTAAATTGTAAAGATGTTCACCTGACAATTTAATGCTTTTTTAAACTATATGTTCCAGATCTTCTGCAGGACATTGAACATATCCATCCAACAAAGTACAGAAGCACATCAGCTAGTCTTCCTTTTTCCCCTCTAATGTTCTCCTTCTTAGGCTGAGGAGGATCGAGTTAGAGATCATTTAGGCAAACTTGATACAAAATAATCCATGGGCCTGGATGGGATGCAACTGTGAGTGCTGAGAAAGCTGGAAGATGTCTTTGAAAGGTGAGATGCCTGAGGATGGGAAGAAAGCCAATGTCATCCAGTCTTCAGAAAGGGCAAGAAGGTGGAACCAGATATCTACAGACCAGTCAGACCCACCTCCATCCCTGGAAAGGTGACGGAGCAGCTCATCCTGGAAGTCATCTACATGCATGTGGAGGTTAAGGTGATCAGGACTACTCAGCATTGATTCACCAAGGGTAAATCATGCTTAACCAAACTGACAGCCCTCTATGATGGAATGATTGGCTGGGTAAGCGAAGGTGAGCAGTGGATGTTGCCTACCTTGACTTCATCAAGGCTTTTGGCATTTTCTCACACAACATCCTCAAGGGGAAGCTCAGAAAGTGTGGGTAAGATGAGTTGACAGTTAGGTGGATTGAGAACTGGCTGGATGGCAGAGCTCAGAGGATTGTGATAAGCAACACAGTCTAGATGGAGGCCTGTAGGTAGCAATACCAATGTCCCCCAGGGACCAGTATTGAATCCAGTCTTGTTCAGCTTATTCATCTGGATGAAGAGACAGAGTGCACTCTCAGCAGGTTTGCTGATGGCACAAAACTGGGAGGAGTAGCTGATATACCAGAATGCTGTGCTGTCATTCAGAGGGACCTGGACAGGCTGGAGAGTTGGGTGGAGAGGAACCTCTTGAAGTTCAACAAAGGCAAGTGAAGGGTCCTATACCTAGGGAGGAATAACCCCAAGCACCAATACAGGCGTGGGGCTGACCTGCTGCAAAGCAATTCTGCAGGGAACAACCCTGGAGTCCTTGTGGACAAGTTAACCTTGAGTCAGCAATGTGCCCTTGTGTCCAAAAAGGTCACTTGTATCCTGGGGTGCATTAGGAAGAGTGTTGCCAGCAGGTCAAGAGAGGTGATACTTCCCCTCTACTCAGCCCTGGTGAGATCACACCTGGAGTATTGTGTCCAGTTCTGGCCTCCCCAGTGCAAGAGAGACCTGGAGATCCTGGATAGAGTCCAGCAACAGGCTATGAAAATGACTAGGGGACTGGAATATTTCTGTTGTGAGGAAAGGCTGAGCAAGCTGGGCCTATTTACCCTGGAGAAGAGATGGCTGAGAATGGATCTTATCAATGAATATAAGTATCTTAAGGGAGGGTGCCAAGACAATGGGGCCAGACCCTTCTCAGTGGTCCCAGAGGTGACCCTGCTTGAGCATGGGATGGGTTGGACTAGATGATCTCCAGAAGTCCCTTCCAACCTCAGCCATTGTGTGATTCTGTGATTCTCCCCACTCCCCCCCCCATGAAATATACTGAACCTTACTGACAGTTTATACAGCAGGTAAATGTAAATAATTCATTATATCATTATAATAGAATAGAAAATAACATCACAAAATAACATCAATGTTTCAGCCTTCCAGACTGTCTAAAAACAGACTGACTTTTGAGACTGACTCAAAACATTCTAAAGAGCTTTTTATAACCATCCATTAACCTTTCAGTTTGCATTGATCCATGGTACAATGCATTTGTCTGGATTTTAATACATAGACCTCTCAGAAGAAACCCGCACAATTATATCTTGGACTAAAGAATACTTACTACAAGCATCATATTATGAAAGGTCATGTGCATTGGTAGTAAGGCTGAACTGGTAAAAGAAGAAGCAGAATTTATAATCCTGATTTATTAACAAAAACTGAACTAAATTCCGGAAAGCATTATAAATAGGGCTCAAAAAGCTAGGCATAGAATCTTACAGCAAGAAAAATACTAAAATACAGTTAGATTAGAGAAACAGAGATAACTGAAAACAGAGAATTCAGTGCTGCCATGCACGTCTACTCGATGAACTACAAATTTCTACAATTACTTGTAAAAATATTTAGTATAAGTACTGAAGAAAAGCAGACATAGTTTGATGAAGTATGACATAACACCTCATGTAAGAAATATAAATGGGAACCTTCTATTGCTTTTATATATACAGAATGTCTCTCAAATAATATGGCTGCATACAACCTGGTAATGGTTTTGCTATATCAGGACATTTTAGACTACCTGAAAATATTGTAGGAATCTGTCTGGATTACCGCTTATGAGCAACCTGAAGAACTAGTGTCCTTTACCTGATTAATTAGCTTCATGTAAAAGTAACTTTTGACATTTTCTGACCATTCCATACTGGATGAAAAAGCAGGACACAAGGCTTCTACAGTTTATAATCAATGATGAATTTATTGACCAAAGAATATATCAAATGATTAGAGAAACAACTAAGAAACAGCATAGTTGAAAGCTAACATGTATGCAGCATGAATGACTGAGGAATTAAATCTTGGAATGAAACAGGAGGTGCATTAGAATAACAATTCAGGAACAGACTAACTGAAAACATTTTAAAGTTTGTTATATAACTGCTCATTAACCTTTCAATTTGCTGCTTACCTGTCCATACCTAATTTGTCCATGCTATACATACTGGATAATTTTATATTAAGCAGAGGTGTTTTCCACTTTAAATGGGTAATAAGAGTATTGTTACAAATTTACCAAGAAGTGCTACAGGAAACTTCAGTTTTGCTATTATAGAAGTCACTAACAAAAAACACGTTCAGAAAAATCAACATGCCACCTACTGGGATATTTATGACACTGTTACTACACCATTTGACTTGACAGATATCAAACGCCCTTAAAAAGCATTAAAGAATGCATTGTTAAAAACCCTGAATCTTCTTAGCATTGAACTCATCTATAAAACAGACAAAGAAGAAGAACAAAGATAATATTCACCATTGTATGGAGTTACATAAATCCCTGACAGCAATACAAGATTACTTTGTAAATAGACTGTGCAGATTATTCAGAGATGAGCTTCAGTTGTGTGCAATAGCACCACAAGCCTCTCCTGATCAGACGAACTACATATTATTTTTGAAGCAATGTAAAGGATTGATCATGAACAGTCAAATGTATCTAGACCATGTGCTACCACAATGTGAATAGTGGTATCTCTGATTATGCACCTGGGCCAGTACTTTCTCAACTCCACAAGAAAAACACTGAGAAAGACTTGCACCTAGAAGAATTACCATCAAAGTGCTTGAAGATGCAATAACTTTTATTCAAATTGTGTGCGTATCATATGACAGCCCAGTTAAAAGGATTCAAGCAAATGACTATGAATAGACTGATGGACAGAAAAATTACTTTAATCTACCTATTACTATTTTCATGCACCTATTACCCATTCCCCTGCGCCACTTGGGGGAAGGAGGTAGAAAGGAGGGATGGGGGAGAAGAGGGAGGAGGTGGTTTGAGCTTGCTTTTAGTTTCTCACAGCTCTAGTCAGTAATAGACAATAAATTATATTTATCTCCCTATGCTGAGTCTGCTTTGCCTGTTATGGTAATTGGTGACCAATCTCCATGTCCTTAGCTCAACCCTTGAGCCTTTTTTCATCGTATTTTCTCCCTGTTCTCTTGAGAACGGGGAGTGAGAGTGAAGTTGTGGCTCATAGCTGCCCATCAGCATGAAACCACCACAATGGCCCAACAATCTCGAATACCTTATACCAATTCTTCTAGAACACTGAGACTACAGCAAAAATTTTCCCAGCAAAGTAGATGGAGATGATTACAGAGTCATTATTTCAACTGGTTTGCCAGCAAATATAATATACCAGGGCCACAACAAACTCTTAGAACAGAACAGCACTTACGCAGCAATTATATTTACTGTCAGAGCTAGATATTGAAACAAAAGCTGATAAAAAGCTCTGGTTATTTTCCAGTCTCACAACAAGACCCAGTGATTCTGTTGCCTTCACAGCCTGCTCATTTACCTGACCCTTATTTAGGTAAAACATTTAATTGACTTTGTAGGACAATTTAAATAAGCCATGCTTGATTACTGCCTTTCTCAGAAATAACATTTCTGTCACTACCTCATCTGCTACTGCATAGTTCCACACTTCTGAGAATTATTTTCAGAAGAGATCAAAATCTGAAAGTTAGCCATCAATGATTCAAATATCTTCTTAGAACAGGAAAGCTTTCTGAAGACAAGTTGTTCTAGAAGATCACCAGTACACTACTTCCAAGCTAACATAGATATTGAAAATCTCACAAGAAATTTGAAATGAAGTTCAGAAAACAAAACTCAGATAGGAAAGCTTGAAAGGGCATTCACTTCAGATTTTCTTCAGTATTCTACATTGGTAGAGGCTTTTTGTTAAATTATACCTAGTAATTTCTCCTACCTCTGGTAAAAAACAGTAAGTCAAGAAATGCATCTAAGTTATGAGAGAGTATTTTTAAAATGCACTAAATTATTAGTAAAGGTGAATAATATTTCTTTCCAACCTGACAAGTTCAGCAACAATGGAGTTTGGCTGCTGAAGTCCACCAGATCCATTTTAGGTAAAGCAGTAAAAGAAGTTACTAAAACTGAGCTAAAATTAAAGGTGTGTACTACAGAACAAAACTATTATACAGCTAGCTGCAGCACAATTTAAAATAAGAATAGCCAAATGCTATCCTGAAGTAATAGAAAGGATGTTTATCAAGCACTTTTTAGGATGAGCTGCTCTGATGTTGACTAAGTGCTACAAAACTGTAAAGAACATTTTTAAAGTCTTTATTTTTGTCCCTAAAGTGCCATATAACATGATTTCACCTGAAGTTGGTTATTAACCAGCATAAGAAAGAAAAAAAGAAAAATTAAAAAAAAAAAAAAAGAGGAACTTGACCAGTTTTTCTCTTCTGACAGGCATCAAAAAATTATTTGCTTCCCCCATAAGTATGCACTTCTCAGAGTGAAGAAAATTTTGCCTGTACATCTCTCTTTTAAGAATAAATTTAATCCTCTCTTATCTATCGCTTTGATCCACATACTCCAAACATAGTTGTTTAGGATTGTAAGTTGGGGACAAGTTCTATTTTCTGATGCAGCAGAATAAACTACTCACTGTTTTGGAGGAAAAATCACAGGAGAAAACAGCATAAGACAAACACTCTAGACAAACAATAGGCATTGTAGCCAAGAAAAACATGAAGAGACTTTGCTAAGTAAAGAGTAGTCTAAAAGAAATAAGAAATAAAAATATTGTTGAAAATTATTATTTTTCCAGTGAACAAACCAGGTCTGGACATGCAGCATTCATTGATCTATCTGCATAGACTGTCATAAATAATATATTAAATAATAAGTGATATAATAGTTCTGAGGGTAGGTAAATATTCTGCCTCACCTTGTGCAAATTTTATACACTTCTGCATGATATATAGATCTTGTTGTTGCAACAAGTTGATATTTGATGCATTAGAATTTTATTAAAAGTCCTTAAATAACTAAACTTTCATATAAAGTTTCTGGGTCTTAAAATATTGTTGGGCTTCAAAGCGATTCTGGACAGGGGTTATAGGGTATCATCCAAAAATCAGAGGTAGAAGTTTTGTCTGTGATTAACATTCCAGTGCCAGTGTTCTTGACCTTACCAATATTTCATCCTAGTTAGCACACCTTCCCATAGTAAGGTGTGAATCTTATCCTATTAAACTTACTCTCATGTCTTGTGAATGCAGAGTAGACACCCAAGCATATATTTCCCAAAGTGGGAAAGCAGCAAGAACTAAGTGTGTTTAAGACCAGACTAAGTACTTCATTACAAAGGAGGTTTCCTTTCAGTGTCAGAGCTGTATTTTTAGCCTTGGCCTGAACCCAGTGCCCTGCTCCAGAGAGGTTTAGTTCAGAGACTTCAAATCACTGTCTTTGTACCTGAATTAGGGTACAAATAATCATGTATGATTGATGGATAGCACCAATTCCAGCTGAGAGGGTGAAAAAACATGTCTGAGCCTGAAGAGGAATGGAAATGGGTAGGCCATATTCAGTTTGAATACAGTCTTTATTACCCATAAACTTTTTTTTGGGGAAAAAACCACTGAAATCAAAAGACTCACAATAGCCTTCAATAAAGAGGTACTGGATTTACAGGCTATTTTCCTTTCTTGTGACAACTCTTTTTATTACGCTATTCAAAGTTTGCAGTTGCATTGACTATAAAGTGTTGTGTTTGCATTGCAGAATAGCTGACTTACTTAAAGAGTATCTTAATTTATAAACTGATATTAAATATTAATTTATAAACAGGCAATATACATTGCCTGCCATATTCAGGCATTGTTTTGATCAGTCACCTGGTCAATCCCATCCAGATTGATCTGTCAGATATAAAGTGCAGAGTTCACAATTCAGAAAAAATTGTTATAGTTGTCCTAAAGCTTGCTTAATGAAAAACAAATGAATAAAACAAACAAACAAAAAACAACACTAAACATAATTTTGATAAATTGGATCTACTTTGAGCAGATCAAGACCACAGGCAGTGTATTCTTATAATACCTTAGAAATAACCAGAAATCCGTATAAGAGCAAATTCAGAGCAAATTACTTTATAAACTGATTGTCTAGTTTCTTAGATGAGTACAATACTCAAGAAATCTTCTATTAGATCACAAAAAATATGCAAAAAATATTGTAGATATATGCTACAAGTTATGTGAAAATATACCAAATACCCAAAAGGTAGGGCCTCAACTATCTCATGAAGTTATATATCAACACTGAAGCTAAATCATGCAGTCTGTAGTTCATGGACAAGGAGACTAGTCTAACCCAATGAAAGAACTTAAATGATAACATTCTTCTACAAGTTAGTCAACACAGCAATAATTATTATTTATTTATTTATTTTTAAACTCCATCCAGTCATTGGAATGGGAATTTATTAATGAAAACAGAAAATTTATGTTCTTAGACAATACTGGATTTTATAAAGAAGTTGATAAGGAATCCAACATTTCTATTCCTGTCTTTAAAAAATGTCTTTTTTAATTAAAAAAAAAATAAAAAAAAATCCCTACAGTTGTATTTAAAGTCAGGACACTCAAAATCAACCCAAGCAACTGATTAGGTTTAAGAATAAACATCCATAAGCATCATTCATACAACTATGCCATGGTTTTATCTGCTACTTGTAATTTTTATTTACAAGTACTGCAGTGAGGTGGGCTGGTAGGTCTTTACAACAAACATTGCCAAGCGCATGTCCACATGTATCAGTTTTATGGGAGAAAATAATGTATTTTAAAGTAATTTATGAATCGCTTTATCAGTGTCCTTTTCAATGGTCATCAGGACATAGTATTCAAAGAATAGTAGGAATCAGTGTTCCTGAGACCCACAGGCTAAATAGTTTAAACATACAAAGACAGACTGGTAATTAAATTGATAGCAAACAGACTTAGTAAAATATGTGATAAAATAAATAAATAAATAAATACATTTCATATTTGTCTTTGCCTTTATCTCATATATCAGTCCAGCTTCTTTATGTCATCTCTTATATTGCAGGTTATACGTCCCTTATAAAGCAACATGTATGTGTTGAACAGATTGTTTCCTTCACGCTTTGATATTGGTAAAGAGCTTATATTTTTTCTTGTTATGTAAAAAAGTATAGCTGGAATTAAAACATGTCTAGACATTCATGCAGTTCTCCCTACACCTTTCCTTTGTGTGTCCTTGCTCACCACAAGGACACGTACCTCACTATTGCCTCTCAAATCTGCTACTTCTAAACCCCTATCACTTTTAGTAGAAATTAAATTAATTGTTTGTTTTTGCTCTTTTCTCTCCATCTCATGCATCTCTTCGTAGGCAGCTAAAAGATTTACCATCATCTTTTATTCTAGCTATCCCTTTCTCTATTCTCCATCTATCTCAGCTCCACAATTAAGGGAGAAAAAAAATAAATTTAGGACTATTAAAAACAACAAACAAACAAACAAAAAACAGACTGGTGTACTGATAAACTCCAAAAGAGTTTGGAGTATGTTCTGTCATACTACAGTTCTGCATTATTCATCTGGAGGCAAACTAAATTAAGTGGGTTTTCATAGTATGTACAACAAAAAAACTATGAGATTATTCCAGCTTGTCTCAGAACAATGCAAAAGAAATAACAGATTCAGCTGGAACCATATTTTGAAAATACCATTAACTTAAAATTCTTCTGATCTCCTCATAACTACTTTTAGTCAGAACTTGTCATCTTCTCTTTTCTCAAGAATGTGATAAGCAACTAAAGCTAGTTTCTCCCAAAACTGCTTTAGTACACTGGGTTTTAGAAGGCAAAAAGCAAACACTCAACCAAAACAAACAAACAAAAATACTAAAAGCATCCTGAAACACATGGTTGGACTCTGTTAACAGTTGTTTTGATTATTCCAACATTGTTTTTTTTTTTTTAATTGTGGATTTACAACAGCAGAAAAAGGAGGTAAAGATAAAGGTGGCAGCTCATGAAGTACTAACCAGCTTTTTTTAAATGCAACTTCTTTATACTTTTCATCCAATTTCTATTTTCCTTTTATGTTATCAAAATAAGACTGTTCCCAGTTTTTTTTTTTCAGTGAATTATATTCCAATAATTAAACATTATTTTTTCTACATGTGCATCATATCTACCTGAACAGTATTATCAAGATCACAGTAGCCTTCAAAGATTCTCATTAGAACCCCAAGCAACAGAACTGCCTAACTCAGATGTCTTACTAACACATCCTCATAACCTATGTAAAAATGTCTCCATAGCCCATGGAAGTTTACACTACTGCAACAGACTAACATATCATAAGGCATCGTTTCCACTGCTCTATTAATGACTTTATGGTAAAAAATTAAAATCTAATTAAATCTAAGAAAATTGCGAAGAGCTGCCTTTCAGAAACAGCCATGGATGTGTTGAGAGCTTGTGGGTAAAAACAACAGACACGGAGAAGGCTGAGGTACTCAACAAGTACCTCAGTCTTCAGTACACCTGTCTTCGCCTCAGTCTTCACTAGCTATCAGGCTTCCCACATCTCTCAAGTCCCCAAGCATCTAGGCAGGGGCTGGGGGAGCAAAGTCGCTCCCGTTGTAAGTAAAGAGAAAGTTCGGGATCTCCTGGTGAAACTGAACAGGTACAAGTCTATGGGGCCTGATGGAATGTATCCCAGGATCCAAAGAGAACTAGCGAATGCAGTTACCAAGCCACTCTCCATCATAATTGAAAAGCCATGTCAGTCAGGCAAAGTCCGCAGTGACTGGAAAAAGGGAAACATCACTACAATTTTTAAAAAGGATAGAAAGGAAGACCCAGGGAACTGCAAACCAGTAAGCCTCTCTTCTGTCCTTGGG
Source organism: Aythya marila (assembly GCF_965140915.1). Taxonomy (NCBI): domain Eukaryota; kingdom Metazoa; phylum Chordata; class Aves; order Anseriformes; family Anatidae; genus Aythya; species Aythya marila. The sequence continues at coordinate 140,657,192 of NC_139043.1, forward strand.
AAGACCATGGAACAGATCCTCTGGAAGCAGTATTAAAGCATGTGCAAGGAAGTGATACGAGACATGCAGTACAGCTTCACCAAGGACAATTTGTACCTGATCAATCTGATGACCTTCTATGATGGAATAACTGCATCAGTTGAAATGGGAAAAATGTCATCTACCTAGACTTCTGTAAGGCTTTTGATACAGTTCCACACAACATCCTGATCTCTAAATTGAAGAGGTATCCACTTTATAGTCTAACCAAAATCAAATCCATATGGAGCTGACTGAATGGCTGAAGCCAGGGAGTTGTGGACAATGCCTCTATGTCCAGGTGGAGGTCCATGACAAATCGTGTCCTTCAGGGGACTTTCTTGGGACCAGTGTTGTTTAATGTCTTTAACAGTGACATAGACAGTGGGATTGAGTGAACCCTCAGCAAGTATGCTGGCAACACCACTAACTGATGCTGTTGGTACTGTGGAAGGAAGGGATGCCATCTGAAGGGACCTGGACAAGCTTGAGAAGGGGGCCCACAGAAACCTAATGAGGTTCAACAAATCCAAGTGCAAGGTGTGCCCTCTGGGGAGGCTTCATTGAGGCCTTTCAGTACTTAAAGGGGGCTTATAAAAGGGGGCTTAAAGGGGGCTTAAAATTCTTTCCTGAATTTAGCAAATTCTGAAGAGATTAGTTGAGATTGACTCTTATCTCAGTTTTATATAATTAAACTACACTAAACCAGCAGTTCCTAAATATGAAAGAAAAAAGAAACATCATAACATCAGAGAAATACCAGCAGTGTCCAGATCCGAAGACACAGATTCTCAAGACTCTGGTATTTTTTTCAATTATTTTTGAATGTAAAAACCTCATGTTTATACCATTTACAAATAAAGCCTATTCTTCCTACTTGTGTGTATTAATAAACTGTATCATTTGGGAGAAGCTGCACGTCCTTTAAGTCGTAAAGTGTTAAGGACGCTACAACAAACAACAGACTATGGGTTAATTTACAGAATGTTTGTGCAGAAATGCATTATCTGCTTCTCCCTCTACCATATAAGTTGCATATTCTTTGTTTTTTAAACTGTAACTTGCACAGAATTAAACCTAACATTTCTTCTAAAATCCAAGAAATGATATAGTATCTCCTCAAAGAGAGAGTAAGTTTTGTCAAAGCAAATACAATATTTCTGGATAACATAAAACTACAAGTCTACAGTGGGCAGTATAGTGTTTTAGAGTTTTTTTTCTATGATGAATAAAGCATTAGATGAACACGGTGACAAAGAAAGAGTCAACATACAATTGGTCACAATCACAGATAAACTTAATAGATAAGAAGGCCATGAAGAAAAGAGCAGAAGACTTCAGGACTTAATGAATCTTATTTTAATTACTGTGTAATTTCATCATATTTCATTAGTATCTCGGATAATAGGAAAAAAACGCATACAGGAAAACAAAACACCAGAATAAATAAATAAATAAATAAGACACACCAAAACCCTACATAGCTAAATACTCCTAAAAGTAATTGATGGAATAAAATTGATGGAATTGATGGAATAAATAAATAAATAAATATAGAAGGAATAAGTAAATAAATACATTTTGGAAAAGGCATTGTAAATCTTTCTTAAAAATCCCCACTGGGTAATATATCACTAATAGGTGTGGGGACTAAAATTGTTGAAAATGGAATAAAATTTGACCCACCATCCATCTTTCTCAAAACCAAATAATTATTGATTTAATTGGCTTCGCACACTATACATCACTCTTCATATGTCACACTAGATCAAGTGATTTGGTTAGTACAAAGCTTTAGAAAAGATGCCTTGAAGCGTTCAGGTAACTAATTTCTGGTTGTTCTATTTTACAGACATTTTTTATTTTGACAAAATCTATGCCAAGGGCCTAAATTCTCCTATGTGCAGCTTTTACTCATTTTAATGCAGTACTAAAGTGGAAAACAATGCAACACACCATTATACCAAATGTAATGTATTATTTATTACATTGTGTTCCTGCTTTCATTTTATGAAGCCTGGACTCTCAGGTTTCATGTGTCCTTTACGTTGATATAAAAAGTTAGCTATAGAGATGGATTTGTTAACAGAACAGATAGCAACTGCCTACTGTCCAAGTATTAGTCATTCTCCCAGCTTATAGACACACTGACACAACACACATTTTCAGGATTATTTTTCATTTAATTTCTCTATCTTTCCTGTATGTTTATACATGACATACATACATATTTACAAGCCTATAGATATTTGGAGGTTGGGTGAAAAATTAGCCATTTGTTGTGAAAATAGCATTAGTAAATTAAGTTTCAATAAATAAGCTGGAACTGCAAAACAATATCTTAATAGACAGCCACAGTGCTCAATGGTTTTGATCAATGCATATGACCTTTTAGAACTTAAATATCATCTAAAAATGTCACATGGAAAATAGCCATAACAGTTTTTCCAGAGTAATTTTATACTTCTTATAGTAAAATTTCAGATTTATTTTTAATTACATTTATTATTTCTTTCAGCATCACACTGCCAACATGAGTTTAGAGGATTTAAAAACAGGTCTTCAAAACTATTGCAATGTATGCAACCTATAGCAATTATGGTTGTATCTATTTTAAGCAACATCAAGATAACCGTCCAAAACTAATGCATGATTTTAAGTTATATTATTGACAAGTTCAAAACCTAATAGCTGAAGATGAAATGTGCTTTTATATTTTGAAGCATTCTGCTGCTATTTTCAGCAATTAAAATAGGAAGAACAGGTGTAATTCATATTTTTTCATCAAATCCTGAGGAAACTTAACTTTACCATTGTCTTAAATCTTATTATTTGTCAATATATTTTGTGAAATTAATGCTAGAAATTACAGAGGTTAAGTGACTCTAACCTGCACTGAACAATATCACATTCTACAGTCTCACTACTCATTGTCAATTTATATTGACTATACATGTATACTGACTTAAAGAACACGTTTTGTTTCCTCAATGAAGTATTTTTTTGTAATTAAATGTGTATTTATTACAGCGTTTGTTTAGAAGAATATCTCTCAAAGTTCAGGGTGTCAATGTCTTTTATCCTCTAAGTTATCAGGATGCCACAGTAACTGCACCTTATATTCATTTACAGAATATTAAAATGATGCAAGATAGTCCAACTTATAAATACAAGCCTCCAACAACTTGAACAAAGAAATATAGCTTTTACTTGACAAAAATTAAAATAATTCCAGGCATTAAAAATCAAAATCTAATATTACCAAAACTAAGTATATCTATTCCGATCTTTCGTGACTGAATGTTAGAGAACAAGATCATTTTACATCGTGAAATACAAACTCAAGGAGTACAAAGCAAGCATTTACATGTTAGATTTGAGGACAAATCTCCAACATAAAAGCACATGTCTGTTCCCTGAAATAAATAAACTCCAAATAGGTAATTTGTGATAGGAACTAGGCTTTGCCAACAAAAAAGGGACTATATTCAGTCTCAACTATGCATGCTATTTTTACCACTACAAGTGAAAAAAATACAGACAAAAGTGTTGTCTTAAAAAATCAGCTAAAATTTTAAAATACATTTCCTAAGCTGTCTTCCATTTTCTTCATCACTACTGATACTATGCTACTATCAAAAGGTTTTTTTTTAATATAATACTGTTTTTCAGATAGTCAAATGAAGTCTTTCCCCTTTTGAAATTTCTCAATGTTAATGCTTTCATTTTTTTTTTTGTATTATCTGCTGTAAACTAATCTATAAGCATAGTAATTTCTCTTTAATTATAGTTACCTTTGCCACTTGTCTGATCTTTCCCTTAGCACTTTCACTTGTGACATGGGAAATACCTCTTTTCATCCCTGTAGTGTTAGAATCATTTTCATGTAATTTGTTTTCCACATCATTAATTCAGATACTTTGACATCCCATAACAAAATGTATGTACTTATGTAGTCTATTTCTTAACATCACCTAAGCATTCACCTGGAGAGAATTCTGGGTTCTGGACCCAAGTCTATGAAAATATTTCATCTTATTTTAGGCATATTATGTGGCCCAGTAAATATGATTTACTGCCCCATTACCATTAAATGACCACAGGCATACCTTTGACCTGCCAGGGCAGGACTTGGGTGTTTGCCTCTGTTTGCCTTGGGCAGTGCTGCATCTAGCTGGTTTGTGCTGAGATTATGATTGTTTGTTAACAGAGTGGCTATTTCTTACCCCAAGCTGAAGTTCTGCAACACACACAGTTAAACCCTGACTAAACTGGAAGATGCGTCCAACAGCCCTTGTGTTCATCTGAATGGGGGGAGACTACTATGAAAACTCAAAACAGGAGCTGAGAATCAAGACAAACATGGCTGTTTGAAGAAAGCATGCAAGAATTATAGCCCAAGCAGACTCAATGATAGAAACTACACTATGAACTACTTCTCCAAGGAATGACCCTGGGATGCTGTCAAATCATAGAATGTTCCTCTCTACTCCACTCTGCATGAGGAGGGCAAAAGATGTTAACATTAGGACCCACAGAGACACTGGGAGGGTGAGAGCAATTTCTGGGAAAAGGATTAGATATTTAGGAAGGTCATGTACAACAATATCTACACTGTTACTAAGACTTCTCTGTGCTTAGCTCTACTTATGTTCCCTTGTGCTCATAACTAGATTGAATGTCGTAATAGGCTCCACTGAAGAACAAGTTACTCTTCTATCACATCCTTTGGCTACATTTGGATGGCACAGCACTCAACATCCTTGCTTCATCAGCTCACCTTCTCACATACAGAGAATTCTGGAATACTCTTTCTGGATTTGAAGCTGTTGTTAGGTACTAGATGTCTAAAAATCTACCTAGTATCAATTTACAAATGGCTTTAAATTTGGAATAGGCTTACTTTGTAATGTTGACTATTTCCAAGAACTTCAGTTCAGTTTCTGATAATTTTACCAGTAGATGATCTACTAATTTCCATAGATTACTATATGCCTGCTGAAGTTGACTGTCCTGGTTTAGGCTGGGATAGAGTTTATATTCTTCATGCTAGCTTGTATGGGCCTATGGTTTTGATTTTGCGATGAAAAAACAGGGTTGATAACACATTGATGGGTGTGTGATCTGAGCAGTGCTTGTACAGCACCAAGGCATTCTCTGTTTCTCACACTGCCCCATCTGCAAGTAGGCTAGGGTAGGCAAAAAGCTGTGAGGGGACACAGCCAAGACATCTGATACAAACTAACCAGAGGGATATTCCAAACCATCAGACATCATGCTCTGCAATAAAAGCTGGGGGGGTGGGGGGAGAAAGGAGGAGGCAGTGGAGCCTTGGAGTAATGGTGTTTGTCTTCCCAAGTAATTTTAAGTTTGCTGAAGCCCTGCTTTCCTGGAAATGGCTGAACATCTGCCTACCAATGGGAAGTAATTCCTTGTTTTGCTTTGCTTGCTCATACAGCGTTTGCTTCACTTATTGACTTCTCATTATCCCTTACTCTTCTGACTCTCTCCCCCATCCCACTGCGTCGGAATTGAGTGAACGGCTTAGCTGCCTACCAGGGTTAAAACACAATAGCTGGGCAAACCTGAAGAACCTAGAGTTTTATAGCTCACAAGAGATGGAAATATGTTACAGAAAATGCCAGCCAAGAGCAAACCAAAATAAAATGCCAACAAATATAAATTACAGACTATTCTAATACAATGCAATTAATAGATGTTTCTCAGAACATGAAAATGTATGGTGAACGAGCACTGCTGATATAGTAGTTTTACAGCATAACAGCACTTACATAAATTAATTATTGATGGATTGGGTTATTAAAAAAGAACACTCTCATGGCATAACACTTAGCAATATGGCAAACTCATAAGTCCAAGAAAGAGAACTACAGGACTCTGGTTATACTGATTCTTCATCTGGAAATATTTCTGGAAAATCCATTCATACGCACATTTTAAATTTAAATTCTGTTTTACACATAGTACCTAACTGCTTGTAGCCATCATACATACTAAAGTATGCAAAACCAAACATGTTTCTTTCTTCACTCTTCATCCAAGCAAGTAAAATAAATTTCCAGCTCTCTGTTCCATGAAATGCCAAGAGCTAAAGAAATTTATCAATAACTATATCATGATGTTACCTCAATAGATAGCTGGAAGCCTTGCTTCTGTCACCCTTTCATAGGCTGCCTTAGCAGGAAATGCATGTGAACATTTTGAAAGGAGACATCTCCAGAGTCTGTCACATGTAGTCCCTTCACCATTTCAAGAAACACACCACAACCATAAGGTAGACATTCAACCACATGATTTGAATAGGTGTAATAAAAGGAGACTAATCAGGTATATTACATTCTCACTGTTGCAAAATATGAAAAGGAAAGCATTAGGCTTGAACTAAGAGTTCTTTGCTAGCAGCAGACAGTACTGAGGTGAATTCATAAATAAGATTTACTAAATATAGGCATAGAACCTGGAATTAATGGAACTTAAAGTTCTTCAGCTTCTAATTGCTGCTCTATTATGCTGGGGTTTCAAATTCTACCCTGTGCCCAGCAGGATTTTTCCAAATGCATGAATTGTTTCACTATTTGTCTGTGGGGTCACGCTATCAGCTACAAAGTCCAGAAATGTTCACAAGAAAAAAAATAAATCAACTTCCACAAATGAACAAGCATCTTTAAGTATAATTTAACCCCAAACACGTAAATATTTCTATCTTGTAACATATATGCTTTATACATAAGGCAATTGAACTGATTGTAACTGAATACACATTGAATTTCTGAGGGGGATAAGTCGGACTAATGGCAATTCAGCTCGGTGTCCTGGCTCAAGCAGTAACTAATACTAAACAACATAGCAAAAGATGACCTTTCCAAATAGAATGTATTTGTTATTGCTCAACAGACTAATATCAGGGCAGAGAAAGTCCTTCCCCTCTTCCTTATAAGTATTAGAAATCAAACATTTGTGAATGTTTTTCATTATATATTGTAAAGCAGTTAGAGTGACCTACAGTTACACTGAACAAAATTAAAATGTCATGGGAGTTGTCTTCAAATAATAATTTCTTTGCCCAGCTCTCCAATGACATGAGGAGAGTTGTAGAAAAGGATCATAAATTGTCTCATGATCAAATCTCATGCAATTTATAATCTATGCCTCTATATAAAGCATAAAATGGTTTTAAACATGTATAAATTACAGATTATATACTAATATTTGACTTTTCCTTGGATTATAAGTACACAAATGTGTTTAAATACACATGGACATAGTCAAGTAGCTTCATAGTCCTGATTAAGAGCGGACAGCATGTTGTCAGAACAACATTAATCTCTTCATTGAAACCCAAATGCAAAACATTTTCAGACAGTAAATTTCCTATCAGAAGAACACAGAAACTTTTCTAAAAATAAACTGTATTGGGTTTATGTAGCAAGGTCTTGGTAGCAGGAGGCTGCAGGGGTGGCTTCTGTGAGAAGAATCCAGAAACTGCCCCATCTTAGATAAGGGCCAGTTTCAGCTGGCTCCAAAGGGACTCGTTGCTGGCCGGAGCCAATCCAATAAGTGATATTGTTCGTGCCTCTCTGAGAGCAGGGAAAAAAACACAACCACCACTGTGTTGGGTCTGTCTGAGCTGGAGTCACCTTTTCCCTGCAGCAGCCCACACAGTGCTGTGCTCTGCACTTGTAGCTGGAACAGCACTGATATCACTCCAGTGTTGTGTCTATTGCTGCATAGTGCTGTCACAGCATCAGGACTCCTTCCAAGCCCCCAAGAGCCAGCAGGCTGGGGGTGGGCAAGTGATGGGGGGGGACATCGCTAGGGCAGCTGACCTAAACCAACCAAAGGGATATTCCATAACACCTGATGTCACACTCAGCAATAAAAAGGGGGGCTCTCGTGGGGGAGGGGGCTGTTCCTCCTGAACAACCACTACGTGTTTTGAGGCCCTGCTTCCCAGGACATGGCCAAACATCGCTCGTTGATGGGAAGTAGAGAATATTTTTTTTCCCTTCTCTCTGTGATTCCGTGCGGACTTATTGTTTCTTTTGTTTCTTTTATTCCCCATTCCCTTTCCCTTTAATTAAACCTTTTTCATCTCAGACCCTGAGTTTTCTGTGTTGTATTTTCTCCCCCTTCCTCCTTGAGGAGAGGGGAAGTGAGAGAGCAGCTGTGGTGAAGCTCAGCTACCCACCTGAGTAAAACCACCAAAACCACCAACACAAACAAACAAAACAAAACAAACAACAAAAAAAAGAAACAGCTGCACAATAGTAGCTAGGAGAGAAGAGTGAGAAACAGCCCTGTAGACACCAAAGTCAGTGCAGAAGGAGGACAAGAGATGCTCCAGGCATGCAGCAGCAGTTCCCCTGAAGCCTGTGGAGAGGCTCCTAGTGGAGCAGGTGGATGTGGCCTGGAGGAGGCTGCGGCTCATGGAGAGTCCCTGCAGGAGCAGGCCCCAGGCCAGAGCTGCTGCCCATAGAGAGTAGCCCACACAAGAGCAGGTGATCCGGGGGGGAACTGCTGCCTGTGGGTGACCTGTGCTGGAGCAGTTTGCTCCTGATGAATAGACCCTGCAGTACGAACCCATGTGGGAGCAGTTCCTGAAGAGCTGCTGCCTGTGGGCAGCCCACATGGGATCAGTTCAGGAAGGACAGCATCCTGTGGGAGAAACCCTACATGGAGCAGGGGCAGAGAGGGACCTTGAAGGAGAGGCAAAGTGCTACAGATTGACTGCAGCTCCCATTCCCCTGTTCCCCTGCACCGCTCAGGGGAAGGAGGTAGTAAGAGTGTGGACAGGGGAAGGTGTTTTTATTTTGTTTTCTTTGTTTCTTACTTCTCTAGCTTGTTAGTAATAGGCAATAAAAATCTCTAATCTTCCTACACTGAGTCTGTTTCACCTGTGACAATAATGGTTGCGTTATCTCCCTGTCCTTATCTCAACCCTTGAGCCCTTTCCATTGCATTTTCATCCCCTTTCCCTTTGAGAAGGGGGAATGAGAGAGGAGAGGTGCTTCAGCACTCTGATCATCCTTTGTGGCCCTCCTCTGGACAAGCTGTAACAGGTCCATATCTTCCTTGTGCTGGGGACCCCAGAGTTAAATGCAGTACTCCTAATGGGGCCTCATAAGGACAGAGTAGAAGTGGAAAATCACTCCCCTCAGCCTGCTGACCATGCCTCTGTTGATGCAGTCCAGGATGCAGTTGGCCTTCTGGGCTGCAAGCACATAACCACCGGCTCATGTCAAGCTTTCCATCCATTGAACTCCCAAGTCCTTTTCTGCAGGGCTGCTCACAATGAGCTCTTCACCCACCCTGTACTCATGTCTGGGATTGTCCTGCCCCAGGTGCAACACCTTGCACTTGGATTTGTTGAACCTCATTAGGTTTCTGTGGGCCCCCTTCTCAAGCTTGTCGAGGTCCTTTCGGATGGCATCCCTTCCTTCCACAGTACCAACGGCACCAGTTAGTGTGGTGTCGCCTGCATACTTGCTGAGGGTTCACTCAATCCCACTGTCTATGTCACTGTTAAAGACATTAAACAACACTGGTCCCAAGAAAGTCCCCTGAAGGACACTATTTGTCATGGACCTGGACATAGAGGCGTTGTCTACAATGAAGGGAGACTCTGTCTCCCTTCAAATCCATCTCTCTGCACTATAGAGTTCAGGATGTTGTGTGAGACGGTTCCAGGGCCTTAAAGAAGTCCAGATAGATGATACCAGCCAGTCTTCCCTTGTGAACTAACATATGGATAAAAAAGATATCTACAAAGTAGCATGGCTTTTCTAAAGGAAGGGCCTGCGTTACAAGCCTCCAAAGGCTTTCAGAGAGATTAGAAGGCACAGAGATGAGAGAAGTCCAGTTTAAGTAAAATATTTGCACTTTCAAAGGGCATTTGCGGAAGTACCTTATGACAGATTCTTACAGAGACTAGAATTTCTGTGTTAGGTGCAGGCTTGATGGATGCTTATTTAAAACATATTTAACAGATGGTAGCAGTAAAATGGTTGCTTCCTCTGGAGTAGAGAAGTTAAATAATGGACTTCTGTATTATGCATCCTGTTTGACAATATATTCATAAATATTCTGGAAAGAAGATGATTAATGAGATGACCAAGTTTGCTGATAGTATTAGCTTACGCAGAGTAGCACTGTTGACAACCACCTGTGAAGAGATAATGGTCCTGCAAAACTGAGTAAGCAGTGATATGGTAGATTAAGTACAGCCCATTCTACAAAAAGAATCAAAAGGCATCAGATGAAGCTAGTAAAACCAACATGAACAAAAAGGTACTACTGCACTGTAACCTCTCCAGCATAAAAAAATTTGGAATACTAAGAGTGTGCATGAGCTTAAGATGAAAATTAGACAAGTCATGGATGAAAAAGCATTCAAGAGCTACTTATTATAAATTGACTAGACTTAGGAAGTCTCTGTACCACAAACTGTTGGAGCATAGGAAATAATTCCAAAGAAGCAACACTATATCATTACTTGTTCTCTCTTCCATAAGCAGTACTTGGATAAAAGGATATTTAGTATGACTTTGTACAACTGTTCTTATGTATTTTATAATGTAGGGATTACAAACTGGAGCTCTTATACTTTATGTCCAATACACTGAGATAAATAGATTAATAAAACATTTGGATAATACCAACAGAGTAGGTCTCCACTGAAAAAGCTTGCCATGAGAGTTGTGAGCTACAAAGCAGGAAGAGCAAAGAGTAAAATAACGCAGGTTGGCAAAAAGTTAGCCAGGAAGATGCCCCAGTTTTCTGTACTGGATATAATTTTGCTTAATATATTCAAGAGAGATGCAAAACAGGAATGAGATTGAGTTGCAACACTTGTGAACACACTTTCAGCAAAAATTGAATCAGGTACAAAAAAAGTTGTGTTATATTTATGAAGTATCTATGCTTTAGTACAGTTACACTAAAAGTGTAAAGTACTATTTTTTTTTTTTTAAGACTATACTACAGTATCTGTATTTGAGTATTTGAACTATTCCCGAGACTTACAAAATTTAAAATCATTTGTATTCAATTAGCACAAAGATTTTAGCCATTAATGTGGAACTATGCTTGTTGTTTGTTCTGCAGAATACAGTTAGGATGCACAAGGAATAGAATGGAGGGTATTAGAATTCAATTAAACAAATCATTGGTACAATTTAATCTAGTTAACACACCACAAAACACATACAATCATATGACAACAAACAGAGGACAGTGAATACAAAGGCAACAGAAATTATCTAAAGAGTGGAAACAACACAAGAGAACAAAAATTGAAACAAGGAAGACTGAACAGTTTGGAAACAAGAGCTCTGACATGTATTTAATTCTTGATTTTGAAGTGCAGAAAGTACAAATGTTTCACTTTCTACTTCATCATTAAACAAGAATGAGGTAGTATTTAACAAAGTTTTGTAAAAACACAAAACTACAAAATGAAACTGACCAGACAATCTCACTGAGTTCAGTAACATACATTTAGAAAATAGCCTAAAATAATATGAACAAAAATAATTACAGCTGTGTTTTTAGTAGAACAGACATGAAGAGACAGGCTACTCTCATGACTTGTAGATGAGATATCATCTACATTTTAGAGATATCAGATGAGATATCTCTAAAGCCTATATTACTATAAATGTATCTTACTTTGCACATCTGAAATTTGTGTTTGCAAACACAGTTAGAGGACTAAAACTGTATTAAGCTGTCTACCTAATGCAGACTATTCAGTGTTCTGTCACCAACAGAAAAGCAAGTGCTGTTGGGCAGTTAATCCTGGAAAAACATCTGTGACAAAAACAAAAGAAAACCCATACACAGATATGTCTGCAACTGGGTGTTTACTGCTATGAAAACAGGATGAAATGTGGATGACAAATTCCAGAAGGCTACCCCAGGCTACAATAGTACCCCAAGCACTCAGGCACAGAAGCCATGCAGGCAAGCAGAATGAGTTATGCTTTAAGCAGAAAGAAATCTTTTTAAATACTGAGTGTCAGAGTGTAATTCCCAACCCTAGAATTAGATCATCTCTGAAGAAAATTGAATAAGGAAATCTACTTCACTTTAAATTCACTATTTTACCTCAGTCTCATCTAGCTTGACATCTTAGACAAGCCTATTGTAAACCTTATCATTACACTCCAGTCTAAGTAACCTTTATTTTCTTATACAATTAAGTTTAAAGTATCTCTGATATATCTCAAAACTTTAAAAAAAAAAAAAATAAAAAAAAAATAAAAATGTGCAGATAAAAGATAAAAGGTGGAGATGTCAAAAATCCTACTTGATTCAGGAGTTTTTATTAGTGTGAGGTCAGTTACCTTGAGAAAAATAAAATAAAATAAATAAATAAAAAATAAAAAATCCCTCACATCTCACCACTGCTCAGAACCAGTGTGATATAAGGACCTGACAGAACTAGACTACCCTGAGTGTTAAGAACGCATTTTCTTATTTCAGCCCTAAGAGGATAGTGTCTTATGGATAAGAGGAATAACAGAAGCTCAGCTTATGCACATATGCTAATGCAGGATGGTTTTGAATATGTTTCCATGACTTTGACTTCATTCCTTAAAATATTTTTTCCTATGAACTGTCACTGTGATTATTTATTTTATTCTGAACTTCCACAAATTCAATGGTAAAAAGTGTCTTTGGAAAACGTGGATAAAACATATAACTAGTTAAAAAATAAAAAAATCAGATATATCCAAAATTAGAAAAGGAAGCTGTTTTGCATGAAAGATACTGCAATTCAAGAGTTCTCACACAAAAATTTCCAAGAGCTATTAGTACTCTATTGCTACATTTTCATTCAGTTTTTGAGAAATGAAATAAAGACATGTTTCTTCAAAAAGCACATGATCTTACAAAAAAATGGTACTATTTTCTAGTCTTTGAAAGCTATGCCACAGTTTTATGAATACGTCGCTTTTGTATAGCTACTTTTTCCTCAATTCTAGATGAACTGGAACTTTTAGTTTGAGTGTTAAATATGTTGGAAACTGCCTGTTTATCCATTTTTATTCAGCTTCTTTCCCCTTTACCATGGCTTTAGGAAGAGCTACTGTGATTAAATGGCATCATAGAGTTGCAGAATCATAGAATCACTTGGGTTGGAAGGGGCCTTTAAGGTCATCTAACTCCAACACCCCTGCCATAGGCAGGGATGCCACCAATAGATCAGATTGACCAAGGCCCCTAGCCTTGAACACCTCCAGGGATGGAGAATCCACAACTTCTCTGGGCAACCTGTGCCAGTGCCTCACTACCCTTACAGTGAAGAATTTCCTCCTAATTTCCTCTAGTCTAAATCTTTTCTCTTTTAGTTTAAGACCATTCCTTCTTGTCCTATCATTGTCTAAACAAGTAGAGTCCTTCTCCATCTTTTTTACAAGATCCTTTTAAGTACTGAAAGGCCAAAATGAGGTCTCCCCAGAGCCTTCTCTCCTCCAGGATGAACATCCCCAGCTCTCTCATGCCTTTCTTCATAGAAGAGGTGCTCCAGCTGTCCAATCATCTTTATAGCCCTCCTCAGGACTCCTTCTAACAGGTCCACATCTCTCCTGTGCTGGGGGCCCGAAACCTGGATGCAGTACTCCAGGTGGGGCCTCACGATGGCAGAGTAGAGGGGCACAATCACCTCCCTCAACCTGCTGGTCACACCTCTTTTGATGCAGCCCATGATGCAATTGGACTTTTGGGCTGCAAGCATGCATTGCTGGCTCGTGTCAAGCCTTTCATCGACAAGAACCCCTAAGTCCTCTTCTGCAGAGCTGCTCTCAATGAGTTCTTCTCCCAGTCTGTTATCAAGTAGATAACATCAATAACATCGGTCAGACTTCCTTTGTTGACTGATATAGTCATTCCAACATAGAAGGCCACCATATTGGTCAGGCACAATTTATCCTCAGTGAAGCCAAGCTGGCTGTCCCAGATCACCTGCTTGTCCTGCATGTGCCTTAACATTGCCTCCAGGAGGATTCATTCCATGATCTTGCCAGGCACAGAGGTGAGGCTTACCAGTCTGTTGTTCCCCAGGTCTTCCTTTCTACCCTTTTTAAAAATGGTAGTGATGTTTCCCTTTTTCCAGTCAGCAGGGACTTCACCTGACTGCCAGGACTTTTCAAATATGATGGAGAGAGTCTTGGCAACTATATCAGCCAATTCCCTCAGGACCCTGAGATGCATGTCATCAGGCCCCATAGACCTGTAGTTGTTAAGTTGCATCAGAAGGTCCCAAAGTTGCTCTTTGCTTACAGTGGGAGGGAATCTGCTCCCCCAGCCCCCGCCTAGAGGTTCAGGGGCTCAAGAGATGTGGAAATCCTTACCAGTAGTGAAGACCAAGGCAAAGATGTTGTTAAGTATCTCGGACTTCTCCACATCTGCCTCTACCAGTTCTCTGTTTTCATTTGTCAGAGGTGATACACTCTCCCTTGTCTTTCTTTTGCAGCCAGTGTAGAACTCCTTCTTGTTATTCTTTGCATCCCTCACCAAGTTTAGTTCTGTCAGTGCCTTAGCTTTCCTGATTCCATCCCTGCACATCCAAACAGCGTTTCTGTACTGTTCCTAGGGCACATGGCCCTGTTTCCACCGCCTATGCATTTTCTTCTTTAGCCTAAGTTTGACCAGCAGATCCTTATTCAACCATGTCTGTTTCTTACCTTCCCTGTTTGATTTATTACTTATGGGAATAGAGAGCCCTTGCACTCCAATGAAAATATCTTTAAAGAGTTGACAGCTCTGATCAGATCATCTGTCCCCAAGGACTGTGTCCCATAGGATCTCATCCACTAATTCTTTGAACAGCTGGAAGGTGGCTCTTCTGAAGTTCAGGGTCCTGACTTTGCTCTTAGCCAGGCCCATTTCCCTGGAGATCACAAATTCAACCAGGGCATGGTCACTGTAACTCAGCCTTCCTCCAGTCTTAAACTCTTTAATGAACTCTTCTGCACTGATGAGCACCAGGTCCAGTAACGCTTCTCCTCTGATTGTTTTGTCTAATACCTGGATGAGAAAGTTGTCCTCAATGTACTCCAGGAGTCTCTTGGATTGCTTATTGTCTGCTGCTTAGCTTTCCCAGCAAACATTTGTGTGCTTGAAATCCCCCAGGAGAATGAGAGCCTGTAAGCATGATGCTTCCTGTAGTTGGAGCAAGAAGACCTCATCAACAGGCTCCTCTTGATTGGGTGACCTGTAGTAGACCCCAACCACATGATTTCCTTTGTTGGTCCCGCCCTAATTTTTGTCCACAGGCTTTCAACCTGCTCTTGGCTGTTTCTCAGAGGGAACTGTACATAATCGATACATTTCTTAACATAGAGGGGACCCCACCACCAACCTTCCTTCCCGCCAGTCTCTCCTGTAAAGATTGTAGCCCTCCATTCCAATATACCAGCTATGCGATTTGTCCTACAATGTTTCTGTGATAGCAATTAGATCGAAGTTTTCTAGTTGCACTGTGGCGTCCAACTCCTCCTGCTTGTTTCCTGTGCTGCATGCATTGGTGTAGAGGCACTTCAGCTAGGCTATGGGTTGCACCATCTTTTTAGAGGAGTCCTTCCTAATTCTTATGGGACGATTCACAGGTGTTTCCCTGCTTTTTAAAGTATTGTCATTCAAGGGTTGAGTCACTTACAGGTACAACCCCTTCCCCCACCAAATCTAGTTTAAAGCCCTCTTAATGAGTCTGGCTAGCTTGCTGCCCATTTCCTGAAACTGCATCATTTCCTGAAATATTGAATGATGTAAACTACTCATTTAACCTATCAATAATCATTATTAATTTGTAGTTTCCTTTCATAACAGTGATTTGGAAAGCCTAAAAATATTTACTTGTTTTATTTGATAATAGTATGAGCACGATAGTCATAACCCATATATAATGGAAGGACAATGATTGTCAAGGAATCCTGAAAATTATGACTTTGAAATAATGAACTTACAATTTCAGAATTGTAATTATTCCATACTTTCACAAAACCCATAAAATCTACATTAACATTTTAAACACAAAAACACATTACACAACAGAAAGAGAACAGAAAAATAGAAAAATATCTCTATAATGAATCTGGGCTTGTGTTTCTCTCCTGTCCATTTCTGATATTTATTTTTCACCTAAGTAGGTGTTTTTGTTGTTGTTGTTTTATTTAGTTGGACACTGGGATAGGACTTAAAAACAAAACAAAACAAAACACACATTTACTTTAAAATATTAATCTTTCTTAAATGTTTGCATCTCTATTTCATTTTTCAAAAATTGTAATGAGATCTAGGTATTAAAAGCATAAAATGTCTACATACACGACATCTTAATCTAGAAAACGTCAAAGATTATTATTTCATGAATACTTTCTGGATTCTTTCAAATGGCAGATATGCAAAAGAGAATAAATTGTCTCTTTCTGTAATATTTTGAATTTCAAATAATTCTTCAGCTGAAAATCTACTGTATTAGAGAATGCAGAAGTATTCAAGAACTTACTTTTCTATTTTTAATCATTGAAAATGCATTCCATCTTATTACAGTCAGAAAGGATTTGACCTTCTGTCTTCACCGTGGGCAAGTAAACCATTTTGGAGGACAATGAGTAAAGAGCACTGGGTAGTGACATTCCACAACTCTTCATTCCTCCCTTCATATTCCACAGAGGACTTGGAACAATTTATATTCTTGAAAATCCTCCCAGACTCAGACATAAGTATCAACTGGATGGAAGAATGTCTCCATGAATTCTGATGGCACGAGGCAGGCACATCTCTGCCTTGAGTTTCAAGATTCACAGAAGGAGATATTTAGGCATCAAAACATTTCAGTGGGAATTTATTCTGGCTATTAATGAGTACATTATCAAGTAATTAGTTCCAAAAGAAACAAGACTGTAGAGTGAAGTAACAGAAGATATAGTATCAATACAATCTATAAAATTTCACTCTGTTTTTCTGTTTTTACTTTGGACAACTTTATTAGGACTTACAGACTAAATGCAGCTATTATATATCATGAATGTTATTCAAGTGCATTCTGTGAACTGCCTCAAAGAAATTTACCTGGTGCCTTTCGGGATTTCTCCATCATGAAAAGTGAAGCAAGCGGAGTGATTAGAAGATTCACTTCAAAACAAATTGCTGGATCTAATCTAAAATGCTAAGGTATTTGCACCTCTTATGTAAGCAGAATCCTACAGGATCTAAATATATAATATATAAAAATAGATACAGTATTAGCCATAGTTAAGGTGTCTGTGTGTGTAGTGGAAACTGTGAGACAGAAGGAGCCAAGCTCTAGGAACGTTATTTCATCTAGTCCATTAAAGAGAAATACAAGCAAATTGGGCACGCGTTCTTAATAATTTATATAGTCATTTAAACTAAAATGTCCTTCAACCCTGAAACTTAGAAAAATAGTTTTGTTAAGTAGTTGCATAAAATTTTGAAAGTCTTTGCAATTTTATTTACTTATTTATTAGTACAGAAGGCAGTGATATGTCATATGCTTAAATGAATCTCTGAATTGAAAGCCAAATCATAACTTCAAAAATTTCTGTAATTGCAAAACTGCTTCTTGTCTGTTACATGTTACATTATCTGTTTCAATTTCTCTATTCAGAGTCTACCATCACTACCAGGATGGACTTCAAAAATATTTTATGAAAGGAAATATTGGCTGTTTCTTGGCATTTTAATGATACACCTTCTCAACAATAAAAGCAAAGGAAACTGATACAAAAATCTTACCCTGTACTCTAGATTAAAAAACAACAACAACAACAAAAACAAAGAAAAAATATCTATTTGTTGAAAGCTTGGTGCATTCACGTGCTATTTAGTTACCTAGTATAAAGTATCAGCATAAGAAAATAGATACAGACTCAAAGTTTAAGTACATGCAATTAAAATTGATTATATGGAGATGAAATTGAGAATAGTCACCAATACTGTCCACCTCTACCTACTCATATTCAATTAATTTTATTTTTGCAGAACAAGTGTTTATAAGAATTAAAAATAGCTCATGAATAAAAAAAGATATAGTACACATTTTAAGACACTAAACAATAATCCTTTGCCCCCTGAAAACTAAAATTGCTGCAATTAAAACTAATTTTATTTTAAAAAAAAGAAAAATCAAGTAAATAAAGTCAATGAGTACTGGAGTTCTGCAAAATATTTCAAACTCTGATACATAAAGATTCCACTTCCATTTTGTTATGGTTCAAGGTTTTTTCATATTTTCATATTTTTGTATATTAACAACAATACATGCCAACAGCCAAAAGAATTTTGGGGACATAAAGAAAGAGCAACTCATGTTTTACAGGTTGACTTCCAATATGCCTATCCATTCCATCTGTCATTCTTTTGATGTACCTAGCTTCCCCCCTGTTCCTTAACCTCCTGCTTCTCATAATTCCATTCCTGTCACAGAATGATGAACCTCAGTCCTTCTCCCTGTTCTCCAAATTATTCATAAATTATTGTTGTATATTTGGTTCAGCTTCTGGCGTTTTTGTCTTCCCTTATGGAAAATAATTATCACACACTCTATTGCTTTTTGGCAGCAGGAAAGGACCGTGTAACTTTAAAATTTGTTTCAAGAAACATATGCAACTATGTCAAATTTGATATTAAAATAATAAATGTAACTATTCTATAATAATTCAGAAGTGTTCACGTATGATATTCGTAATTTTTTGGCTTATTCTGCTGTCCATGATATATGAAAATTATACATTCTCCCAGAAGAATTAGATAGCAACAGCTGTTTAATGTTTTGTATTAAAGATCCCTCACTTCTTTTAGACAATACGGAACACTATTAGGTCATTTTTTCTTTGTCTTGTCCCAAAACTCTTAAGTAATTCCAATTTCTGGCTTCTGTTTTTGTTTGTTTGTTTGTTTGTTTGTTTTTTCTACTGTAGGAGGTATAATGAATGTTTCAAAAACACGTAGGTGTTTATGCTTTATTTGTGCATTTATCATTAAATAGTCATATCATTTCATTTTTATCTTTTTGACGTGAAATAACACAAAAATGTTAATCTATATGCCAAAAAATCAGTTGCTGTTATAACACATTTAATAAAAAGTAAATAAAAAGCAATTTCATATGACATAAGACTTCTAAAGAGAGAGATTTTTTTGTGTATTTGTCCACTTAATTTGCATTTTCTTGTTTTGAAAACCAACAGAATTAGGAACAGAATTGAGATAAAAAAGAAAACCATGAAATAAAAACATTTCAAAATATTAATTTTGGTATACACTTAAAATTGCTTCTAATAATATATTGTTACCTTTGTAATTAACCTTGAAACCAATGGAGCCCACACTTTCATCTGTTTGAAGATGCAGCCACATCTGATTACTCATGCTCACAATTAAGTCTGGTACAAAGCTCCCAGTTAACCTACAGACAGAAAACAAACACAAACAAACTAAACCAGATGTAAAAGTCAAGAAGGAAACCTTAATAACAGTCTCAAAGAACTTCCACTATACCAGTAGCAATTAAGTACAATTACAATAAAAAATATATTAAATATCAAATAACCAGGTTATTTTTTTGCTTTTTGTAAGTGTTGATATTTAAACCCAGGACAGCAAGAATTTAACTAATTTTCATGGATTTTTTTTTTTTTTATTTCATCATGGTCAGCTCACACCAACTGAGCTAATACTAAGCTCAAGGATCCAATGAATATAGATTTGATAGTTTCAAAGTTCAAATTTCAATGCAATTCTAAATGTGTATCCTCTTTGCTGAATGGCATAGTGTAATAGTAAAAAGGACATATTCTAAAACTTGCAGTTTGATGTTTTCACAAAATTTTGCCTGAAATTTGGTAAAAGTTTATCAGCTAGAACAGAATGTTGAAAAGTAGCAAAACATTTTCTATTCTTGTAAAACGAATCACAAGCACAAGACTGTATGAGTGAAAACTGTGGTTTTTTTTTTATTATTTTTTTTTTAACCCAGTTCTAATTATTTTTAAAGCTAGCTGAAACTTAAAATGGACTATTTAAAATATATCATGCAGTTTGTAGTTAATTTTAGTTCTCCCCTCTGATCTTTTTTATTTATTTATTTATTTTTTATAAAATGTTCTGCTGTGGGAGAAACTCCTGTTAAATCCCCACATCTGTGTTCACAGATGGAGCTACTACAAAGACTCTTGCCAGAATTGAACAAGTAACTGCATGGCCAAAATGATGTACTAACTGCTCATTCCCACACTAAGGGAAAGTGGTTTCAGACTATGCCAAATTGAAAGATTAACTCTGTTGTTACTCAGAAACAACATTGTTGTTAACAGCTAACAGAGTTTTATAGCTGTCAATGGTGACTGACAGCAGACTTGGTGAATATCAAGACCGTTGGGGATATTAATCTCTTTGTTGTATCAGACAGAATTCCTAATACAAAAAACACACACACAAAAAATTGTTATTTCTATTTTCTGAAGTAAATTATAAATGCAAATTTTTCAATACACATTTTTTCAGAAACCATATTTTTCAATGAAATAGTACATGGGGCAAAAATACAATTTGTAAATGCATTTTTTGAAAACAGTCAAAAAAGAGAACACAGAAATAACTTGTCCTTGCTCTTTTACATTTGGTATTTTAAGTTACACATTTTAAAAAATAGTTGTCAAATTCTTAGCAGCTATAAATTTCTATAGCTCTTCAGCATCAATTGAGTTGCTAACAAGCAGAGAAACTTGTCAGTGAGGGAACGACTTTCTGCAAGAAAAGAAAATCAGCACTGATTCCAGAGAGACACGGGTTATCTGTTACTTCTGCACCTGCAAGACCTACAGAGTTCTGTTTTAAGTGCTTAGTGATCCGTGTACAATATTTGGGAAGATTTTGGGGCCAGCAGTAAGATCAAGAAAAAAAATACCATTATGCGGTATATATATATAGACTTCCTCTACTGTGGAGACCACTTATGGATGTAGGTTCTTAAACCTCTTTCAAAAGCTGATCAGTGAACACTGTCAACAACATAAATGGATAGATGCCTCCCTTTTTATTATAAAATTTAACAATAGTTATGACACTCAGCAGGGTGTTTTCCCCCTTTCCCTCTTCAAGACGACCTTTCCTACATACTAGTGGAAGTCCTGGAATCACCAGGACTGCAATTCTCAAGTTAGAAAGCATAATTCAAATGCCAAATGAAAAAACAGACATATTCAAACCAATGTTCATCAGCAGTTTGCTGGAGGAAAAATCATTATTTTAAAATTTACAATCTAAATCTACAATATCTGATTTATTTGCTGTGCATCACATCTTCGGCAAAGTGTGATTGGCTCAGGGAAGAAAATATTTACAAGCTTTTTTAAGAACTGAATTATGCTCCATCTTCTATGTAATTTTTAAAGGTATTTTTAACCTAATAACCACAACTCTGATAGCTCTGATCACAGAATAACCGGTGATCAATCCACTAGTAAATGAAAACAATACATGTGACTGAATGACTGATTTTACACTGTTATTTAATATTTTAATATATATTTATATAATTAACTGGGGGGCTTTCTGCCTTCTCAGTATCCTCATAGTAATTATTCTTAAAAACAATATTTCTCTAGTTAGCTACAAAACAGATTCACTTACATGTTAATACTTGACAATTCTAAATAACTCCTTAATAAAATAAAATTATTTAGAATTCCTATGTATGGATTACAAGTTTAATTCTGCAATTCCATCACTTCTCCCCAACATGGGTCTCATCATCAGAAATACTTTTATAAAATATCAACAATGAAATAAAATTGGACCTTTAATTAAATAAAATGTACTACATCCATCAAAATTTAAAATATTTTTGTACTGTGCCTCGTTGTGTTAATTTAATTTAAATAACAATACTTCAGTTAAATGTTAGTAAGATTTGGTGAATTGCTGCTTAGTAAAAATGAGATGATAGTCAATAGAGTTTAGGCATCTAAGAATAGAGTTTAGTAGTCTTATATGAAAACTGATGAAAAACTCAGTGCTTTTTTTTTTTTTTTTAATAATCATAACTGGTTTGGGTAATATATTGCTAAGTTTTTTTGTATAGTTTTCTTCCCTATACTAACACATTTCTGAGCTCACCTACAATAGTTGATAAGAACTTAAAAATTGACATTCTATGCTATCCTCTTTTGCCATACTAAGCTTGCTAGGAGGTTTTAAAAGTTCATGTATAAGTTGCCCATCATTGTCTTAATTGATCATTTTTAATATGAGAAATTACTTATACAAACGGAGCACAACAGCCCCCAAAGTTTATATTCATATATATATACAAAATATACAAATGTAAAACCTCTGCCTTTACAAATTCTGGTGTTAGTTCACTTTTTCTGCTGTTCAGTCCACCTCTTTCTGACTTTAGAACAGTAAATGTTCTAATTACATAATAATGTACTGTATTGGGTTTATTTAGCAAGATGTTGGTAGAAGGGCTGCTGCAGGGGTGGCCTCTGTGACAAGAATCCAGCCCTGGTTCCAGCCCTGGTTTCAGCTGGCTCAAAACAAACCCACTGCTGGACAGAGCTGAGCCAGTGAGCGATGCTGGTTGGGCCTCTGGGGGAACATATTTATGAAAGGGAAAAAACAGCAGCTGGGAGTGAGAAAATGTGAGAGAACAAGCCCTGCAAGGTCAGCAAAGAAGGAAGGAAGGAAGGAGGTACTCCAGGTGCTGGAGCAGAAGTTCCTCTGCAGACTATGGTAGGACCATGGTGGAGCAGGTTGCTCCCCTGCTGCCTGTGAACCCCATGCTGGAGCAAAGGAAGAGAGCAAAGATGGAGTACCAAATTATGAAGTCAAAGTGCTCTGGACTGAACACAGCTCCCGTTCCCCTGGGCCACTCAGGTGGAAGACACAGAAGAGGGTGGATAGAAGGGAAGGTGTTTTTGGTTTGTTCTAGTTTCTCACTGTTCTTGTCTGTTAGTAATAGGCAAACAATTATATTAATCTCCCTGCATTGAGCTTGCTTTGCCCATGACGGTAATTGGTGAGCAATCTCCCTGTCCATATCACAACCCTTATGCCCTTTCTTATCATATTTTCTCCTCCTCTTAGTTTCAGGATGGCCAGTGAGAAAACAGCTGTGGTGGAGTTTCATCAAGGTGAAATCACCAAATGTACTTAACCACCTCATTACCTTCAATCATTTTTCAGAATCTCAGTAAGATTATTTTTTGTTGGGATTCAACTGACTGTAGTCACTAATAACTCTCATCAAAAATCACATTAATGATATTCTGTAATATATATAAACTGTAAATGCAAAAGACTCACACTTGAAGCACAGTTTTAGGATCACCCACTTCTCCTCCATCACCAATTGTCAGTGTGTCATAGCCAATCTCCAAATCAAATTCTTCAAAATTTATCTGTATGACCTAGGGAATAAAATGAACAAAAGTATTTTAAAAATACAGAAATAACCTGAGAAATGCCTGTAAATAAGCTTTTCAGCACTACAAGAAAAGGACAATTTCAAATTAATAATTTTACTTAACTTTATAATATCTTACAATAAATTATTACAATTAACCCAGGCTTACTTCATGAAATGCAAAATTATAATAATTTTAAGGTATCATCTCTGGTATCACTCTGCTGACCTCCTCAAAGTACTGTCATTTCACTTATTTATGTAGTTGTTACATATTTAATACAATACTGAATAATTGCATTACATTTTGATTAAGATATAGTCAAAGGGCAACATAATTAGTTGTATTTTGTGCAATGCAATTGTCTTCAAATAGCAACTGAATAATTGCACTTTGTTGAATAAATGCAGTAAAGGTGAGGAACATAATTTATACCTGACACCTGGCTCAAGTGGCATAATGCTGGATCAAAGGTATAAACCAATTTTTAATGAAAAATGCAACCTTCAGGAGCACTATTTTGTTTTATATCATGTAATCTGAACTTCACTTTGCATATTTATTGCTTGAAGGATGAAAATTTCAGCTCTATTTAAAGAATACAATGAGTATTTCAATTAGAGCAAAAATCAACCATATTGCTAGAAAAGAAACATATTTCTCCACCTATCTATTAAGCATACATAATCTTTCTTTATGAAAATAACAAAAGTTCCTCAAGTATTCATATATACAAAAATGACAGAAGACCTATGTACAATAATTTTTAGTACTCATGTCTATAATAAATGGTCTTTAATTATTGTTATAAATGGGAACTAAGAATGTGCTTGAGGTGTGGAAGTAATTTTGATGGATAAATATTGAGTATTTGACAGCTCATGCTACTACTATGTTACACTGGGGTTCTAATAAGTGTTTGGAAAAGGACATTTTTATTATCTTTCTGAAAACATATTTTAAATCACCTGTTACTTTTCTTGACCACAAAATATAATGAGAAATAACAACAGAATTGGGAAAGAATATTTGCAAGTGGAAGACAAACGCTAGTACAGGCAGTTTGGAGAAACTGATGTATGTTGCAAGGAATGAAACATGTTCCAAAGGAAGGAGGAACTCTTTTCTTTACATGTGTAAATAGGAGCATATGTACAATGAGGAAGTATACAGTTTACTTAACGTATTCACACATGCAAACATGCATGTTTATGTGTATTCATGTGTGTTATACCCCATGAAATAACAGTCAGCTAGAGATAGTTAAGCACCAGATGGAGGGGACAAGGAAAATTGAGTTGACACTTAGCTGCTTTATTCTTACTGAGTAAAGTAGGCAAAATCTTCCTAACATAAAAATAATATTCCGGATAGCTAGTATTGTTCTAAGAATTTAAAGTGTGCCATAAGAATTTAAACTGAAATCCGTAACTAGATTTAAGGTCAATACATATCTCATTTATTTTTTATTTAAAAAAAAAAAAAAAAAGGTTTCATTTCTGGCCCATTTTTAAATTATGTGCAATTATATGTACTGTTACATCAGAAAGGCACAAAAGCTAAACAACAAAACATGGGAGTTTTGGAACAAATAATGTTAGTATTGAAATCAATTTGAACATATATATATTGCTTATTAATAGTTAAATAGATTTGCCTATCAATATCAAGACACACTATATGAGTTCCCTATGCTATAAGGGAACAAGACATCTAAGATGTAAAGAAAAAAATATGTATAATTGGTTCATCAAGCTAAATCCTCATCCTGTGTTCCACTAAAGATAATTCATATACACTGGATACAGCCAAATTTTTGGAAAGCTTCTGTCTTTTTGTAACTGAATTACTTGACTTTAAGTGTCAGAATGCTAAAACAGCTTTTCATTAGAAGAATTAAAAATACTTAATACTTGGCCTATTTCACTGGAAAGAAGAGGACTAGGATAAGGAAAAATATAAGTTCCTTTGCAAGAGTTTCATGGGTTTACTTAGGGCTGAATCAAATCTGTTTCTTTATCGATGACATTACAGTTCACAATATTTTATTTATTTCACTGGAAAAATGTGTGATTTTTCCCATTATTTCATAATGTTGCTCAAAAATAAAGAAGTAAGAGAAACTCCATGAAAATTGTCTAGCTGGTCTAGCAAGGGATTATGATGGAATATGAAAAAATAACTGTGTTTTGTTGTGTGTGTGTTTTTTTTTTTTTCAAATCACAGACTTCAGCTTGAGTCTACATGTCTCCAGTGAATCCCTAAGTTATTTACTAACTAGGTTATTGGCTATTCTGATGTAATCTCTCATTCTTTTGCAATCTGACACTCTTTTCTGAGATAAAGAATGCTTTTATTTTCACTCAAAATGGATATACAGGGGAAAAAATGTTTATTTCTTGCTTTTCTTGCATTAAACTCTTTCAGAATAACCTATTTTATAACCTATTTGTAACCCACTCTATTTGTAACTCACCTAAAACTGCCATAATAGGGAAGGTACAAATTTGAAAAGTGTACCTGTATAGAACCATATGTACATTTCTGGGATTTCATGCTGTGCTGTTTCTTTTTGACATGCCAAGTACACGATATACAATATAAAATGTACTTGAAATCTTTGCAAGTGGCAAGAAAATAAATACTCTGAGCAGTAAGATATACTCTTAGAGTCCTTGTTTTACAATGTATGATTTAGTTTGACCAGACCCCAAAATGACTAGAGCTGGCATTGTACTGATTATTCCCTTTAGAATACTGAGCAGACATTCTGATGATATCATATAGAGTTGAGGATGGTGAATTCTTTCAAAATAAAAACTGAGGTTTAGGTAAGATAACTGAATAACATATATCTTTGTAATAAATGCACCATTTTTTATTTTATTTTATTTTTTTTTCCCTGAAAAGGTGATATAGCTGTAAATGGCAAACCGAAGTTAGGTGGCATTCTTGAATTAATTTAACATGAGAGTAATACAAGGTAATTCTAGATTTTAGTCTGCTATTATTTATAAGAATAAATAAATACTTCAGGGAAAACTGTGAAACTGTGCTGATTTATTACTATATTCTCCATATTTTTAAACCAGACCAGCATTACTAAATTGTGCCTTTGATATAGGTACTACATACACAGCAATCAGAGGCAGAGAGACTGATGTTCTTTATGTATAAATTCAAGTAAAGTCTTTTTTCCAGTTTTCCAGTGCAAGATGGAAGTAGTATTAATGTAAATGAGAGCTGTGAGCTTTCCTTTCAGCATATTTTCTCCCATTCTCTTGATGAGGGGAAGCTGAGAGAGTGGCATGGTGGAGATTAGTTAGAAAAGCACCACACTATCCTGATACAGACTAATTATATTTTGAATTTTATTTCAGATTAGTTTATTCCAGGATATTATTAACTATGTTTATAGAGGCTACTACCAAGGAAAAAATGAATTATTTTATTTTATTTTATTTTATTTTATTTTATTTTATTTTATTTTATTTTATTTTATTTTGTTCCTCCAAATATATGAAAACAACAAATTCATATAAAATTAGCGTATACTGAGCTGTGCACTCCTTATTCACTAAAATAAATAGAAAAGTAGCTAAAAGGAAGGTGATATTCTTTCTCCATCCTGGACTGCTTTTGCTGTTTACAAACCCAGAAGCAATAAACAATTTATAATTCATAGAATCACAGAATCATTTTGGTTTGAAAAGACCTCCATGATCATCAAGTCCAACTGTTAACCTATCACTGCCAAGTCAATCACTAAACCATGTCCTTAAGCACCACATCAACACGTCCTTTGAATACCTTCAGGGATGGCGACTCAACTCTGGGCACCCTGTTCCAATATCTCACAAACCTTTCAGTGAAGAAATTTGTCCTAATATCCAACCCAAATCACCTCTGGCACAATTTGATGCCATTTCTTCTAGGCCTATCATTTGTTGCTTGGGAAAAGAGTCCAAACCTCACCCCAACTGGAATTAATTGTTGAGTTAAATTCATAAACCTAAAAGAAAATAGCAAAAATATAATAATACTAATGATAACTATGCAAAGTATAATGAAAAATAATGAAAAAACTATGAAAATTATGATGTAAAAATTACAATAATTTTGTGAGCACCCTTCGAAAGGAAAAATGTGAGCACAGTTCTGGTCTAAAAATCTTCAGTAGACTTATCACCTTTTTTTTTTGCCTTGGAATACAATATCCTTTGGAACCCACTCCTTGGGCAAAAACTAGTTTGCTACTCAGACTCAGAAGTAACACATCAGAAGACTTTTTTTGAAAGCTAATGTCTGATTTAAGAACTTCCAACAGTTCTTCTGAAGGAGAACATGCTTACATGGATGTCTTCCAGACGTCAATCTTTCTAGACAATTGTTTGATATTGTCTAGTTCCTGATGGAACTAACTCACCAAAGATTTTTTTCTAGAAAATTAGTATTTCAGATGGAAAAAAAAACAAACAATGTTTTTAAATTTTAAAACATTTGAAGCAAAATGGTGTGTAACAGAAGTTTATGTGCATCAGAACTGCTTCTGAAGGGGAAGTGTAAAGATTTAAAGTTGTATGTATTTCCATATGTGCATCTGTTATCCTAAAGCTTCCAATGCAAATGTAACTCTAAAAATATTTTTGGATATGTAGTAATATTTTCACTCCATAAAATCTGTCATTTTTGCTAGTAAAATAACTATGAAGATATTTCTAAAAATGGTACAAATTTCTTCTCCTCAGAAGAGTACTTAGAAATTAAGCTAAGATATAGCTTAAATAAGCTGTATCTTAAGACAATATTAATAGTAAGAAATGAATTTGAATTAAAATATCCTGCCAAGAATACAATATAATTACACACAATTTTGCTGCACATTGCGCATAATTGAATGATTCAAAATATCCAGGAGCTGCTAGCAGCGGTGTAATATAACAATAATTTCATTTGCTCTTTGCTAGCTACCTACTACATGAGCAAAACGTAACCCAAAATGAAACAGCCTAAATATTAAGCACTTCTGTCCTTTTATTTATTTATTTTTTCAACATCAGAGGGGAAGAGAAAAGGGGGAAAAAAAGGAGACAGAAAATTTGGAGATTTATAAAACAGTACAGGAAAAGGCTACTCCTTTCAGAAGACAAACACTCACTAGCTCATCCTACCACATTGCTGAGTCAATTAGACAATTTGTTAGCAATAGGACTCATACTTAACTGCAGGCATCTACAGTGCAAACATCAGTATTGGGTGTAGGTTTATTCATAACCAGTGAAAATATGAGTAGAGTGTAATGTATTTCACCAGAAGGCAGGTCAAGCATAGATCAAGCATAGATCAAGCATACTAGATCAAGCATAGTCTAGATGTACCTATTTCTCTTTCTTGAATATAAAGTGAGACTAGGCATTTTTGAATGTGTATCTACACTGTGGACATGTAAAATGGAATTAACTTGCATAAATATATTAATGTAGCACCATCTGAGATGCAATGAAGAAGCCAAAAGAAACACAAAACTGGCAGATACCAGAACTCTTTTGGGCAGACTGGTGGAGAGGTTTATCCTGGAGTATTTTATGTTGGTGGTTGCCAGTAATTTCAACCCTCCAGACAGCAGATGAATTCTGCTTTCAGAATGATTATTAATGTTAGTTCTTTCATATAGTTCTTTAAAAGGACAATTTGTTTTGTGTTTCTTTTTTTTTTTTTTTTGGTTTGTTTGTTAGTTTGTTTTTGTTGTTGTTCTAACTCCAATATTAATTATAAATTTAATTAATTTAATTTTCCATGGAGGCTAATCCTGCAATCAGTTATTTATAAAAATCCTTTAGTTATATGTGTTTTGGAGCTATAATCTTTGAAAAAAAAAGTGTAGTCCTTTCCCATTTGAGACCAAATATTATTAGAAAGTCTTACAAGGGAAGAATAGCACATTAAAACAACAGCATGAAAAGACTATACTTTAATTTTTTAATTGTATAGTTTTCTGTTTGCAAAAAAACTATAACCACTATTGTGCCTGCGCACATTCACAACAGTGTTTCAGGGACTAATTAACCAGAGGAATACAGCTTCAACATTTAATGTAGTCCCAATACAAAGAAGAATTCTACAAAACAGAAATCATCTTGTAAATAAGGCCTTCAATCGAAGAAAATAATAGTAATGAATTACACAACTTAATTCAGCTATCAATATAGCACCCACAAAGGGAAATAAAGGAGGGCAAACAAATCATTAAACAGACATTTTGGTTTAAACTTAAGTCTGGTTTAAACTTAAGTTTGGTTTAAACTTTAATGTGTTCCCCATCACATAAATTATTATAGAACTTAAATACTATAAAATAGATTTTTATTTTTTTCTCTAAGCAAATATTTCAGATTGGATATTGTCATATTTTCTCACTTTAAACACCTTAACCTTTGCAAATACTATTTAATTATACATCTAAAAAAGTTGTAGTGTGTTTAAGTAAAAGTAAGTTATTTCCACTTGCTTTTATTGAGCCACTAGAAAATATATTTTTTGATCTGGACCCTGGAGGAAATGACTAGTAACTAACTTTAGGCTGGTATGGGAATCAAATTTGTACCTAGAAGACAGTAAGAGAGGTCAGATTTGGAAATTCCAGCTGTCTTTCTAGTGACAGAACATCTAACACTGATCCATAAAGAAATCAACTTCTGCAAGCATTATCTTACAAAACCAAACAAACAAAAAAGGTATGATCAAAATATACTAGCAACAGCAAGAACTCCACCCCAGTAAAACACGTGCAATATACTTACTTTCATCACTTTCTACTGTTACTCTAGAATAACAGCATCAACCAAACAAACAAAACTATAGATTGATGCCCATCCTTTGCTCATCAATCAAAATGAATTCTCTGTTTACCTTCTTCACTGGAAAAAGTGAAACCAAACAAGGAGATGAAAATACATGTTGTTTGTATCTGTTTGTCCTTAAATGCCCTCAGTGTGGTTAATTGCTTTTGCGCTGAGGATGTCTGACTACTTCCCATTTAGTAAATGATGTACATCTATATCAGATAGTATGAGGTAATGAAATTATGCCATCTGATTTACCTCCATAATTTTCCACAGAATCATAGGTCTCTCAACAATATAACCATGTTATTGTATCTTTGATTATGGAAGAATAATTTCGGTAGGAAATCTATCACTTATTATAAAAATGAGGTTTAGTTTTATTTAACATTAATACTACCAAAATGTAATCAACTAAAATTAGGCGTCTAATAAAAAATGATCACTTTCACTACCTTCACAGATAGTGCTTTTGCACAGATAAGCTATTTGGAGAGGAATTCATCTTGCTTATTTCATTTCTCTTAGGATACAAAATTAATCAGTACATTAGAATTCATATCTTCAGTGAAACTAATATCTCTTCATTAACTTTAGAGAGAGTCTAAAATAAAAGGTCTACCAGCTATGGCACTTAACCTTTTGTTGACACGTTAGATGACATTGATATGCATAAAGCCTTTCTCTCCCATAAAATCATCCCTCCATGTCTTCTTCACTGCAATTGTGAAAAAGATGAGGTTGATTGTATGTAAAATGATGTGTTAATTATTTCATATTGCATCTAGCTGAATATGACTCCCTATCCAGGTAGTATTTGATACATTAGCATAACAAAGAAATGACAGATTTTAGAGAAAGGCAAGTAAAGATAAAATTGCTTGTTACTTATGAGGTACAGAAACACGTCTATATTCCTAAAATATACATCCCAAGTTGGACACAGCTAACCTAAGATAACAATTGTTTTCTTAAGATCAGAATAGGTCAGCTGTAAACTCAAAGGAGAAAACAGTTTTGAAATATCTCTAAAGATTACTATACAACAAAGAAAAGAATATATGCCAGAGATCAAAAGGCTAAGAATGTGAAGTTTACAAAAGCCAAGACATTATATTTGGAGCCAATGATTACAACACAAGAAAGGGAGACAGGGATGGCCCAAGTAGCCTAAAAAATATAATTAGAGAAGACCATTATAAATTATGGTAATAGGCACTGGCAGCAAATATATATATATGTGTATATATATATGTGTGTGTATATACATATGTGTGTATATATATACATATAAAGCAACAATACAAAGAACATCCTTCCCTCATAAAACTGAGTTCAATATCAGAGTTGAAAAATAAAAATAATTGTTCTGTAAGAGTAGTGTAATCATAAGAAGGGGCTGAAGGCTTCTGATTAACTTGTCCCTCCTGTTCTCTCATTCAGTAGTTTGTTAAAATCAACATCCTTGTAAGCAGCACAAAATCTGCCCTTTATCATCCCTCTGAGAGTAAGCAGTCTGATCCAAAACAAAACAGAGAAGTCAGTGACTGATGCCAGCCTAACCTACAGCACGTGCTAATCATTCTCAAGGGAACAAACACAGGAGTGATATTAGTGACTTATGTCTCAGTGGATGTGGCTCCTCTTCAAGCATCCCCTTCAGTTCACAATGTGAATGGTACCGTGAGCCTTTACAGAAGTCACTTCATAGAAAATAAATAGACCTATCAAACTATGGGTAGCTTAATTTTCCCATAAGATATCAGCAAAAGGTGTATACAGAGCAGAACACTTTACATTATAAAGATCACTCACAAAAGAAACCAAGTGAATTCAAGTGTGGAGGAAAGATACAAGTCCTTGTACCAGAGATTCATCAAACAAAATAGACTAAACATACCAACTGTTCATAGTGCATGAATTAGAAACTTCCTAAATATTTATCTGGGCCATAGACATTGATGTCTTTTTAAAAGTTTTAGCTGTGTTTGCATTCAGAGTGTACAGTAGAAATAACTTGGACCACTTTTAGGAACCTATAGAACTAAACAGAACTAAAATTCAAATTCAGCTTTTAACTCTACCTAAACATTTAAACAAAGGCAGTGTTAATTCTTCAAACTCAAATTATGGCTAGACCTTAAAATTGCTGTTGGCCAAAAGAGAAAGAGTTATTCCTGTTCCAGTTATTGCAATAGGTGTGATCTCTCATCTATCCCCTATGGGGAGATCATATTTTCACAATGTAAAAAAGGTGCAGCCAGGACCACACAACCATTCGCTCACTCTCCCCAAGTGGGATGGAGGAGAGAATTAAAAATGATAATAATAATAGTAATAAAAAAGAAATGGAAAATAATAACAATAATGATAGAAGAATACAAAACAAGTGATGGACAATGCAATTGCTCACCACCCACTGAACAATGCCCAGCCAGTCCCCAAGGAGTGGCAGACCCCACCCGTGGCCAACTCCTCCAAGTTTCATTGTTCAGTATATTGTCATATAGTACGGAATGTCCCTTTGGCCATCCTGGGTCAACTGTCCTGGCTGTGTCCCCTCCCAGCTCCTTGTGTACCCCCAGCATTTTTGCTGGCAGGGCAGTGTGAGAAGCTGAAACGTCCTTGACTTAGTGTACGCACAGCTCTGCAACAGCTAAATCATCAGTGTGTTATCATCATTACACTCATATTAAACACAAGTACCATAAACCAAAGTACCATACCAGCTATTAGAAAGAACATTAACTCTACCCTAGCTGAAACCAGGACAACAGGGCTCATATATTCACATTTTTTTTTTAAAAAATAAAAATAAATAAATAAATAAATAAATAAAGGTTAGTTAGATAACATCTACAATAACTACAATAACTAAGGAAATGCATCCTCTCATAATGAAAATAGAGAAATAGAGACATAGTAAAATTGAAGGATTGGAGGACAAGTCATTAATCTGTTTGTGATTACATTATCATCCAGAGAAGGGCGATGAAGCTGGTGAGGGGCCTGGAGAACAAGTCCTACGAGGAGCGGCTGAGGGAGCTGGGCTTGTTCAGCCTGGAGAAAAGAAGGCTCAGGGGTGACCTTATTGCTCTTTATAAGTACATTAAAGGAGGCTGTAGTGAGGTGGGGGTTGGTCTATTCTCCCACGTGCCTTGTGACAGGACGAGGGGGAATGGGTTTAAGTTGAGCCAGGGGAGTTTTGGGTTGGATATTAGGAAGAACTTCTTTACCGAAAGGGTTGTTAGACATTGGAACAGGCTGCCCAGGGAAGTGGTGGAGTCACCATCCCTGAAAGTCTTCAAAAGACGTTTAGATGTAGAGCTTAGGGATATGGTTTAGTGGGGACTGTTAGCGTTAGGTCAGAGGTTGGACTCGATGATCTTGAGGTCTCTTCCAACCTAGAAATTCTGTGATTCTGTGATTCTGTGATTCTGTGATCTTTTTTTTTTCCCTCCCCAAATCTGATTATTTATTTCACAATTTCTCTCCAATGCTGAAACCACAGTACATCCATATACCTTCTGACTCTAACTCCTCCTTCATCAATTGATTCTATTCCCTCACTGCCAAATCCGCTAAACTCCTATCTCAGACATATTGGGTTATTTTCTATGCTTTTATGCCAATAAAACAATCTGCTTTCTCTCCAAATGTGTTTCTAGTATATATATATAAAACTGCTTTATGTATATTACTGATATTTTTAACTGGATCAAAATCATAGAATCATAGAATGGCTTGGGTTGGAAGGGACCTTAAAGATCATCTAGTTCCAACCCCACTGCCATGGGCAGAGATGCCACCCAATAGATGAGGTTGATCAGGGCCTCATCCAACATAGCCTTGAACAACTCCAGGGATGGGGCATCCACAAGTTCTTTGGGAAACCTGTTCCAGTGGTATACCATACTGTGAGTAAAGTATTTCCTCCTAATAACAAATCTTGATCTCCCCTCTTTTAGTTTAAAACCATCCCCCATTGTCCTATCACTACATGCCCATGTAAAAAGTTCTCCATCTTCTTTATAAGCCCCTTGAAGGAGAAAGGACAAAATGAAGTCTTCCAGGAGCCTTCTTGTGCTGGGTGCTTCAGGCCTGGAAGCAGTACTCCAAGTGGGACCTCAAAAGGCAGAATAGAGGTCCCCTTTCCTCAACCTGCTGGGTACTCCTCTGTTGATGCAGCCCAGCCTGTAGTTGGCCTTTTGGGCTGCAAGTACACACATACTGGCTTATACCAAAACCCCCAGGTCCTTCTCTGTGGAGCTGCTCTCATTGAGTTTTTCTCCCAGTCTGTACCCATGTCTGGGATTTCCCCAACCCAGGTGCAGCACCTTGCACTTGGACTTGTTGAACCTCATTAGGTTTATGTGGGCACATTTCTCAAGCTTGTCCATATCACTTTGGATGGCATCCCTTCCTTCTGCTGCATCAGCTGCACCACTCAGCTTGGTGTCATCTGCAGATTTACTGAGGATTCACTCAATTCCATTAAGTCATTGATAAAGACATTAAACAGCAAATGTTTTTGAATGATATGGAAGAATAGCAGCAATGAAACTATAAAGCAATTCAATAGCTTATGATCAGGAGTGAAACATTTTACATCTCCTAGTTCCATATATAATAAATTATTTTGATAAATACAGCAGCAGATTTTCTTTATCCACAAATAACATGGAAGAAAAACTGGATTATGGTTAAAATATATAGTTAAGAGTGAGCTTAAATATTATCATATTTTCTGATCATTTAACTGCAGTATATCTTGACAACAGGCTTAGGAAAAGCCAAGTTCGAGATACTTAATTTTAAAAAGAGCTATCGTGTTGTTTGTTCGAACAGGTCTGACTAAAACAGACATCATGAAATGAGTGTTTGATTTCATGGTAAACTACCCAGCCTGTCTGAGATTTATACTGTCAACATGAATAAATATGCATGGTAACTAGTTTTAAGCTTGATGACAAGCTTAGGAAATGTTCCATTGACAATAGTTAATGAGATAACACAGCTGTGGTAAGTTAAATGTAAACATTCAGCTTTTTTGCTAAGTTTATTTCGCATATTTTGGCTTTGCCTAAAAAGCACACAAACAGAAATGCAAAGATGAAGTTTTTACAGGAGGGAAACAGCAACATCGTGACATAAGGAAGGAGAAGGGAAAGAATGGAATATAAAATATTTGACAGCCAGAGAAAGACCAAGCAAATATACATATATATATATCTATATATAAGAGAAACAAAAAACGAACAACCAACTCCTAACTCTCAGAAGCAAATCATTATTGATTTCAAAATTATTTTGATGTGCAATAGATAAAAGGTGAACATTGGCAAACTGTTGAAACATTCAGGATACATTTACCTATTTATTCAGATTGTAAGAATACTTTTACACACTAAGTACACTGAATATAAAATATAAAATATGATTGTGATAAATGAACAGCAACATAGGATATGATCATATCAATTTCTTTATATAAATTCTTGTCAAGTAAAATTAAGAGAAGGACCTATTTTTCTAGTCCATCAAATTTAACAGTGATATTGTTTGATTAATTGCTCCTTAAAAATTTTGGAAAACAGCTTGATCTGTTTTTAAAGAATCTCTTTTGCTTATTTTTCTGCTTCCTTGTGGTGAATTTTATGTGGTGTGAATATGTCTGAGATCTGTCAGAAAGGCTGTCATTCTAGCACTGATGCTTTCCACAGCATTTCTATCACCGGATTACAAAAAAATCAACAAGTATAATTTGTAAGATTTGAAGTCTGGTTAACTTTAGCCCTAGTTCTGATCTCACTGAAGTTTTAGCCTGTTATTAAATCTAGACTGAGCATCTTATAGCTCATCCTTTTGAAGAACAAAATCAAGAATCAAAACTGACACTATCTCATCCCACATGTTATTTAAGCTAAACAGTATGAACTAGGTTTTATTGCAGACTAGCAAGTATGATTTTTTCCATTACTAGTAAAAGCCTTCAGGATTTGTACTGACCTGACAAGACGCATCTCAGAATTATTTGGTTTTCTCTTGGCCAAAGTCAGTTTTAGCATGCTTAAGCTGTGATAACAATTCATAGCTGTGAATTTGTGTCACTAGAGGCAAGAGTTGATACTCGATTTACAGAACCAAAGAAGCATAGGAACTAAGGCTCTGTAACCAGACAGCACAATACAGAAAATCTTGCAGTGCTCCTAACAAAATGAAACTTTTTCCATGATTCTATTCTGTAAGTTCTGGGGAAAAAAAAAAAAAAAAAGAAAAAAAAAAAGCCTTTGAATGAGCTCAATCCACCTAGTGTTTTGTTTGGTAAGATGAGGTCCTGTAGGTATTTACTGAATGAAATGTTAAAGACACTGTCTTCATATCATTAGATTCTTCTACATATAGTTTTCACATATAAAACTCTAAATAAAACAAGTCTGATCTATGCTTCTCTCTTCAGAGGTTGCAAACTGCTATTTCCCTTTAACAAAGGCTGTTAGTCCATGAATAAAACAAAACTTTGTTACTAGTCACATGAAGAACAAGGCCTAACAAGACCTGAGAAAAAGACAGCACTGGAGCAAGATGCAAGTAACTGTAAAATTCAGTCTGTAACCTGATTTCTGTGCATACAGGTCATACCCGAGATAGACTAAATGAAATGTGATACCACAGAAAATTATAAGCAATATGTGCAGCTATTTCTTGGTAAGAACAATAACTCTCATCAGGGCCCATAGATTTGTACTTGTTTAGATTCATCAGGTGGTCTTGAACCTGCTCTTTGCTTACACAGCCTCCGTCTACAGGTTCAGGGAAATGAAAGACTTGGTAAGCCTGACTGGTAGTGAGTCAAATAAGGACTGAGGACTGAGTCAAATAAGTTGTTGAGTACTTCAGCCTTCTCCATGTCTGTTGTTAACAATTCAAAATGACTGATGAAACTACCTGATGAGTTTGTACAACATCCCATGAGATATCCAAGTATCATTTCCCTAACTAGATGTGAGAGATGTAATGAGGTTGAATCCAAACTGAGAGAACTTTATTCTAATTTCTGTGCAGGTATATTTCCTATGGACTCAAGAGATTAACAATATGAGAATTACAGTTCAGGCCAAAGCAACAAATTTTAAATTCTGTTCTGTATTTAATGTACCACAGAGAGGCACATTTTTCTTGAATGTTCTTTCAGGCAAATCTCTGTAACCCTACCTTTAGCATTTTAGATCCATTTTTTGAGAGTGATAATGAAAGAAGGTCTCCATTTGACATTACATTCCCTACATTAGCTATATATTTTTGGATAGACTGACAACTACATATATTCAAAATTAAGGAAAGACTGCAATACTTATCAAGACTTAATGACAAAACTCATAAACATTTAAGTAAAACATACATACATGTAGATAGGCAGATACACATAGACTGATATAAACATTTGAGAAAAATATTTTAAAAATATTCTGTTTGATGCTCTTGTCACATTTTATGTACCTTTTCTTAATGATCATTTGACCACATTGTGGCATGCAGTGCATTGTTCCTTATATGTTGTCAAGACAGTTTATCTCATTTTAATATTTGACAATTTTTAAAAGCAATAATAATTAAATATGTAGAGTAGATTTTCACACCAAACAAAATAATCCATTGTGCTGTATTTTGCCATACATACATACATATGACCTCCAGTTTAAATTAATCATATTGGACAGCTCATAGCAAATAGGTCTGCTGCTAGCAATGCTACACTTCTGAATACATTCACATAGAGTTTTAAAGCCAAGATACTCTTTCTAACCAGACAGTAAAAGGCATAGTGACATAGTGATTTTTTCCAAAAAAAAAAAAAAAAGACAAAGTTTTGTTTTGTTTAAAAACATATAATGAGAATATATTTACTTTAAAGAGCTTCAGAGAGGAGACATCCCTTCTTTGTTTTCTCTAGCAAGGGACATGAGTGGAACAAGAGCTTCTACATATATGTCAGCAATAAAAGGAAAATTAAGGAAACTAAGGGCTCTCCACTAATGGGGCAGGACACATGATGACAAAGGACATGGAAAAGACTGATATACTGGATGCCTTTTGCACTTCTGTTTCACTGAATTCAGGAATTACAGAACCCTGAGATCAGACAGAAAGTGTGGAGAAAGGAAGACTCAGTAGACGAAGATCAGTTTAGTGAAAATTTAAACTAATTGGAAATACAAAGGTGGTGAGGGAACTGACTAGGGAAGGTGCCTCACTTGTTTGTTAACTTGCCCCATTGTTTGTTAACAGGGAAGGTCTGATGGGTGATGGTTGGAGGCTGTCTTGGGCATAATGATAATGAGATAACATTCTCAATCCTTGCAGAAGCAAGAAGGGTGGTTACCAGAACTGCTACTTTAGATTTTCAGAGGGCAGATTTTGGCCTGTTTAGGGAACTGGTTGAGAGAGTCCTTTGGGAGGCAGTTCTGAAGGGAGAAGGAGTGAAGGGAGGCTGGACATTCTTCAATAAAGAAATCTTAAAGGCGTAAGAGCAGGCTGTCCCTAGGTGCCAAAAAAAAACAAAACAAAAACAAAAAACAAGACAGAGCAAAAAAAGACCAGCCTGGCTGTACAGAGAGCTTCTTCTGGAACTCAGGAAGAAAAAAGATTTTATGACCTTTGGAAGAAGGAGCCAGCAACTCGAGGACTGCATGTTGTGAGGTTATGCAAGTACAAAATTAGAAGAGCCCAAGCCCAGATAGAATTTAACTTGGCTATGGCAGTAAAAGACAATTTAAAAAGTTTTTATAAATGCATAAAAAAACAAAAGAAGGGCTAATGAGAACCTCCATCCTTTACTGAATGGCGAGGGGGTGAGTGGAGGGGGAAAGACAGCAGATGAGCAAAAGGGGAGTAACTTGATTTGTTCTTTGTGTCAGTCTTTATTAGTAAGACTAATCCTTCTCAGGGTACTGATCCTTCTGAGCTGGAAGACAGAGACAGGAAGCAGAATAAAGCCATTATAATTCAAAGGAAATGGTTAGCAACCTACTACACTCCTTGAACATATACAAATTGACAGGGCCAGGTGGGATTCATCCAAGGGTCTAGTTTGCCTGAAGAAGGCTCAGTGGGATCTTAATGCATATAAATATCTGAAGGGAGGATGGATCAAAGATGGAGCCAAACTCATTTTCAGTGGTGTCCAGTGACAGGATAAGAAGAAAGTGAACAAACTGAAATGCAAACACGGGAGGTTCTGTCTGAACCGAGGAAATCTCTTTTTTTTTATGAAAGTGAAATAAGCACTGGAACGGGTTGCCCAAGGAAGCTGTGGAGTTTCACTTCTTGGAGATATTCAAAGCACATCTGGACATGGTCCTAGACAACCAGCTCTTACGTGTCTCTGCTTGAGCAGGGGGGTTGGAAAAGATGACATCCAAAGGTCCCTTCTAACCTCATTTATTCTGTGACTCTGTGAACCATGCTGACTTCACCACTTGAGGGCAGTGAAACACTGGAACAGGTTGCCCAGAGGAGTTGTGGATGACCCCTCCCTGAAGTGTTCAAGGCCAGGCTGGATAGGCTTTTAGGCAACCTATCTGGTGAAAATTGTCCCTGCCCATGGCAGGAGGCTTGGACTTAGATGATCTTTAAGGGTCCCTTCCAATTCAAACCATTCAGTGACTCTAGGATTCCAAAACAATTGGAGACAAAATGTGCTCACTTCTTACTTTCCTGCACTCAACTTTAAATCCAAAATTTCTTAAAACAAAAAGTGGAAATGTGTAAGGAAAACAATACTGATGAATAATGCTTTTGAGTGCGCCAGTGAGAAGTACTTTTGATCGCAACAAAGTTTTGGAGTTTTGCAGATAACATGGCATCATCATGTTATGAATTGGTGAGGAAGATGAAGGATGGCATTATTAAGACATAAAGGCTTCTGTCCAAAAGTGTAATTCTTAAACCTTTTCAAGTCATTAATATCTTAACTCTGGAGCCACTTGAGATTTGCCAGATGGTACATACTAATTGTGAGCTTAAAGTCATTCTCACATGATTTTTTTTATGTAGGCATACTCTTGCTGAATTTAAGAAAGTAATGTATTTTAAGTAAAATTATGTCCTAAAGGGTCTTCATTTAATTCTATACAATAGCTCAATGATAGTTTTCAAACCAAATATTTAGATCACGTGTTCAAATTGTAGGAACTGCACTAAACTTCCTTAAAGAACAGGATATTAAATTGTATACACCACCAAATTTGACAGAATTTGCTCTCAGAAATTCTAGATATGCATAAATTTAATCTTGTTCCCAAAGGGTTTTGATTAATAAAAATAAAAAAATATAAAAACATTAAGCTTCTTTTGGATAGAGAAATGGAGCTTTATTATTTTGAACTTTGGAAACATTTCTGAAACTGCAAATACAATGTCACCTGGAGGACAGACAACTATTGCTCTCTGCATCATCTTTCAGGACCTCTTGACAGATTTTTAAAGACCTATAAATTGGATAAACTGGATTAAATAGAACAAGTATAAAACAAACAAACAATCCCCTCAATATCACCAAACTCCCACCAAAAACATCTACTCTTTCCATTATGAATATTCCAGTCACTTGATTAAATATTCATTTTTCTTCTTCCAAAGTGGAACACAAAAGTGGCTGGAGACAGACTCTTCCACACAGGACAGAATAGACAGAGAAATCTAACAATGTAGTCAAATGGCTTTTGAAACGTGATCATGTTTTTGCTGCTTCATGATTAATAAATTCAGTGTGGATGAGGAGGCCTTCAAAGCCTCTGTGATCAGTTCCTGGGGTGTGATGCAGATGGCAACACAGAAAAGAAATGAAGAGGTAGAACATACTACTGATAGCAGCAAACACAGACATTGATAAAACATTCCTAAACTATACAGTTAATTTCTTTTGTTTTACTTCTAAACAAGTCCATTACTCTCAGTTAAGATGAAGTGATTCACCTAGAAATACGGTCATTGCTGCCAGGTGCCTATTTGTTGGAATTAAGGACAACTGGTATCATAAATTAGCTTTATTGCTTTTATTTGACTCATCTGGCATTATCAGAAATCCTAGTGCTTTGGTATAAACTGTAGGTATAAAGTGTGTGAGATTTCAATAAACAGTTCAGACAGTGGAATAAGTTATACAACTTTATAGTAGTCCTTTCATAAGTAAAACTGAATTCATGAATTTCACTGATTTCTCATGCAGTCTGATTGCAAATACAGTGCAAGCACTTTTACACACAGTGCAGCTCTACTAACTGTAACACAATATTTGTGGACCCATGATATTGTTTCATACCATAGGTAATTTCTTCTGGGAATTCATTTCGAGAACGATATAAAAACATGATGGCAACTACTTGGCATACAAAAAGTAAAACACTCTTAGGAAAAACAACATGTTTTAACATCTGTCCATACCCATCTAATATCAGCCATTTCATAGAAATTTCTGCAATGTACCACATACAGCAGCTGAACTGTGGAAACAAAACATATTAGTAACAAATGGCATGGCCTAATTATGATTTTGTGGCATTTATTTTTAAAGCAAAACCATAATGTTAAACTTACCTTATTAGTATTGATAGCTGTGATGACCCACACACACTGAGCATTGCTGTCATACTGGAATGGAAAATTGGGTGATGTGAAAGTGCCACCAGGACCCTGAAGATTGGATCCACAAGTCTTAACTGCAAAAAGAAAGTTCACATTTTAATTCAAATATGAAATGCATGTAGCAGTATCATAAAACAAGCTCTAATTTAAGTTAATCAAGATATAAAGGATTAAAATACCATTGAGCAAAAATAGAACCACCTAATACGAGACAATGGAATGACTCATGTTTAGTTATTCTAACAAAATAAAATATACTTTCGCTTGTGTCCAAGCTTTTCTTTCAAAAAACTAATGTACTTGGAGTGAAAAGAGAAGCTATACTAAGATAAATTGCTCCATTTACTTTAAATAACAGTTTAGATTGAATAGTTAAAAAGAATTTAATAAGTTTATGCTATTACCTTCTTGAAAGACAAGAAGTTATGAAGTAGAACACCAAGATCACTCTTATCACTGTATATTTTTGTTTGTTTATTTATTGGTGTATGACTATGTCTATATTTTTCCTAGAAACTTTAAAGGAAATGTGTAAAAGTCTTATACAAAATAGTGCTATCTGTTTTTAAGGATTGTAAATAACATTTAGTGACAAATTAAAGTCTGTATAGTTATTTACAGTAGTATATCATAAAAACAAAACAAAACAAGAAACCCACAACCCAACTGATACCATTATTTACTTTAGGTTGCATCTAACATCACAAATACCTCAAAGGACAGAAACAGGGACATTTCTGCTGAAGAATTTTAGGCACTAACTTCAGCCTGCTGAAGCCAATGAAAGGCCTTTATTGTTGGCTCCTTAATACTTAGATCTTTGTTGAATGCACACTTGTTTTTTCCTGGATCCAGACTAGTTTATCCTTTTTCCCCATTAGTCACCAGAAATAATGTAAAAAAAAAAAGAAAAAAAAAACTCCTTAGGCATTTTGGCTCATTTCTGGTTCTAGCCTTTACTGCATTTCTGCTAGTATACAGTTCTTACACTTATGCAGCTATATGAAAACTTCTGCCGCTGTATGAAAATCTCCTGATAAATATGACCCTGTTAAAAGAGCTCATTCATAGAATGATTATGTGGAATCTCCAGTGGGAATTATTTATGCACCATTTTTTTCACCATACAAATTCACAAGCAATACCTAGAACATGAAAAACTTCCTAAATTCTTAGGAAAACAATGCTGGTGATCGATTACTGTGCCATTTTTTCTTCATATACTATACAATTTTAAATATGTCAGAGAGGAAGAAAAAATTAAGGTTACTAGAAAAGACAATCAAATGTGACAAGCACATTGTTTCTTCAGTACTGCCACACAATTTGCACCACCTTTACCCGTCAAAGAATCATCAAATTATTTATGTTAGAAAAGACCTTCAAGATTATCATCAATACTATAGTCTGTAATAGCATTTTTCAGGCAACTGATGAATAAATCACATCTGTGTTTTTTGACAAGTATCAGTATAACTGCACTGAAACCAATGTTCTAATATATTACAGTTATAATATGCTTATATTTTATTTTCTAGTCTATAACCCATAGTTTGCAAATTAAAAAATAAGTAAATAAATAATTTATTTTCCCAGTAATTTGTCTGCCCCTCTGCATGTCAACACTGTATTTTCTTGTTCAATATCATCATTGCTTCTTTTATCCTTTTACTGGTTGTCTTTATTTCAACAGGCATCCCAAGTTATCTGCCTCTGATCACATGAAGATTCATTATCAACCACTGCAGCCTTTGAAGGGCTGCAGAGTACAGGAAATGTAGTGTAAGTACTACAAAACTAAGATGATTTTTTGTTTAGCTTTCAGTGATATTTTGAAAACCACTCCTGGACTATTGTAGTCCACTTGGTCTACATAAATTCTCTGTTTTATTTTTTGAAAATTTAAAATACTTCCTACGTCCTTGTTTCAAGACATTCCCTGACCACCCTTATGAATTCTAGCAGTTGCTCACAAGATAATTTGCCTGTCTGTGAACTGCCATTATGGCTCTGTGACGGTTCTTGCAGCACTGCAAGGCGTAAGCAAAGTAGGTGAAAAAATAAACTGTTCTCACTGAATTTTGGAAGTACTGACTGAGAAGATTTATGCAGTTCTTCACATGAGTAAGTCCATTTAACATGAACAAAGCTTACAGAGAAGCCGAAAGTTGCAAAAGTAACTACTGTTGAAATAGATAATTCTACTAACCATCTGCTAACCAAATAAAGAATATGTCAGA
The DNA here is from genome assembly GCF_965140915.1 of Aythya marila. Lineage (NCBI taxonomy): Eukaryota > Metazoa > Chordata > Aves > Anseriformes > Anatidae > Aythya > Aythya marila. Next base: position 140,701,397 of record NC_139043.1, read on the forward strand.
TGAATAGTTTGAGTCAACTTTAGTTCAGCTATCTGTATTTTCAACTGGTAAACATGCAAAACAGATTAACAATTTCCAAATGCTGTCATGTTATTTACCCATGCCAAATGGGTATCATATATATTTGAGAATATTCTCAAAAATGAGAATATAGGACTGCTAAATGGAAGCAAACATGACCTGAGAAATATATTAAGTTACTCTTTTAAAATTAGATTATACATTATATGCAGTTTGGCAGCTGAATTATGTAAAGCACACATACACATTTCCTCCATAAAGTTTAATAAGCAGGGACTGAAATCACAAGGTTTTAGAAACATGGGGGGAAAAAAAAAGTTAATTAAAAGGAAAACAAACTGTAAGAAACAGTAAGAAACTAATTTCCTGAAGACTGTTTTGTAAAATGCAAATAAATAAATGTACTAGGAGCTAGTGCTGCTAATTCTGCAGACATGTCTAAATATGGGAACACAGAACTGATATTCTTATATTTGTGAGAAAAGATTGCTAATGACAGATTTTTTACTTTCTTTTTCAGTGCATGCATCAATAATTTCCAACACAATTATGTTGTTTTTATTTTCTTCCAGAAGAAAGCATCACAATTTATTTTCAAGTTGAAATGCTGAAGTTAAAAATCAAACAAACAAAAAAAATCACATACATCACCTTAAGAATTATTGTGTTACCCACTTTCCTGGTATTTGTCATCACTTAATAGAGGAAATTACTAATTTTGATGAATTTTTACACCATGTCCTCTAGCAACCCCCTTTGTTAGAAATAATATTGTTGGGATACTTGAAGTAAAATATGTCAGATGTTACTTCTTTATTTAAAATGGTAACAACATCTATAACACTTATTTTTTCCTCTCATGTAGATAGTTGTCCATTAGGGACTGTATGGAGTTAGGCACAGAGGACTTTAGATTATCCCAATTTTACTTTTTTTCAAATGAAATGGGTGACAGTTAAAAGATGGGACACAGGACACTATATGTTTTTCAAGAAAACTGATTATCTGTATAACAGATATTATGAACATGATTTTTTTTGAGAGAGAAAATGAGGGAACAACCTAAGTGCTGTTCTTCTGTCCTAATAAATCGTAGCACAAGTTAGCAATACATGACAAGCAAAAAGATTCTGCATTCATTTAGAATGTAAACAAAATCTTAAAATTAGGAAATACAAATTTGCATAGAAATAATGCTAAGAACTATAGATTGTAGCGGTGGTGGTGTTTTATGTAAACACAGGTAGGAACTGCAACTTTGATAGCAATGTAGCTGTCTGGTATTACATTTTAGACAAGCAGCTGCAAAAAGGCTTATTCAAAAAAAAAAAAGACTTTCAGCTCTTTGAACATTCTATAAGCTTTTTGCATGCGTTGAGAGTGTTATATATTAAAAAATGTATAGCAGTAAGTTAACAACACAATGCCTTTTCCTTAATTTGTTGAATCTGTCACATTTTAGAGGTTTGAGAACCCTACTTTACAACCTTAATATAGGCTAGTCACTTGTATGGGTGATTGGGTACCTGTTTCCAAAATACAATGCAGAACGGGAGTTTCACAGGCATTCAGATTCATCATGAGTAGGTTTTTTTGACATAAGAAGATTCCTTAATATAGACATATATGATGCCTATTTTTGAAGGATTTTAAGTCTGTCAAAATTCATTATTTACTACTTCAAGATCACAGTAAAAGCTAGCCTCAAAACACTAGTCAAAATCTGAGCTGTTGCATTTTCCAGTAATTGAAATATACTAGTGTGAATATCAAGAAATGAGTCACTATTACTACCGAGAAACCAATTAGTTCTTTCCTAGTTTACTCCTGTGTCTTCTGAGGTTTCTGTACTGGCTTTGGTTCAATATTGACCAGCTAGAAATCTCTTTATTTTTTTGGAACTGATTTAAAGGCATGAATTAGATTACCATTCCAATAGAGATAATATATGCATTTGAAGATTAGTTCTGACTGTGCTTCTGAATATTTAATACAGAATTTGGAAATACATGAGCATAGAGACATGGATGTCTAACATCTTTAAAAACAAACATTTTAAAATTTATACTAGCAGCTTATGGTCACAGATGTATATTGAACTCACTACCTTTAAACATAACATAAGCAGTTACTTCACTGACTCAGTGACAGCAGTAGCAGCTCAGTAAATATACAAATATGAGACTGATCAAATTTGACCTTTAATATTTTTCATAAAAAAGGGATTTTTACTGCACCCATCTACAAGCAAATTATTACACATTGGTATGTATGATCTGCCATTTAGAATTAATAAGGCTTTTACTAAGTCACTATATGTTTGTGAAAACTGCCATTTTCTTACAGTACCACATCTGATTGCAGACATACTGTAAACACACACAAAAAAATCATTAATTAATTTTACATGTTACAGATAAAAAAAGACTCATAAGACTACACTGTCTTCTGAGCGTTGAAGCAGCTCTTGGTGAGAGACAGAAGAAATATGTGACAGCTTTCGCCATTTCAAAATACCAGTCTGCTCTTCAGAAGTTATTATGAGTTTTACTCATATGCACAGATATGCACAGGAATTTTGTATTTGAGATTATTATGAAGTAAGAAAACAACATGATCAGTATGGCAATTAATTTAGCTAATCAAATATGATACATACAAAGATGTAGTTATGAAACCTGAACAAAAATTTGTAGGATATCCGGCTTGTTGTCACAGCTAGTGAGCATCAGAAAATTAATATGATCAAAGATACGAAGGGAGAATATTTCCGGTGGAATAAGATTTTTTTTCCCTGACCTATAAATTTTCAATAGATGAAAATTAATGCTTATCTATTTTCAATTTCTTTAAAATAAATAGATGACCATTGCAGTTAATGGAGTTATGTCCATAGGAGACATATATATTCATAGGAAATAAAAAACCCAATATATCTATTAAAAAGGAAGTATTTTTTAAATTACAAAGTCATTGGTGTCACATAAGAGATTTCCTAAATGTCTAACTTCCTGAGGTGTTTACTTATCTATTTCCTTATCTGTTTCCAAAGTTGTTTTAAAAAATCGAAACTCATTCTAACAATGCATATGTGTGCTTTCTAACTGCCAGAGATGTGAAAGCTACATAGTTAATTTAAGACCACACTGAGAAATCATGAATTATAATTATACATATGGAAGTACGTGCATATATCTATAAACTCTCAGGGAAAATAAAATTTAGAGAAAACAATGAACTACAATTGAAAATAAAAATCAACAAGGATAAATTAATATTAAAGAAAATAAATCTCCTTTTTTGGAGTTTTTACTGAACCTAGTAAAACAGTTAAACAATCAGAGATTATATTTGTTGTACAAGTCATGTAGAAACTTTCATTTAAAAAATCTAACATCACCACTAAAACACATAAGCAGCAATACATCATCCTGAGAGCAAAAACAAACAAGGGAAACCTTCAGTACAGGAAAACTGATTAAAGATATGCAGTCTATTGAAAAAAATGTAACTGATGATTTGCCTGAGTGCAATAAAGAGCTCAGAACAATGTGTAAAAGAGGAAATTTCAGCTTATTAGACTTCCATGGAAAATTTGCCAGATTATATGATTATAAGATAACGTTAACCAGATAGACAGACTTTATTTGGATTTTCAAAGAGCTATTAGCAAGGCCAATCACTGAGAACCACCTAAATGGGAAAATGTGAAAAGCAGTTAACCAACTAGAAAAAAGATAAAATAATGAACTTACAGATATTTCCATCACAGTTCTTATAAAGAATATAAACGTGTGTACATATGTATGTATAGATGTAGAGAATGAATTTATATATTAAATACAGAAAAGAACAAGCATCTTAGCATACAATAATAATACACTAAGGTCTTACCAGCTAGTAGCTAGACCAAACTTTGTCCATGTTTTAAGATTCAAGGAATGAAAAAAAAAAAAAAAAAGTCATTCTAAATTAAAAAAAAAAAAATCACTAGTCACTAACCTTTAGAAAATTTTGTCTTTGGAAGCTTCCATAAAAATCTCCCTATTCTTAATTAATAGTACATATGTGAAAATGGCAAATAATAGTTTTTTGTTTGTTTGTTTGTTTGTTTTTGTAATAACATTTCAGCTTTTCAACTTAACTAGGTTGTGAAAAACAGAACCTCACTGTTTGCAAAGTAATCTTGACTATACCTTACTTTAAAACAGTAAAAGGGGGTATTTCTATAGTTTTCTTTTATGTATTCTAATTTGAAAAAGAAAAACCAAGATTTATTATTATTATTACTCTTTGGTTGATTTTTTAAAGTTCTGTTTACATCTGACAGCCATTGCTAGTCTGAAATTATTTATGGATACTGTATGAATTTAATTATTCAGACAGTAGATTTGTCATTTTTATATCTCATGCTGTATATCAACAACACATTTCAGAATAATAAAAAAAACTAGTGTAGAATTAAAAAAAAAATAGATCTAAGTAGTATTTTAAGAGTGTATTACAGTAAACAAATACTACTATTGAAAAAAAAAAAAAAACCTTCAGTGAAATTTTCCAGAATGAGATGACCTTTCATTGTTGCATTTAAAATAAATGTTTTTGTTTGTTTGTTTGTTTGTTGCTGATCTAGCTTGCACAGTATACAAAGAAAAAAATGCACAAAAGAAACAAAATATATGAGGAAATCAGACACAGAAGAACAGAACTGTGAGAATGCTAGTTTAAAATGACAAGGCGAAAACTCAGTATAAGTTAAAACACGGCTAAAATTCCCATCAACGTCCTTTGGAGAGGGAAAAAAAAAAAAAATGCCTTTCATTAACAATCTTTTCATATATATATCACGTTTATGTATGCATGTGTGGGTGTATATACATATGTAATACCAATATATATTCATGCATGTGAATGGCTAAATAGCCAGAAAAATGGAGCAGCTCCAGGGGCTGAAATGGGGTCCTGGGCAGGGCAAGGGGAAGCCTCAGGTGGGGCTGGGTGCAGTAGAAACATCTGTCAGACTCTAGGAGTCCTGAGAAAATCTGCTTGCTGCTATAACCACATTGGTCTTGAGCAAGTCACCTATGTGTCACAGCCTACCCAGAACATCTTTCAATGTGGTAATTAAAGAAGAAAATGATTTCTTTTAATGATCTGACTAAGGATAACGAACAAAGCCTATCTGTGTTTTTTCTCCCCAGCTTTGCCACTTTAGTCAGGTATATAAGAATATGAAGCTAAATAACACTGATGACCTGGCTCAGAATAGCATCACTTATGGTGAAGGACACTTTCTAGGAGTGTAGAACATGCACTTTCAGATGTAGACACAATAGATGTAAGTCTAAAAGTTTCAAAAGGTGAACTAAACCAATGGTCTCTAAAGTGCGGTGTATGCATCCCAGGAACTGTGCAAGAAAATCTATTGAGGTATTTGGCATCTATTATTAGAATAGAATTTAATGTGGTAATCACAGTTGCTTGCTTCTTTTGGACTTGAGATTATGTGATATTTGCCATGTTGACAGCAAGCTGAATATGAGTCAACAGTGGGTCTTTGCAGCCAAAATGGTCAACCTTATCCTGGAGTGCCTCAAGCACAGCAGTGCAAGCTGGTTGAGAGCTGTCCCACTCTGTGCTGATATGGCCTCACCTCAAGCACTGTGTGCAGTTTCAGGCACCATAATGTAAGGACATAAACTACTGGAAAGTGTCCAAAGGATGGGAACAAAGATGGTGAAGAACAACAAACCAGCAGTGGCTGAAGTCACTTGGTTTGTTCAGCCTACAAAAGAGGAGACTGAGGGGAGGCCTTAGGGTCACCTACAGCTTCCTCATGAGGGGGACAGAGAGGCAAACACTGATCTCTCCTCTCTGGTGAACAGTGACAGGACCTGAGGGAATGGCATGGAGCTGGGACAGGGGAGGGTCAGGCTGGATGTTAGGAAAAAGGTTGAGTGGATGGTCAGGCACTGGAACAGGCTCCCCATGGAAGTGGTCACAGCACTGAGCCTGCCAGAATTAAGAAGAATTTAGACAACACTCTCAGACACATGGTCTGATTTTTGAGTGGTCCCATGCAGAGAAAGGAGTTGGATTTGATGATCCTTGTGGATCCCTTCCAACTTGGGATACTCTATGATTCTGGGATTCTATATACTGAATACATGTAGTTCATTACATCTATCCCCCCAGATTAAAATACTTATATTTTTAATGTAATAATATGGAAGCTGATACTGTTTGCTGTTTTTTAATCCTATTTACATAGAATGGAAAAAATATATATATAATCCTGCAATTTTCTGTAAGCTTTTAGATAATGTATCTTCAGATGATGTTCTGGAAATTACAATTATTAAAAAGTAGGACTAAAATCATAATGACAAGAAAGTTCAGAATCTTCACATAGGAGACTGTACATGCAGATAAATCTTAACATACCTCATTAGGCCTAAAAGGTTACATGACAGTCAGAAAGCAAGATTTTAATACATTTACGAGCCTGACGGAGCAATCAAGAGTATATTATGTTGCATATATGAAGAGTGACAGCTAATGCACATTTTATATATCACTAATTTCTGGTTAAGTCACAGAACTGTACTACATTTCAGTAAAACATGTTTTTCACATTTAGCAAGACTTCTACTTAAAGATTTAAAAATCATTTATAAACACTAATTATTTCAGTTTCACAATACCTGTGTGAGGTGAAAAGGCTCATAACTTTTGCAGAAAGAATATCCCCACTTAAGAATTATGGACTGTTTTCAGATGGTCTAAATTTTGGTTGAAATCCTTAATCCTTGCTTACTCTTCAAAGAAAATCTCTAGAAGCTCAGCAGCAGACAGTAGAAAACACCATGACAGGTGTACTTCAAGACATCTGATGATGGCCCAGGTTACACAATAATTCAATTACAAGCTCAGAATTTCTCATTCAAGGCTTTTGCTTTATTAGGTCACCCATCTTTTGTCTCTGTTTGGGAATGCCAACAGGAGGATCTCTATTTAAAACATCTCTATGTCTGCATTTAAATGATGTCCAAATATATAAAGAAATTATGAATATCAAGCATATATCCTAACCCTTATCCAAAGCCAGATTATTTCCTAAAATATATCACTTTTATTTTGCCCAGCGTACTTTAAGTATTTAATTATTTTAGCTTTCCCTCAAGGAGAATGTACTTTCCTCTCCACTTACGCAGACATAACATTGCCATACCCGGGCACAGAATATAATGGGATGCACTTTCTGAAATAGCTTGTTAAAATATTTTGGAGCTCAACAACAAATAATCAATGATGAGCTGGGGCAAAATAAATACTGACTACCATGCAAATTTTTTTTGATGAAAATTCATTTGCATTTTTGCACTGGATTTTATAGTGACAGTGTCTCATGAACCGAGTCTCCCTGAAGAGTGGAATATATTAATTTCCCTTTATGGGACATCCAGTCTCCTAATTCTGAATTTCTGAATTCTACTCAGTTATTTTCTGTGGCCTTATTTCCATTCAATTATAATCTTTGTCCTAAAAAAAATAATTTCAGTTACAAACTCATTACATTGCTTGCATGTATTGCCATATGTATACACTTGAAAAGACAAATCTGTTTGAAACGGTCATGTCCCCCTCAGAACCAGGCATACTTTCTTGTTTTAGAACAAATTTCCTGTATCTCAATTTAATCTCTCTCTGCCATAGAGATGATTACCTCTCTATACCTTAAATGGTGATGATAACACTTTCTTATTTCTTCAGAGGGCTAAAGAAAATCTATTTGTTAGCCATGCTTGACTCCTAAAAAGCATTAACACCCTCCATCTAAATTAAATAATACGTACAAATTAAGTAATTAATTTAAAAATTAAACTAGCTCTGTCTAAATAACTAGTTCTTACATGACACTCTTGAGATTTATAGGTATTTGCATAGATTTTTAACGCAATTCTCATTTTTCTTCTTGTCAAACTATGCAAAGGTAAGTTGAAGATATAAATCAGGAGTCTAGATAGTAAGCACTATCCATATTGTTTAGTAAAGTATGTGTTCCTGTCTGGCTGCAGAAGCCATTAAACTTAATTGGACATAGTTTTTAAAGTTTTACAAGCATACTTGTATGGAAGACATATTCTCACTGACTCGTAGGCTTTTACTTTTATGCCTATATCTTTACTGATGTACAACAAAATCTTTCAAACTGTATTTTATACATCCTCACTGAAAACACATTCTTTATCTGATGATACAACATGAGAATGTTTTAATCTTTTAATTTAGGACATCTTGTATATGTTTCACCTCTCTGAGATATTATTTAAATCTATGTTTGTCTAATATTACACCGAGGTATGCCATATCTGTCAGTATTTAGGAACACTAAATAAACACAGTATTTAGCAGCAGACAGATTTGTTTCAGATATTTTTCTCTGCTCTTGTCTAAGCTAGTTACTTCCAGTATAGAAACAAGAAACTAACAGTAATGAGTCTTTGCTTACTTTGCTATAAAGTAAATTCAAAATATGGCGATTTTGAGGAGTCTTCCTGAAGTTTCACTGTAAGTAGCTGTTATATCTATTCACAATTACTTATCACTCCAATTAAGAACGGAAACATTTTTACATATTGTACTCCATTACTTAATACACTGCATGATATTTAAGATGCTTGAATGTAAGCTTTTATTTGAAATTCTTTAGAAGTATGGTGTTGATTTCCTTAACTTCAGAAATCTGTAGTGCATAACAGCAGGAATATCCAAGGGCAACAATCACATCCATAGTTAAGCTGCTGATGTATGTGATTTTTGGTGAGTCAATTTTAAATGAAAGTATACTTGAAGAGTTTAATTTTACTGCCAATATAAACAGTAGCACATTTAGCTTCCTGATGGCATTTCAGTTATGTTAGTTCTGAATTAATAAATTTTCCCACATAATATGTAGTGCAGTTTAATTTATCAAATTCAAAATCATAAATAATCAGGAAGTACCTTTTATCAGTGAAGATTTAAAAACACACTTTATCCTTCACTCCTTGTCTAAGAAAAAAAAAATAATCTGTACTGCAGTACAGTTTATTTGATTGGTTTTGGTTTTGTTGCTGAAAGAGAATGCAGGACTCTTTGTTCATGTGATCTGTACCTATGATTTTAATGTGCAAGTAGAAGATGTAAAGAAAAGAGAAAAAAGAAAAAGTGCTTAAAAGATGAAAATGTTTTACTTGTGAAGACAAAGAAAAAAAAAAAGAGAGTGAGAAAAAGGCATACAAAACATCTGTTTACACAGTTTGTTGTTGAAGAAATTTCTGTTGGAGAAGGCTGCAAAAAGAGGTGTCCTTCAAGTGCCTCAAATTTTTATTTCCTTTCAGTTAAACATCACATGGATAAAACAATTATATGAGAAAATTTTTAGAATTATAATGGGAAGGAATATATAAAGGTGTGAGAGGAAAAAGAGTTACAGGAATGTATGACTCTCAGTGGTACTTGTTAGGCCACATCTACCATACTGTCCATTTATGGTTAAAAAAGATTGAGAAATTGAAAATGCACCAAGATTAAGCATTGGAGAGCTTCACAGATGAAGAATGATTGAATGAACTGGGTTTCTTCAACCTAGAGATAGAATACTCAAGGCAGAATCTAATCACAGTCCTCTGGTACCTAAACACAGTTATGGAAAAGATGACACAGAAACAGAAGAGGTAGCAAGCACAAGTTTCATTAGGGGAAATTCCCTTAAGAACACAGGAACAGGTTGCTGATAGAAGTGGTAGAATCTCCCTCACTGTATCTAGTTTAGATTTGCTTTGAGAAAACCATGGATTACCTAATCTAACTCTCTGCTTAGAATAGGAGATCAGATATCTCCAGAGGTCCTTTCCAACCTAGACTTCTCTCACTCTTACTATCAAAAGGAAAGAATAACTGAGAGGGGGTTTACAGAGGTTTACTTAGGTCAGATTTCATTCAGTATTGTCATTAACTCCTTAGATGGCAGAATAGAGTATACTTATTAAATCTCCATTTAACACAGAGCTGGGAGGGACTGTGAATATATTAACAAACACAATTTGAATTGAAAATGAGAAACTGAAAAAATGACATTGAAGTAGGATACAATCCAATACAGACAAGTATAGGATAAAAGACAAGAGCAGGTATAGTCAATTAATAAATACAGTATAAGTAGCAAATCATTAGAAATAAACACTTTAGAGGTTACAGTGACATAGAAATGTAACCCAAGTAAAAATATCCTACTGTTATGAAAAGATAAGTGAAAGTGGATGATACACTTTCATCCACTCTTCAGTGATAGGTAGAGAAATGTGTGAAAATCTGAAAAATTCCTCCTGTCAACTGAGTGCTGGGAAAGCCCATTCTAAAACAGAGTCAATTCTTAGAAACTTTATTTTAAGGAAGACATGGACCAGTTGGGAAAATGATGAAAAAGGTTAGAAGTCTATAAATGTAACCAACAATAAAGGACTGACTGAACTACTGTTGGTAAGTTTAAAGATGAGAAAGTATTCTTGAAGTATACAATAAGCCATGGAAAAGAAGAATTAATTAACCTGCTCTCTATGGAGAAAAGCCTATTGAACAAAAGTTGTTTAAGCACAGCACAAGGGTTCACATTTGAATTAGTAATAAATCTTCTACTTGAAAGGCTAATAAAGGACTGGAGTGCGTAAGTAGGATCTAAAAGCACTTCTGGAAATAAAAAACATTAGACAAATATCTTCTGGGAATACATATAGTTGTCATATGGAAATAGATGCTATTAATAATAAGACAACTTCCAGAGCTAATTATCTATGATGCGTATCTGCATATATGGGTGTGCATATACATTTATACGCAGACATTCTTACTCAGCACCACATTTAAGAGGTCCAGCTACATTACTGCATTTCAGGCAGAACTGAGGCAAAGGTGGATTTTTCAAAAATGTACTAAATGTAAGTGAAAGTATTTTAGAAATTATAATGAGAAATTAGAATAGTTCAGTTGGAGGGCATTGTCCAAATGCCTCTTGAACACTCACAGGTGTGGGGCATCAACCACCTCTCTAGGAAGCTTGTTCCAGAGTTCGATCATTCCCACCGTCAACAAAATTTTCCTAATATCTAGTCTGAATCTCCACTGGCAAAGCTTTGTGCCATTCCTGTGCATACTATCAGTGGTTACCAGGGAGAAGAGATCAGCACCTCCCTCTCCATTTACCCTCCTCAGGAGGCTGTAGAGAACAATAAGGCTACCATTTTGCTTCCATTTCTCCAAACTAGTCAAAATAAGTGTTCTCAGTCTTTACTCTGAGGAGATGCCTTCCAGCATTAACCAGCTTTGTTGCCCTCCTCTGGATGTGTTCAAGTATCTTAACATCCTTTTTATATTGTGGAGCCCAGAACTGCACACAGTATTCGTGGTGAGACCACACCAATGCTAAATACTGCCAGAGAATCATTCTCTAGCTTGCTGGCTATTCTGTTAAATGCAATCTACAATTCAGTTTGTCCTCTTGGCTGCCAGGGCGCACTGCTGACTCCTGTTGAGCCTGCTGTCGACCAGCACACTCAGATCCCTTTCTTCTGAGCTGCTCACTAGCTCTCTATCCATACTTGTGTCTGGCATTACTCCTTCACAGGTGCAGCACCTAGCATTTACCTTTGTTGAATGTCATGACACTGATTTCCCAGTGCTTCAATATATCTAGATCCCTCTGCAAGACCTCTCATCTCTCCAGGGAGCCAACAACACCTCCCAGTTTAGCTTGCTGAGGTTGCATTCCACTCCTGCATCCAGATCATTGATCAAAATATTGAACAGAACTAGCCACAGAATTGAGCCCTTGGGATCACCACTAGTGACTCTCCAACAGCCAAATGTAGTCCCATTCACTGAAACCCATCAAGCTCCACCGTTGACCCAGTCATGTTGCATATACCTGTTCTTCATTAACTACCTCATCACCGAGGTGATCAGCTCCAGGGCAGATGCATTCTGCAGCACAGTGAAGGATCACGGCAGGTGGGGAGGGGGAGGGGGGTTGGTGTCTTGCACAGAGAAAACTGGAGGGAGCCGCCAGGAGCCAGCAGTCCTTCTGAGAGTGGCCGGAGAGGCTAGGGCAGAGTGGAGAGTGGCTGTGCCCCACACACATACCAAGGCAGCCCTCAGGGAGCACCAGGAGCATGGTGATCCCATCGGCACGACAGCAGCAGTTTATCAAGGGAGGGTGCTGAAGCTTGGCCAGCTCAACCAGGGAGCAATGGTATCTGCCCAGCATAGGGTTATAGCCTTTCAGAGCTCAGCACCCACTGCAACTTCTGAGACAGAGCTCCAGGGAGAATGTGCTGCTACCCAAGTGCCAGGCTATACAGTGTGCCCTACTCTTACACCAGCACAGGTTGGCAATAGTGAGCACACCTGCGGGAAGTGTGCCTAGGGGGAGGCACTCCTCTGCTCACTGACACAACTCTGGGAGGAGGTGAGTAGGTTGGAGAGTACCAGGGACTTGGAGATGGAGACATACTGGAATTGTTCCCTACCTTCCCTGAGGGAAGCCCAACAGGCAGAAAGGACACACAGTATGGAGGATTTCCTGTCCTCTCTCCACCTGGATGCACTCAGTGACCTGATGGATAGGAGGCAATGGTGCTCCTGCTGCCCAGTACAGCAGAAGCATTTCCTCAGTGACTACCTGACCTTTCCAGGTGTTCTTGAGCAGTAAGTATGAGGCTCTGCAAGTGGAACCAAACAAAATTAAGGAATACAGTTCATCTGGCTTAGAGGTGTCACCAAGGTCAAGTCAGCCTATGCCCTGCATCAAAACAGCTGCCACCAAGGAAAAAAAATAAAATAGGTGGGTAGTTGTCATAGGAGACTCCTTTCTGAAGGGAACAGAAGGCCCACTTCATGGGGAAGTTTGCTGCCTCCCTGGGAACTGTGTTAGAGATGTGAAGAAAAAGCTTCTTTCCCTTGTACAACCCTCAGATTATTACCCATTAGTAATTTTTCAAGTAGGCAGAAGTGAAGTTTCAATCAGAAATCCAAGGGCAATCCAGAGAGACTTCAGCGTGTTGGGACAACAGGTTAAAGGATCAGAGAAACAAGCAGTGCTATCCTTTATCCATTCAGTTTCAGGGAATGATGAGAGGAGAAACAGGAAGAGTCAGAAGATCAATACCTGGATCCAAGCCTGGCATCACCTTTTCTACCCTTTCATCCTTTGTCTACCATACCCAGGGTCTTATACCTATTCTGTAGTGGAAGCTGAGTGAGCAAATGGGTGCTCCTCTTACAGCTTTATTGGAGCTTCCACTCCATGGTGCCCTTCACCATGGATGCCACAGGAACAGAAGTAGAGTGCAGGGCATTCTGTCAGGTGGTCGCTGTGTCTGCATCTACTAGCTGCCATGTACCTGACAGCAGTGTTTAATACATTGCTCTGTGTTGAGGATGCTGCCAGGGCTGCAGCCCAAACCTTCTAGGGAGCAGAGAAGGTGAGCAGAGCTGGCAGCAACCTGTGTCTGTAGCCCTGGTTGCTGGTGCTCCCTAGGAGTGGGTTTTATGAGGCTTCACATGGTTTGAACTGTCCACACTCAGCCAGCATTGCCCAACCCAGCCCTCTTGCCTGACTGGTCACCTGCCGGCTGACTACTCACCTGACAGCTGATGCTTCCCCACACACAGCTCACACAGTACGCACGGCCTGAGGGTGTCAGGGACCAGAATCCCCCTGACAAGGCTTGTGGCCTCACAAGCCTTGCACTCATCTCAGTACCTGGCAACTACTGATGCCACTGTCACTGCTGCCCTTGCTAGTGTATTTATAAGGCAAGGTTACATAGGTTACATTTATAAGGCAAGGTTATTTGTTACATACATTCTGATCATATATCCATATTAATCAAAGTGAGATTTACAGCATGCTTTAGTCTATCAAATGATTAAGGAGGTATTGGGGAGGTATTGGGGAGGCAAGGGCAATCCCCAGACATGGACTGTATATCTCGAAACAAGACACTGGAACTCATGATAAGGAAGCGGCAGGCGGACAGAGAAACGAATGTAAGGACTATAAATCTCAAAACTGGACATTGGAATTCATTATAAAGATACAACAAACGGAAGAATTAGCAACAACCAGCTCTTGCAATTAAGAAACCTGCCAATTCAGCAGATTCCTGACCAAAGGTGAAAAGTACACTGTGAGGAAGACTCGGGGTCTTCCTCCCAAAGACCCCTGCCCACGTCCCAAAGACCCCTGCCCACAATTCTTGGGAGGCTCTACGCAGGCGCAAGGTGCCAAAAGGCTAATTAGCATGAGAAGCGAGGGAAGGCGGGGATAGGTAATGAATATGTATAGGCACTTGTAGAATATTGATAGATTGATTGTATAAATTCAAGACTGCTTTCCACTTTGGGTATGCACGATAGGTGGAGAGATCCCCCGTGCATCCAGCGCTGCAATAAAGAATATACCACTTAAAGGAATTTCGGCTTCGATCTTTGAATCAATCTGGCGACCCAGATGGGACGACCTCTCTGCCGGACCGCAGGACCCGCTGGGGACAGGACTCCCTAGGGTACCCCCGGGATTTCCCGGAGGGACTCCTCGACTCACCGGATCACTGCGGAGGCAGACAAGGACCCCATCATTGTAAGTGAGTATATTTTTTATTCTGGTTTGGTTTTCTGGTAGACCGGTCATCTGGGACTGTCCAGTAAGTCGGAAGGTGACTTCTGCAGGACAGTATTTGGTATATACTTTGTGGTTAGTACCACAAGTATATCTGGGGACCTTGGGGTCCATCTGTATCTGGAACTGTCTGTAAGTCAGAAGGTGATCTTCTGCGAGGCAGTGTTTGGTATATACTTTGTGGTAAGCACCATAAGTATATTTGGGGACCTTAAGGAAAGAGCTCGCTTTAAGGTCCATCTGGAATTGTGTTGTCTATTTCGGTTTTCTGACTCATGGAGTATGGTATTTAACTTTGGTTATTGTTACTGTGATTTTGGCTATTTTTCTGGTGGTAATAGTAGGTTCGTGGCATTGTTATAAGAGAGATATCGTTACGGTGTTACACAGTTCGGTTTTCTAACTTATCGCATGTGGAATTTGACTCTGACTATTGTTATTGTGATTTTAGCAATATTGCTGGTAATAAGTAGTTTTGTGACATTGCTACTGAAAGATAATGCGTGCCTGTATTTTTGTGAGTGATACGTTTTGTGATATGCTTTTGCAAGTAACATGTGTATTCTGAAAGTGTAAACTGGAAAATGGGGGGTCAAACAAGCAGTGAAATTTTAAAGAAAAGTGTGTTAGGATGTGTTTTAAGTCACTGGAAGGATATTGGAGGATCTGCCGGTGGAAGTGTGAACAGGAAAACATTGATAAAATATCGTAATCAGTGGTGGCCGCTTTATAAGCTGGAATGTGGAGAAAAGTGGCCCCTAAATGGAACTTTAAACTATAATATTTTGTTACAGTTAATGTTGTTTTTTTTGAGAAGCAGAACAGGATGAAATGTTGTATACTGATGTTTCAGCATCTTGGTGGGAAAAGGTACAGAATTAAGTTGGCCCCTGACTGAGCCTTTGATGATGGCATTAGAGAAGTACAGGCTGGAGAAAGATAAAGGAAGTGTTAAAAGGGTTGTTGAAAGTGTTAAAGGTGTTTGAAGTTGAATGAGCAGGGAAAGAGGATGTAGGAATGATAATAGTTCTGCCTCTGCCCGAGGCAGAGATCTTAAAATCATGGGTGTTAGCCCTTTGGGGCAAAGGGACCATGATGGGTCCGAGAGAGTTGTCACAGAAACAGAAAACCAGTTAACTCTTAAAACAACCTGAGTTCATGTGCGAGCTCAGATTGCCGATGGGACCGCTCAGGGAACTGTGGACAATTGCATTCCCCTGACCGACCCCCACTAAGACCCGAATCATCCTGAAAATTATGAACGGTTAAGTAAATACTAAAACCTGGATGAATTGGGAATTGAGAATATGCTTCCAACAAGGTCTAAAAGAAACCCCTATGGAATTTTTGGACCAACTCTGAAATGTAATGAAAATAAATAAATAAATAAATAAATAAATAAATAAATAAAACAAAACGGTTTGGACCTGGCTTCGGAGGACAAATTGACTAGCCTTTTCCTAGGGTAATCGACCCCTGATTTCAACAGGAATAATGGGGACTTGGTGAATCTACCCTAGCGGATCCTCCACTGGTTATAATGAAGCTAGGGGAGGAATGGAAGTGAAATTTCTTATTGATATGGGGCAACATATTCAGTTCTAAATCAAGCATTAATGCCTTCACAGAATTATTATGTTAGGGTAAAAGGCGTGTCGTGGTTTAACCCGGCCAGCAGCTAAACACCACACAGCCGTTTGCTCATCCTCCCCCTCCCTCTCTGGGACGGGGGAGAGAAATGGAAAGTGAAGCCTGTGAGTTGAGATAAAGACAGTTTAATAAGACAAAATAATAATAATAATAATAATAATAATATGATGATGATGATGATAATAATAGTACTACTAATAATAATGTGTACAAACAAGTGATGCACAATGCAATTGCTCACCACCCGCTGACCGATGCCCAGCCTAACCCCGAGCAGTCCGGACCCCTTCCCCCGGCTAGCCACCCCTATATATTGTTTAGCATGATGTCAGATGGTATGGAATACCCCTTTGGCTAGTTTGGGTCACCTGTCCTGGGTCTGTCCCCTCCCAGCTCTTACTGCACCCCCAGCCTGCCTGTTGGCAGGACAGAGCAAGAAGCTGAGATGTCCTTGGCTTGGTATAAGCACTGCTCTGCAACAATTAAAACATCGGGGTGTTATCAGCACTCTTCTCATCCTAAGCCAAAACATAGCATTCTACCAGCTACTAGGAAGAAAATTAACTCTGTTCTAACTGAAACCAGGACAAGGTGTAACCGAAAAGGCTTATTTTTGTGAACCTTTGAAGTACAAGTTAGGGAAACAATGGGGCATACACAGATTTTTATCTATGCCTAGCTCCTCAGGGGCACTCTTAGGTAGAGATTTATTAGAGCAAGTAGGAGCAGAAATTGTCTTTGAAAAAGGGAAAATGGAATTAAGAATAGGAGAAGAACAACTAACAAATGTGTTAAGCTTGGCACTAATACAAACTGACCCTAAAAGTGAAATACCTTTAGAGATCACAGATCAAGTATGTCCAGGAGTGTGGGCTACTGAAGTCCCTGGAAGAGCTAAAAATGTGACCTTAATAATTATTAAATTAAAGCCAGGACAGAAACCCGTTAAGGTTAAGTAATATCCTTTGAGGATAGAAGATAGGAAAGGAATTAAAGAGATAATTAATAAATTTTTACAGTATGGATTATTGATTGAATGCGAATCATAATACAATACACCCATATTGCCAATTAAAAAGGCAGATGAAAAAGCTATAGGCTAGTTCAGGATTTGAGGGCCATAAATAAAATCACTGGGGATCTACATCCAGTAGTGGCAAACCCTTATACTTTGCTGACTAAATTAAAGAATAGTCAAGTCTGGTTTACCGTACTGGATTTAAAAGATGCCTTCTTCTGCCTAGGCTTAGCCACAGAAAGCCAAAACCTATTCGCCTTTGAATGGGAAAATCCCGATTCAGGCAGAAAGACGCAGCTTACGTGGACATTACTACCTCAAGGATTCAAGAATAGCCCCACTATTTTTGGAAACCAATTAGCAAGGGAACTCAAAACATGGATGCCTCCGGACACTGAAGGTGCTTTGTTACAATATGTAGATGATCTCTTAATAGCTACCGAGACTAAAGGGAGTTGTATTCAATGGACTATAAGTCGTCTTAATTTTCTGGGTTTAAATGGATATCAAGTCTCTTGACAGAAAGTCCAGCTGGCTCAACAAAGTGTGACCTATCTGGGATTTGAAATTTCGGAAGGACAACAAGAACTAGGAACTGAACATAAGGAAGTCATTTGCCAGACTCTAGAACCTCAAATGGTAAAGGAGCTACAAACCTTTTTAGGAATGACAGGTTGGTGTTGCCTTTGGATTTATAATTATGGACTATTGGTAAAGCCTCTATGTGAATTGATAAAGATTAACCAGTCAAAGTTAGTCTGGACTGGAGAAGCACAAAAAGTCTTTAAACAACTTAAACAAGAATTGATGATTTTGAAATATCAAGCAATATTGGTAGAACAGGACAACTTGGAAATTGTGATAACTAATATTGTGAATCTAGCCTCTTTTCTTAGTGATGCTCCGGCACAGCCTGTGATTCACGATTGTTTAGAAACTATAGAGACTGTGTATTCCAGCCGACCAGACCTTAAGGAGGAGCCCATGGAAGATGCGGAAGAAACTTGGTTCACGGATGGGAGCAGTTTTGTTATGCAAAGACAACGTAAAGCTGGATATGCTATAACAACTACTCAGCAGGTAATCGAGTCTAAGCCTTTACCCCCTGGAACATCAGCTCAAAAGGCAGAGATAGTTGCTCTCACGAGAGCATTGGAACTGGCAGCGGGAAAAAGGGTAAATATTTGGACAGATTCTAAATATACATTCGGCGTGGTACATGCTCATGGAGCAATTTGGAAAGAACATGGATTGCTGACCGCTCAGTGAAAACACAAAGTATGCTGAAGAAATTTTAAAATTGTTAGAGGCTGTAAAACAACCAGAAAAGGTAGCTATCATGCATTGTCAGGGACACCAAAAGGGGAACACCGATTTTGAAATTGGAAATCGATTGGCAGAGGCTAAGCAGGCAGCTGAAATAACTGAGGTGAAGGCATTGTCTTTGATACCAGACGGTAAAATCCAAACTATATCCAAATTATACAAAAGAAGACTTAAAATTAATTGAAGATTTGAAAGGTAAAATGAAACCAGATGGATGAGTATATTTAAAAGATAACCACATAGTAATACCCTCTAGTTTGACATGGCCCATAGTTCTTACAGAACACAATAAAACGCATTGAGGAGCTGGCACACTGCATAAGAGCCTGAGTCAGACATTAGTGGGACGATATGATAAAACAAGTAACTCAACAATGTAGCATTTGCTTACACAATAACCCCAATACCAAGAATAGAATAAAATTTGGAATAATTGGTAAAGGAAATTATTCGGGGCAACAGTGGCAAATTGATTTTTCAGAACTCCCTAGAAAAGGGGGGTATCATTATTTACTGGTTCTGACTGACACGTTTTCAGGAAGGCCTGAAGCCTTTCCCTGTCGAACAAACAAAGCAAGAGAAGTGGTTAAAGTCTTGTTAAATGAAATAATACCATGCTTTGGGATTCTAGTAGCAATGTCTTCTGATAGAGTTTCACATTTTTGTGCACAAGTGGTAGAACAGATAAGTAAGATTCTAAAGATAGATTGGCAACTGCATACTCCTTATAGACCACAGGCAAGTGGACAGGTAGAAAAAATGAACCATTTAATTAAACAATAAATAACTAAAATTGGATAAGAAGCTAATTTGTCATGGCCTCAATCCCTCCCTTTAGCATTACTTGGAATTAGAGTTAAACCTAGAATAAAAGGGAATTTGAGTCCCTTCAAAATCTTATATGGAAGGCCATAGCAATTTCTATTTAGTGGAGAGGACCTAACGCAGTTAGAATCAGAATATTTATATGCTTATATAACTGAACTTCAGAAACAATTAAATAAAGTACATAAATTTGTTTTAGGGACCAGGGCTAGAGGGTTGGATCAACCAATCCACCCCTTTAAGCTCGGGAATTATATATATATATAAAGACTTTTTCAGGACAACCCCTACAGGAAAAATGGAAGGAAAGTGGATGGGACCATACCAAGTATTACTGACAACACACACCGCCATTAAGATTAAGAAGCAAGCAGCTTGGATCCACAATTCAAGGGTGAAGAAGGTCCCGGCGAGGATATAGACCACCACTCCAATTGGACCAACAAAATTACGGTTTTCCAGATCCTAATGACTGCAGGGGTACGGTTCTCGGATTCGGGGTGGGCAACTTGGGATGAGAACTTACACCTGACCTTAATACAAACAATTTCTCAAGTAACTAATAAGACGAACTGTTGGGTATGCATCCATCTGCCACAGCATGGGAATAAGGGTGTATCGTTAATCGGGATTCCCTTGCCTGCAAACTTATCTTGGACTAATTTGTGGGAAAACACATCTTGGGGTCGAAAATATTAAGAAGTTTTGGAACTAGAAGTGAGTAGCTTCGTGCCGTTAGAATCCTATTATGTATGTGTACAAAGGTGTAACCCGCCTAAGGGTATAGGAAAACAGCATTGTATAAATACGGATACTACTTATGTGGGAAATCAGACATCTTGTAATTGAACAATTGATATTAGTACGACTAGCGGCTGGGCAAATTCAACCAGCTGGACGGTTCCAGAAGGAAAAGGGTGGTATTGGCTATGCAACGATATAGCCCGTAAGGTCTTGCCTGAGAATTGGAAGGGAACTTGCACTCTTGGAGCAGTAGTCCCCAATATGACAGTACATGATGTAGTGCCTTGAGGTTACTTGAGAACTCATATGTGGAGAATCAGACGAAAAATTAACAATCCATTGATAGAGAGACACACCGCTTTTCATAGTTTCGTTTGATGGTTTATCCCATGGTTAGGAGTGAGTGAATTGGAAAAGGCGATAGTTAATATTTCTGCAATTATAGAGAAGTTAGAAAACAAAACTCTGGATGCTATAAAGGCTCAACAAGAAGAGATATCTAGTTTATCACAGGTAGTATTACAAAATCGGATGACCCTAGACTTGTTACTGGCCACTCAAGGGGGAGTCTGTACAGTAATAAACACAAGTTGTTGTATGTATGTAGATCAGAGTGGAAGGATCTCTACCGACCTGGAAGAAATATGGAAGCAGACAAGGATCCTACATGAGATCAGTAAAGATGATCTTTCATGGAGTTTTAGTGAAATATGGAATAAGTTAACCTCCTGGTTGCCCAATTTCCAATGGTTGAAACAAGTATTCATTGCTCTAATTGTATTAGTAGTGTTAGGAATATTTGTGTGCATGTTGTTTAGATGCCTGCTTTGTTCTGTTACTGTAAATAATGAAAGTATCTGATGCAAAAGAATTTGCATGGGAAAAGAAAAGGGGGGATTGATTAAGGAGGTAATGGGGAGGTATTGGGGAGGCAAGGGCAATCCCCAGACATGGACTGTATATCTCGAAACAAGACACTGGAACTCATGATAAGGAAGCGGCAGGCGGACAGAGAAACGAATGTAAGGACTATAAATCTCAAAACTGGACATTGGAATTCATTATAAAGATACAACAAACGGAAGAATTAGCAACAACCAGCTCTTGCAATTAAGAAACCTGCCAATTCAGCAGATTCCTGACCAAAGGTGAAAAGTACACTGTGAGGAAGACTCGGGGTCTTCCTCCCAAAGACCCCTGCCCACGTCCCAAAGACCCCTGCCCACAATTCTTGGGAGGCTCTACGCAGGCGCAAGGTGCCAAAAGGCTAATTAGCATGAGAAGCGAGGGAAGGCGGGGATAGGTAATGAATATGTATAGGCACTTGTAGAATATTGATAGATTGATTGTATAAATTCAAGACTGCTTTCCGCTTTGGGTATGCACGATAGGTGGAGAGATCCCCCGTGCATCCAGCGCTGCAATAAAGAATATACCACTTAAAGGAATTTCGGCTTCGATCTTTGAATCACAAATGAAAGGTACTACCTAATGAGTTCACAAATTCTTTTTTGTTACAAAAATATCTTTAGTCAGTGAAATGAAATGACCAAAATGGTACTTGAAGAAAAAAAGTGTTCTAAAATTTCCAGAGCCCAACTGCAATACATAATACTGTTTGTTTCTTGTTCAACTATTAATCCAAAGTATTCTGTAGCCTGCTTATTAATTGGGTGATCACAATGTGAATGATAAATGGAATGATAAATAATCCTTTAGTTTTCTCCAATACAAAGAATTATTTCAAAAACACTTTTTCATTCTACAGATTAGATGAGCTTTCTTAAAATACTGTACTTGTTGCAGAACTTGTTGCTGACTTGCCAGCAGGCATATGAAAGGCGGCATTCATAAATGCTTCATAGAGGCTGAGAAACAAGCAAGCAGAAAACAGGAGCGGCAGGCATGAAAATAAAAAGGCTAATCGACCAACTGTGAATAGATCTATCTGTTTCATTTCCTGAAACGTAAATGAGAGGAAGAGATTTATCAACTAGCAAATAGTTTCATAAAGTAGATAATTGTCTCTGCTTAAGCAAGTTGGCTTTGTAATCCTCTTAGCTGCAAATTAGCTCCAAAGTATTACCCTACAGGGGAATATTGAATCCCATGGCATAAATAAGTAGGGTGTCAATCCTGAAGTGTTTAAACTTTCTCTCTTGAAGGAAGCTACAGACAAATCAATGTAAGCAGTCAAGTTATAACAACTACATATATTTAGAATTTCTTGGGACAGGAAATACCTAACAACTGCAGAAATTTTCTTCTTTCAAATAACACACTTCAGCTGTAATTATGTGTGAAGTAAATACTTGTTCAAAGACTCTCATGTCATCTTTTAAACATTTTTCATCATTCTGTCATTCTCAGGAAGGGTGGAAGGGTACTGTTTTGTTGGGTTTGTTTGTTTGTTTTGTTGTTGTTATTGTTGTTTTTCTCTTGCCCTTTGACATCACTATGCTACGAAATTTATTTGCACCTCATATGTATAATATTTTCACTCACTAGAAATCCCAGGGAGGTGGAGGAGTCACTGTCCCTGGGGTTGTCTAAGGAAAGGCTGGATGTGATGCCTGTGGGTGTTGGTGGGCGTTGGTGGTGGTGGGGGGTATGGTTGGACCAGATGATCTTGAAGGTCTTTTCCAACCTTAATGATTCTATGATTCCGTGGTTCTATGAATTATTTTATTTGCTGAAGGTATGAGTGACAGCAAACCATAAAGTAAAAAAAAAATGTTTTCATTCCTGAGGTTTAAAATATTTATACATTTTTCTGCACAATACTGATATATCACATTTCCTAATCATTGCTAGGAATCACTAGCTAACAACGAGACATGACCTTATATCTTACAGAAACACATTAAATGGAAATAAAAGGTATATATATATGTATACATATTATTATTATTATTTTATTGGAGACTGAATGTTTAAAGTGTTCCTGCACCCTAGAGAAATTAAGTACCTATCATATGAAGTAAGTACATTATGCAAGAGAAAATTGTAGTTCTACTTGAATTCTTTCCTAACTCAAATGAAAAATAATGTTTTCTTCATCAGTAAATAACACTTCACATACATTAACAGTATAAAACTGCAAGTTATTCTAGTCTGGCATTCTTGGGAAAAATATTGGATCAAAAACATTGTCAAGGAAGTATACATTACAGTTTGTCTTTTTGTAAAAGTATGGTACAAGAGGATAAAATTCTGATGTGAGATGATAACCTAGTTGGAAAAAGGAATTCTATATGTGGTAGAAGTGACCTGAACAGGTAGAGTAAGAAAGGCCTTTCATCATATGTTATTCTGTCTTTTGTTTCTGTGGCTGCTTGCTTATTCTCATCCAATATGTCATGTTCTATTTTAAGAAACGTAGATAAACTATAAAGGCAATTAATCCAAGAAAAAGAATTCATTAATTATTAGTTGACATCTTGGTGGGTTAATGATTTGGAGCACAAGGTGAATTATTTTGCAACAAATTAAAAACACCCCAGCAGAACTTTAGGTTTCTATGATCTTCAAAAATTCCAGCTAAAAAACAAGTGTCAGAGGACTGTGTCTTACAGGTTTCTCATAGTCACTTTGAGAAATCAAAATGTTCAGAAATCAGCCAGAACTCAAGAGTAGCATTGTCCTGGAAACTAGTCTTAAGGTCTAAAAGATGTTGATAATAAGCGTATTTGCTTATATTTTAGAAGGGATGCATCTGTTTTCCTCCTCAAAGTCTTGTTATATTTCTTTTGCAGAAATACTGCAGGATCATTCCAGCTTTCACTTTCATTAACATGATACTGTGCCAGTTCCAGCTGGTATTATATGATAACTCCTAAAGAGAGCTAATCTTTCATTTTTGGCAGGCAGTTACACTCCGTCACTCATATGCCCTGTGAGAACAAATTATGAGGATTTATGCTGTCAAATCAAATGCATCTCATAGAACTGGAAACTTCCTGTTTAGAACAGTATATTAATATACTGAATAATTGATATTCATGTGCCATTTTTGAAAAATGTATCATTACTGTGGGTTTTTTGGTGTGTGCACATTTATATAGGCGAATGAAAACAAGTGCTAGCTGTACTGTTCAAATAGGAAACAAAACATTATAAAGAGTAGCACTTTAAGAGACATTTTAAAGAATAACAGATAGAGTTTTAATACCACCTGTGCCCTCATTATCTGCAAAGCTGCATCAGTTCTCAAGACAATATTAATTTCTTGCACAACATAACATTTATGCACGATTGATTAGTTCGCCTACATGGTTTGTGCACAGACATGCAAGTTCAACAAGCACACGTAGTTTTGCAGGTACTTTTTTCATGTTACTACTTAATATTAATTCTACTTAAGCAAAAAAAAAAACAAACAAACAAAAAAAAAACACTTCAAAATGTTTACTGTATGCTCTGTGCATGGGACTTAACACAATTATTAGTCTAGAAAAAAAGTTTATACTTTAGTATATCTAAGAATCTAATTAAAACCTGTTGCTAATCAAAAGAACAAAATTACAGCAAACTAAGGGTAGTTAAATCAGCAATTAATGACACACTAAAGAACTTTATATTTGACATACTATAAGCATCTGTCTGCTTTTTCACCATATGGCATTATATCAATTCCTAATAACTTTGTTAGCATTGGTTCTTTGCTTTTTAAGGTGGAATCAGCTAGCTTTGAAGTCTGAAGAATGTGATTCACTGTCCTTCTTGTTATGAATTATGTGCTCTACCTATGAATAATAGTCTTACATATTTGGTTGATAGGTGCTCTTTAGTTTCACATATAGGTGCAAGTGTTTAAGAAACTGTTAGTTTCCAACAAAAATATTACTTTTTTTTTCTTCTTTCTTTCTTTCTTTCTTTCTTTCTATTTTGGTATTAAAGCTTACTTTAGCATTAATTACATGTTTACAAATCTAATTTGTAAATCATTGTACAGTGTAGTTCTTAATATAGTTACAGAAGGTAAAGAAGTAAAAAAATGGACTGAAGACTTTCACCCCTTTATATGGAAGTACTTCAATACCTGCTGTTATAGAGAATTAAGAACTTATAAAAAAATTAAAAGTAATATATTTAACAATGATTTATGCTTGAATGTCATAGTCTCCAAAAGCTATTTTCTATTTTTCTCTTAGAACTATCTTTCTAAACTTTCAAGTAGCTATGTATACATCTCAGTCTTACCAAATTGCTGCTGATCACACTTTATTGTATGTTATAAGAGATTTATTTTTGAAATAAGTGACAGTATGCAACTGTATTTTGGTATTGTTAAATGAAATGCTATTCACAATATGCTTTCTTTTTTAAGTATCTTTTCAATGACATTACTAGATTGTATTATAAAACACATAACACACAGAGGACAGTAAATTTTAGGGTATAATTACAATTTATGTTCCCATTTACCTGGGATGTGAAAGCCTACATTTTTTAGAATGTCATTTTGTTATGAAAAGAAATCCTGTCATGCAGCCTCATTTATATATGAGATTAATGATGATTTTCTTTCCAGGAATTAGTTTGGAATGTGTTCATTCATTTATGAAACACAGAAAATAAGGATTGGAAAACTTTGAAAAGCTACTTAGTCCATTACCCCATCTCTAGATTAGACTAAATGTACTTAAACTCTCCTGGACATATTTATATTTCACATATTCTTGAAAACTTCTACTCAAATTCACTTTCAGGACTTTGCAACAAGTCACAGAATCACAGAATTGTCTAGGTTGGACGAGACCTCAAGATCATCAAGTCCAACCTCTGACCTAACACTAACAAGTCCTCCACTAAACCATATTGCTAAGTTCAACATGTATTTAAACAAGTTCAACAAGTATTTAAAGCCCTGAAATACAGGTGTCCCTTTTGCTTCCCATACCCAAGAATTCTTTGTAAATAAACTGTACTCTTCAATACTAGGTGTTTACACCCATGACTACATGTACATGTATATGTACACACTAGTAGTATCATAATATATGCTAATATATATTTATAAAAATGTATATTAATATTTTTATTCCTTGATTCAGGTATTCATCATACTTCTTGCCGTAGTGTTCAGACATCAATTACATTCAGTAGAATGACTTTGTCTTTTATTCTTTTACATTTTTCATTATTTTTTACACTTTATCCACAGGTAAAGGTTGAAACCAGGTGTAGACTTACTTCTACAGTCCTTATCAATATTAGATTAAAATCTTTCTCATTTGCTTAGTAAATCTGTAATGAAGTAAATCTGCTTTATGAACTACTAATTGTACACTGAATCATTGTAACTTTGAAATCCATCTCTTATTAAACTGTAACTAAATGTGGAGTCTTAATACTTACCAGTTCTTTATGAAGTGAACTTCATTATTTAAGTTCCAAAGTAAATTAAAGTGCATGGAAACACAGACAATGTTCATATTATACCAAACTGTATAGGTGGTATTTTTTCTCATTAGTGGGGACACTAAGATTAAAATTTCAGGTGTTTAAAAAATATTAATAGTTTTGGCTATCAAGCAGTAGACAGACATGGAATGAACAAATCACTAAAGGATAAGAATTCCTCTTTACCTTTGCACACAGGTCTATGATCACTCCATGCAGCAAAAACTTCAGCTATCCTCTGACATGTGATGCTTTTTGAGCCTTGTAACACATAATCTTCATCACAAGAGAATTGTACTGTTGCTCCCAAGCTGAAATCAAGGAATGGCATAAAAAGAAGATTCATTTTTTAATAGTTATCTCTTTTTGCATCATATAACAAATTTGAAAAACAAGGCATGTAATTCATTAAATACAATTTTTGTTCTCAGTAGCAAAAGCCTTCTCTGGGGTTGCCTTGGCCAGAGATGCTACACCTTGTTTTAATATTTGTCTGGAGGTCAAGTGACTATTCTCTGACCTAGCTTCTGACTTCCATATAGTAAAGATCTGACATATTTGAGCACTGTGTAACAAACTGGAGCCAGAAGATGGAATCTCCTGATGGAATCTCTCCAGATCCTTGTGAAGATTGCTTCCAACTTGGGCTATTCTATGATACTATGATTCTATGAAACAGCAATAATTTATGTCGACTGAATCTAGAAAACCAGGAGAAAGATTGATAAGATAATCAACAAGAAGATGAGCTGCAACTTTAACCACATGACTCAGGACTATATACATTATACTCTTTCTGGTGAAAGCCTCAGGATACAGATGACCTGTTGTAAATGTCTCTCACCCCTCCTTCTTTTTGATGAAGACCAGTGCTTTAGACTTTAGAACCCAGAGGGACATTGGAAGACTTATAACACCAGAGAAAATAATTAGATATTAACAAAGTTTCTTGTATTAAAAAATGGTATACTATTAATAAGACTTTCCTATATTAATTTGAACGAGGAATGCATTACTGTAAATAATAAATTACATTTAAACTATTTACTACTACCATAGTAAATAGAATCACAGAATCACAGAATCATGTGTATTTAAACTATTTACTGTTACCATAAATAGTTTAAATGGACTGTAAATAGTCACAGTTTTTATTCTTTGACTAGTAGGTTAAAATTTTAGTTAGGCTAACAATAAAATCTTGGCTCCATGTATGTGGTTTGTTTTCTCTTTCCAGTAACAAGATTCTGAATGCAACAATTACTAGAAAATGGAAGTTACAAGGAAAAAAAAAAAGGAAGTTAAAAATGTACAAGAACATGTACATTTGCTCCTTTAACTGGCGTATTTTTCTCTACATAACTAACGGTATTCCCTAGTCTATGCACAGCTACTGGGGGACAAGAGGTCGATGAACAGCCTCGCAGAAAGGGATCTGGGAGTTCTAGTCAATAGAAAGTTGAAGTCAACAACATGCCCGGGCAGCCAAAAGGGCCAACCATATCCTGGGATGCATCAAGCACAGTATTGCTAGCTGGTTGAGGGAAATGATTGTCCTGCTTTGCTCTGCAGTGGTACAGCCTCACATCAAGTACTGTGTGCAGTTTTGGGCACGACAGTACAAAAGGGATGTGAAATTATTGGAGAGTGTCCAGAGATGGGCTACAAAGATGATGAAAGGTCTAGAGGGAAAGACATATGAGGAGAAGCTAAGGTCACTTGTTTTGCCCAACCTAGAGAGGAGGAGACTGAGGGATGACCTCACTGTAGTCTACAGCTTCCTCACAATGGGGAGGAACAGTTGCCGATCTCTTCTCACTGGTGACCTCAAATTGGACCTGAGGGAATGGCATGAAGCTGCAACAGGGGAGGTCCAGGCTGGATGTTAGTAAAAGGTTCTTCACCCAGAGGGTGGTAGGGCACTGGAACAGGTTCTCCAGGGAAGTGGTCACAGAACTGAGCCTTCCAGAGTTCAAGAAGCATTTGGACAATGCTTTCAGACATGTCTGATTTTTGGGTGGTCCTGTGTGGAGCCAGGAGATGGACTCAATGATCCATGTCGGTCCCTTCTAACTCAGAACATTCTATGGTTCTGTGACTCCATGTGTGTAGTAATACAGAACAAACACTTTTAATCTAACTAAACATAGGTGTGTTGATATTCTGTGAAAACTAACAAAATTACAGTCCTTATTAAGCACACAGTAGGGAGAAGTAAACTATTTTTAATGGTATTTTTAATGGTATTTTTCACTGCACTTTTTTATCATTTTCCAATGATTTTGTGTGTATATTTATATGTATAGGAAGATTTAAAATTAATTTAGAAATCTGAATACCTAAAAATTACACTTTTTGATTTTCTCTATTAATGCTGCTATAACTGAGCAAAAGAATATAGTTTACTTATATAATAACTTCTGCAGAAAATTAATTATTTTATTATGATACAATACCTTGAAAAATCTTCCCTCCAAATTTGTTCATATGGAAATTATTGTAACACAAACACCAAATACTAGCAGGGCATTTAATTCTAATTCAAACATATCAAAATATCAGATCACAGAATCATTGTTTTCAAAGAGGTTTGCCTAAATTTGCATTTACATTACTTCTAACATGAAGTAACATGTTTTCTGAGATAATGCTCACAGTATGTGCTTTCCAATTCTGGTTTATTCTACTTGAATTACAGGATGACTCTTGCTTCAAAATACATTATTTTAGAGAATGTTAGCTAACAGATCTGAGAATCAGGTCTTTCTTTAAACTTTCCTAATGCATACCCCATCCAAGGATCTTAGAATCCTAACTGCATTTGGCTAGATAAACGATTTCCCATCTAAACATGGCCGTACACACTTTCTAGATACTTTAAGCTTCAAGATGAAGTAGTTTCCCAAAGACATGTTCTAGTCTATGTTATAGCAGCTTTCCTCTCATAAATTATGGAATCATTTCACCCTCCTCTGATGGATAATATCCTATTTTCCAGTCTTTGACATGCTATCTGCTTTGAAAATTCTTGTTTTGTAAAACTTTTACTTCTGTGGTGGCATAGTTCTTCATTTACCTAAATAAATGGTTTGAAGTTGTTTTATAACTCTGAAACTGGCACCTTTGCAAAGGTGCCTTTGAGGTTGGAAGAGGTCTGAAGATATCACTCAAATCTAGCTTGATACCACAAGGTACAGAGTTCATTTTTGCTGAAACACATACTAAAACTTATTAGTCTATGCAGGGTCTGGCTTGTAAAGGAAAAACCCTGTTGTTGCTGTTTGTTTTTTCTTTTCTTGTACATGAGGATTTTAGTGCTGCAATAGTAATTTCAGTTTCAGTTCAGTGGACAAAGTTAGACAAAAACTGCAAAAGACTGAGCTTTAGAGATTAGCTTGTCTTAGACAACCAACACAAATACATCTTTGATTAAAATAGTTAAAGAAGATTGATACTAAAATGAATAAAAATTAAATTTAAGGGAATTAGAATAGTTTTCTTACTTTGTTTGAAAAGGAATGGTGACTAGCACAATCTCTTGTGCTGATGAAGTTTGGGGAGCACTTGCGATTTGTAGAGACATAGATGGGTAAATGGAAGTTTTGATAGCAGATAATAGTTCTATAAATTAAAAAACAAACAAACAAACAAAAACTTCTCTGTATAAGAATCAGGATGAAGCTGTTTGTGAAAGAACAGGTTAAAGAAGAGCTGAAGTATAAACTAGAGAAAGATGTAAAAGTGCAAAAACAAGAAGGATAAGGATATGAGTCAATATAATGTAAAGTCCCTTGCAAGCTAAGGCTGAAAAAATATGTGGTACTAATGAGTAAAAAGAGCCACAAATCAAATTAAGAGCTGGAGGAAATTTCAAAATTATGATATAGAAAATGATCTTATTACTAATGTTAAGAATTGTACTCAGCTACGCCAGGTTCTATATAGTTTAGGTGGGTTAAAAACTGGCTGACTGGCCGATCTCAGAGGGTGGTGATTGGCGGCGCAGAGTCCGGCTGGATACCTGTGACTAGCGGTGTTCCCCAGGGGTTGGTGCTGGGTCCAGTCTTGTTCAACATCTTCATCGACGACCTTGATGAGGGAATAGTGTCTGCCCTCAGCAAGTACGCCGATGACACAAAGCTGGGAGGAGTGGCTGACACACCAGAAGGCTGTGCTGCCATTCAGTGAGACCTGGACAGGCTAGAGGGATGGGTAGGAAGAAACCAAACAATAAGAGGTTTAATAAGAGGTCTTGCATCTGGGAAGGAACAACCACATGTATCAGTACAGGCTGGGGTATGACTTGCTGGAGAGGAGTTCTGAGGAGAAGAACCTGGGGGTCCTGGTGGATGACAGGTTGACCATGAGCCAGCAGTGTACCCTTGTGGCCAAGAGGGCCAATGGGATCCTGGTGTGCATTAAATGGAGTGTGGCCAGCAGGTCAAGGGAGGTGAACCTCCCCTTCTACTCTGCCCTGGTCAGGCCTCACCTGGAGTACTGTATCCAATTCTGGGCTCCCCGGTACAAAAAAGACAGGTATCTCCTGGAAAGAGTCCAGTGGAGGGCCACAAAGATGATACGGGGCCTTGAGCATTTTCCTTATGAGGAAAGGCTGAGAGACCTGGGTCTTTTCAGCCTGGAGAAAAGAAGACTGAGAGGGGATCTCATCAATGTGTATAAACACTTGAGATGTGGGGGACAGAGGGATTTGGCCAACCTCTTTTCAGTGGTTTGTGGGGACTGGACAAGGAGTAATGGTCACAAGATAGAGCATAGGAAGTTCCGCACCAACATGTGAAAGAACTTCTTCACGGTGAGGATGACGGAACACTGGAACGGGCTGCCCAGGGAAGTTGTGGAGTCTCCTTCTCTGGAGATATTTAAGGCCTGTCTGGACACCTACCTGGGCAGTCTGCTCTAAGGAACCTGCTTTGGCAAGGGGGTTGGACCCGATGATCTTTCGAGGTCCCTTCCAACCCATTCAATTCTGTGATTCTGTGAAAGACTTTTAAAGTAGAAATTGGGAAGACATAGATGAGTTTCTCAAGTTCAGATTTTCACAAGAAGGTATCTGCTATGGAAAATCATGTTGACATAATCTGATCCCCTTTGATAATGCAAAAAGGAGCATCTGGGGAAAAAAAAAAAATATATATATACATATATATATATATATATTGTCTTTAAATAACCGTGGGCTGATTTAAAGAAGAAACACTGAGCAGGATATATTACATTTCCAGAACAAATTGAACTGAAGATACTGAAAATTCCAGCAAGTTGAAATGATTATGAAGATTTTATAAACCTAGCAGGTATTTTTATCACCTCCCCAGATATAAACAATACATTACCTAGGACCCTTAACTTGCCCAAATCAGTTTTGATATTAAACTGATAATTGATAGTATATGACTGTAAGCGTGCTAGACACATAAACCCATTTAAAGCAGAAAATGTACAAACACAATAATGTGTGTGTTATGTGAGTGAGAACTAATAATGGCAGAGAGATGGGTAGATGATAAAACACTGATCTAGGAAAGAAAATGGAAGTACCAGAGACCAGTTTCTATAGCAGATCAACTTAAAAAGACAAGAATATTAAAAATCAAATAAACACTTCCTTTCTGAAAAGTCAAAAAAAAAAAAAAGACAGGAAAAAAAATCATGCAATAAATTTACGCTCAGTATATAATTCTTCTGGACTTGCAGGAGAATAAAAATGGCATCCGTAAAGGCCAGCACATGGACTATTGTGAGCTTGTTAAGAAAATGCCAAGAAAATGGGTCTCTAGGGAAGCATTAAAAGCCTAGACAAGATTAACATTTATGAATGTTTTTCTGGCATTATTTACCTATACACTCTTTCAAAAATGGAAAATAAAAAACAAACAACAACAACAAATCATTAATGCCTTAAAAGTTGTCTGGTAGAAGAGATCCTTCTTGTTTCTGTAAATTGTAAAGCTTCAATAGCTTTCATTCCTGGCATGCAAGAATTCAATTTTAAATTCATCTTTCTCTAAAAGAAAAGCTTGATTATTGAGTTTGACAGTACATAAGGATAGTGTCATTCCCAAGGCTTCAGTAGATAAACAGTAGTAAATACAATGCGGATTCAAAAAAAGGACATCCAGATTTCCATGAAGAAATTATTAGTTCTAAGGCAAAATTAATTAGATAGGCTTACATCTACATTCCTTTGAGTTAGCTCTCTCAAGAACAGATGGTCATTGGTTTGATCTGGGGTCTGGTGTGGTGACTTAAAACTTTAAAGACATAGCAGTAATTTCAGGTTTTTTTTGTTGTTGTTTGTTTGTTTGTTTGTTTTTGTATACTTGTGGGGGGTTGTTTGGTAGGTTTGTTTGTTTGTTTGTTTCACAGAATTGCGGAGTTGTTTTGTTTTTTGAAGGAATCTGAAATAGTTTGAGGAATTTGTTGTACACGAAAAAGGGATTCCTGGCAGGATGAAAGTGATGTATCTATCTGATGTATCTATTGCATGTCTGGAAGTATTGCATGAAGACATGTGGGAGCCTGCTAGAATGTTAGAGAACTGCAAATTATTGAGAAAGAAAAAAAAAAAAACAGATCATGCAAGCTCTTTTTTGGAGACTTGTCCCTTGGCTAGTCTACCCCTAAACTGCATACAGGTATTGTTTTAGAGAAAGCTTAGTCTAAAACAGAGAGAGAGAACAAATAACCAAAAATAGTGGGCACAATTAAGGGCAGTTTCATGCCCTGGCTTACATTTTATCCAAATTGCTTGCCAGACCAAACCTCTTTAAAGTGTGTGTAAAGCTTATAAATCTGAAGAGAACTGAAGTGTGATAAAGCTATGGAGTTATTCATCATTATATACAATACAGATGTGCACTGCTAAAATAACAAAAAATATCAAAAACAGCAGAAAATCTTCAACAAGTTTCAAAAGTACATTATATCTACCCAGCCAAAAAAATAAGATGCAGCCAATGAACTAAGAGGTTTAAATGTAATTATAAATTATATTCAGAAATTATGAACACAAATCAACGATACTGCACAAAACTTTGTTGATCTAGTCTAGTATTGCTGACACTGACAGGGATGATAAGTGAAGTGCATGCTTAGAGAAAAAGACACATATATAGTTCATCTTCTGATCACTACCATATGAGGTTCTGTTGGTATATTAGTCACAAAAGGAAGTTCATGTGCTATATGGATCCTTTAACAAATTGCTGAGGAAACCCTGTGATGTTGGAATATAATGTGGAAATGGCAGAAGTACTCAATGCCTTTTCTGAAGCAATGTCACAATTTGGAAAGAGGAGACACATACAATGTCAGGTAAAAGAAGATGGATATATTCAAAAACATAGGACCAGATAGTATTCACCACAGGATGCTTAAAAAGCTGGTTGATGCTATGCAAGGCTGGCATCATCTATGCAAGCTCATGGTGATGAAGACAAATTCTTGTTGGCTGCAGAAAGGCTAACACCACGTGAATTTTTAACAAAGGCAAGGAGAAGCTGGGAACTTCATCTCAATCCCTGGAAAGTGTGTATTTTCTAGGAAAGCAGGCAATAAAGAGCAGTTACACAGAATTACCAAAGGTGAATCATACTTGATCAACTTGATTGTCTTCTATGGCAAAATGACTGGCTACATAGACCAGAGAAAAGTGGTAGATGTAATAGTGCTCAGCCACAGCAAGGCTTTTAACACTAACTTTTACAGCATTATCTTTTGGAAGCTGAGGAAGTCTGCACTGAATAGATTCTCTGAAAATTGGCCTAGCAGCTGTGCTCCAATGATAGGAATCAATAGCGTCATATTCAGTTGGCCACCATTACTGGCCACCTACATACTCAAACTACATACTCAACTACATCAGACAAAGTGGGGGCAGCAGATCAAGAGAAATTATCACTTAGCTGGTGAGACAGCCTCTGCAATATTAAGCCCAGTATCTGGTCTTCAATTTCAGACAGGTTATTGATAAAAACTCCAAAGGTGTCAGAGGAGTTAACTGTAGGCCTAGAGCACCTACAGTGAAACGTTGAACTTGGCTTAATTAGTCTGAAAAAGACTAAGCTACCTGCTAATAGCAGACCATCATTACTTCAAGAACATTTACAAAGATGATGAAGCCAAACTTCTTTTAATGTAGCAGTGAATAGTCAGTTTTGGAGATTCAGGTGCTACATTACAGGAAACCAGGAAAGCAGGTCAGAACTGGAACAGTTTACCCAGACTGTTGTGAAATCTCCATTCTTGGGAGTTTATAGGAGTGGTTAAACAAAGCCACAGATGATCTGATTTAGTGTTGGCATTAGTCCTGCTTTAGGCAGGAGGTTGGAGTAGATGCCCTCTCAAGGACAAATACAATCAATATTTCACTCAAGCTGTTCAATTTAGTTTGAACCCTTATAAACCCTTGGCATCTATGAGATACTGTTCCTAGCTTAAAAAATGCATCCTTGTCCCATGTCTCTCAGCAACTTCATCTGCAAATTTATATTTATAGAAGAACAAAAGAAGATTGACATTAAAAATAATAATAATTTTCATTAGGAAAAAGTATAGAAAAATACTATAGCATACTATAGCAAAATACTATAGCATACTATAAAAGTATAGCGAAATAGTATAGCAAAAAAAAGTTTTGCACATAGCAAAAAAAAAATAAAAAAATAGATAGCTATATGAATTTGAAAAAAAACAAAAACCACACTTCCATTTCATATCTATTTTTTGAAGAATCTTTAGAGAAGGCAAAGTAAATGCAGTAAGGAAAAGCCTAAATTGAAGGTATAGAAGCTGTAAAGGAAGGATGTGAAAGATAAGCTTTAAAATTTTGAACTTCATATGAAGTTCCCATTGAATGTTATTATTGGCAAAGCTGGCATTTGTGTAGAAAAAAAACAACTAATTTTAGATTATTTTTCCATTATTTGATATATTCTTTATTATTGAACAAAAACAATTATGTGAGGATTCAAAAGCTCAAGCTCAGCTGTAGCGAGAAATGATATATATTCTGGGTTTTGAATTTAGATTTTTCATGTAAATTTTGTTTGGTTTTATTAGCTGGGTGATTTATAACAGACATTGTAGAATATGGTGGTGAGCAAGGTTTAATGAAGACCAAATGTCTTTGCAAAGTCAGATCTTACTCAGCAGAAGATGTAGGCTGTATCTTGGCAGAAACCTTACTATCCTGAGTGTGTGGCTGCTTACAAGCCTCTAAGGTGCTCTACCTGGTAAGAGCAGCCTGTTTGTATTAATTTTTTGACTTACAAAATTCACTAAGAAGAAACTAAGTGGACACTGACAAGAACTGTCTTGAATATAAACTTCATATACTTCCTTCTATCAATAGAATCAGTATTTTTAAGACCATACTAGCATCTTAGTGGCTAAGAGCATTCACACTGGGCTGTTGTGATCCACATTTGATTTGAATCTCATCTTTAAATACCTAATTGGACTATACTACAGAGTTAGTAGGTAGGTTCGTTGATTCATTTCATGAAGCCTGAACTTTGGGATGTTACATAGGTACGTTTGCTTCATAATAAAATACCTGCCCAACTACAATTCACTTTGACTATGTGACTTCCACTAGAAACAGAGAGAAAAAACAAAAAAAATCCCAAATTAAAACAAACAAACCCCCCCAATTTAAAAACAAACAAACAAAAATAAGATTAAGTGAAATTTATTACATCTTAATCTATTACATCTTTTTTAGATTTTCCAATAGTGGCATTGATTCTAAAATTTTACCCATGGAAAAAATGTTTATTTTACTGAATGACAGGTATCATAAAACCAGTAACTGGAAATTCTAGCAGAATGAACACTTCTACATTTACATTTCTAAGCAAGTTTTTTTGAAGTTTTCTTTTTGAGGCAAAATATATATATTTTTTTCAGTACAGGAAATGCTGGTAGCTATTAGCAAGTCTCATTGTCTTTTCTTTTTTTTTTTTTTTTTAAATCTTTAAAGTCCTGTAGATGCTCAAAGAGCCATCTAGTATCAGAGACAAAGTTTTAAATTTAAAACTTTTAAAGCTTTACTAAAATATAGCCATTGGGATTTTCACGTTCGAAGAAAAAAAAAATAGAAACAGTGAACATGGAATGTTAGGTCCCAAACGACGTCATGAAATGCTGCAGCTTGTCTTAGAGCCTGCGTTTTATATTTTCTAAGTCTGTAAGAACATGTGAATGCGCTGAGAAGGCAGTGTTTTTAATCAGAACAGGAGTGAAATTGCACTAAAATTCTTCCAAATCTATACCTTCACATTTGAAGAAAACTAAAGAGAAGTGAGATATGTGACATAGGAATATCTCATATGAAATATGAGATATTTCTAACATTCACTAGTCCCGTTCTTTACAAGTACAAATTTCACCATTCACATTCATAAGACGTTTAACAAGCCTTAGACAGGAAATAACTATTTCTCTCTTACGTGTAAGATCATAGAATCATGGAATCATTAAGGTTGGAAAAGACCTCCAAGATTATTTGGTCTGATCATCACCCTACCACCAGTATCAACCAATATATCTTTTATTCTGTTGTTAGACAGTTTGAATGCCTTCTCCTTTCACTTTTCTTACAAATTCATTTGAAACAGGAAAATTTGACAGTCACATCAACACAGTGTGTAGTGGGAACAAAAAAAAAAAAAACAAGTTTAATTATCTCCTAACCGTTGGCCCTAAAAAGAAAAATGAAGGCAAGATGACCACCATCACCTCTGAGGTACACAAAAAGTACTTCACAAAAGTTTAACTAGAATTTCATTCAGGTAGGTCTTTAAGTGGCCATTTGCAAAATAGGAAAACACTATTATTTTTATTATTTTTATTTCTTTTAAAATACTGAGAAATCATTTTTTGTCAGGTAATGTCAGAAATTACATTTCATGTAAAATTACTTATAAAGCTTTCTCTGATGCGTGCTGAGCTTTTTCTGTTTTCAAAACTAGAGAACAAGAGAGACCATAATAACTGACTGCCAGCTAGCACATTCACTTGGGTTGTCATTGTCAATTCTATATTCAGCTTGATTGTAGGGAGAAAAGTAAAAGCAAAACAGATAAAAAAAAAAATAAAAAGTACAAGTTACATAAAAGAATGAAGTAACACAAATTTTTAAAATTTTTGGTCATCTACCAGATTCCTCTAACACTCACTATCTTCAAGCATTAGGAACTGTCCTGTATATTATATTTCACAGATTTCACAGAATTTCACAGAATTTTCTAGGTTGGAAGAGACCTCAAGGTCATCGAGTCCAACCTCCAACCTAACGCTAACAGCCCTCCACTAAACCATATCCCTAAGCTCTACATCTAAACGTCTTTTGAAGACTTCCAGGGATGGTGACTCCACCACTTCCCTGGGCAGCCTGTTCCAGTGCCTCACAACCCTTTCAGTGAAGAAGTTCTTCCTAACATCTAACCTAAAACTCCCCTGGCTCAACTTAAGCCCATTCCCCCTCGTCCTGTCACCAGGCACGTGGGAGAACAGGCCAACCCCCACCTCGCTACAGCCTCCCTTGATGTACCTAAAAAGAGCAATATGGAAAATACATCTTTAGAACAAAACTGAATGTAATAAAACCAATTAATTTTAAAATGATAAATCTCCTTTCTCCTTATTTCTTTCTTTTCTCCTTCCCCACTTAGCTGTTTGAGATTTATAAAAATTATAGAAAAATCACATTAATATACAACACAAAGCAAGAACATAGCCCAAGATTCATTCTCTTAATACAGTACAAAATTTGACTATTATTAAGTATAAAATATGTATGTTTAATCCTTTTTAGTGTATGATGAGACCAAAACCTTGCCACATAAACCCACTACGATGTTCAACAATCAAATTAAAACAAAGAAAACAATTTGGAAACTTAGATAGCTAAGAGATTAAAATTAATTCAAAACATAAAACAGATCACTGGCAGTGTATGATTCTTTGGAGCCCTTTTAGAAATGTTCTATAAAGCCAGCTAGGAATGAAATTTAAAGCATTTGATAGAAACAAAATACAATTCTATTACATAGTTCTATTTTTTATTTTTATAGCACTATTACTCACTATTAATTCGGCATGCAACAAAGAGCTAGCATTAAAAGTCTGTATTAAAAATGCTACACCATTCTGAGGACTACTATGAAAGTTTACACCTGCATGTATCAAACATTTGGGGTCATGGAAAATATACTGCAGAAAATACAATATTGTCCATTAGATTCTAATAAAGATTTTATATAATAACATCTGAAACATCTTCTGCAAGTTTTTATTGTGGTTCTGTGTGTGTGTGTTGCATTCTTTTTTTTTTTTTTTTAACATCCCCTTATGTCCTTCACAAAGACCTTCAGTTACATGTGTATGTCAGTATTTGTACAACACAGTATTTACATGAGAAAATTATTTTAAATTGCCTTCAATAGTTTTTTTCCCAGATCATCAGAGATGATACGCAGCATCACTTGTACACTTATGTACAGTACAAGTACATTATGTATTTTATGTTCTCTGCATACGAAGAAAAGTTTATATTGCACCATGTAATTTCATATAGAATTCCATTTCAGTTTTTACTGAGAAGTTTAGTTTTGAAAGAACAGCTCAACAACAAAAATGAATTTTCCAAGACATTTTCAGCAAGTTAAGTATTAGAAAAATGATACAATGGTAGGTTTTATATTTTACCTGAAGTCTGAGCCTATCCGTTTTCCATTCTCAGGTTCTCCAGGATCTGGACACAAATTGGATGCCTGTTTAATACCTCCCTCATTTACTGTAAAACAAAACAAAACAAACAAACAAACAAACAAACAAAATAATACTGTTTTTAGGAAATGCATATTTAAGCAATTAACAAACATGAAAAAGTATATCTATACCTTTTATCATTTAAAACAGATTTTCTACAGAATATGAACATCTACATAATATCTAATTTCAGTACATAACATTCCTCTCTATCTCAAGCAAAGCATGTATTCCTGTATGTTTAAAAATAATAATGAGTTTTCTATAAATTGTACTACTCAGCTATTTTGTTTGCTTGTAATACTACTGAACCCATATGTAAATATTACTGCTATTCCTTTACAAACATTCACATATAAAAGAGTGTTCATCAAGGCTGTAACATTTTACTCTGAACATAGTTTAATAAATGTCATCTCCACTGAGAGCTGACCTTTTCTCCTTGAACTTGAATGGGTAGGCTCATCCTGACAGAATCATCCTTAATTAAAAATGCAGATACCCCCAGAATGCCAGTTTGATTTGCATACATTTATCTTACAATAAACTAAAACAGATCTTCAGAGAGAAACTTCCTGTGAATCTTTCAATATGTTTTTCCAGAAATTTGTATGTAACCATTTACCCCCATTATATTGCTCCCTCTTCGTTTGTTTTTGCTTTGTGTTTTGCTTTTGTTTGTTTGTTTGTTTGTTCTGGTTTAACGCATCATGCACTTTCCCATAATTTCTATAGATTTGTAAAGTATATATTGCAAAAATAAGTTTCAGGCCAAAATAATTACATTCTTCAAAAAGTAGCACAGATTAGTCTGTTTTTATTTGGTAAAATCATGACCCAATAGAAGAATATTCTTTTCAGCAATTCAAGTTGACAAGAAACCAAGGGATTTATACTAAGAGATTGCTTGTTGGATTCATCTCTCTTTCTAGAGAATTACTCCAATGGATTCGCAATATGAGTTTATTAATATTAATTTATTAATATTAGTATCATAACTTTCCTTATAAGAAAAGGTTTGCATAACTAGGCTTATTTTCATATTGTAAAAAATGTAGTTTCTAACTATACTTCTAAAGGCTGTGCATTAAACCTAAGCTTTTCATGATGGCCAGTAACATTCAGAAATATCTGGGGGCCTTCCCTTCCCTGAAATTTGTTGTCTTACACATACACAAATGGAAGAATTGGCTCAATACCTCAGAGGAAGGCAAAGGCCAAATAAAAATGTTGTAGAGGATTGAAAGGAAAATGTGTCAAGTTAGCACTCTTCTCTAGTCAAAAACTGCCAAGCTCAGTCCTTGTCAACTGGGATCACAGACTTCTGCCCCAGCAGAGCTCTACCAAATTGGTTTTAATAGCAAATAAATGCAACCCCTGTTCATCTGCATCACTATGTTAGGGAACTTCGGATTAGCAGGGCTCTTCCTCAGAGCCATATTACTTTCCATCATTTCTCCCCCAGTATTGTAGATAAAAGCATGGACATAAAAACAAGTTCCCACTACTGTTGGAATGCATGTATTTCTAACAACTGTATATTAAAAATTGTATGTAATCTAATGATTCCTTAAACTGCATTCCACAAAGCCATCTATGAGGAACTTGCTAGGCAACTATTTTGAATTAATTATCTTAGAAATGTCCATTCATTTAAACAGTTTCAAAGCCTGAGAAATTCAGAAACATCACAACCAGCCAGTTAAACATAGACAGAACCTTAAAACTTGAGGTAGATAGAATTCACTGAGCAATTTTCCACAATGCAGGAAGGTAGAGGAATTATGTCTGACAACAAATAGGGAAAAAGATACCTTCTTGGTTTTGTGACTGTCCGTTAACTATCCTAACATTAAACATATGTTAAATATGTAGCTAGAAACTTACTCATGATGTTGGATAATAATAATAATAAAGATTTTATTATTTTTTAATTACTGTTTTGGGACTATATCATAGCATACAGATTTACATATATTATTTTTTTTTTTACTATAAACAAAGTAAAATTACCATATTAAACAACTATTTACGTTTATCAGTATTCAAGTTCTAATATTTAAAGTAGTTTTATTTTTATACAATACATTTACCTCTCTTAGGTAACACAGTAAATATAAATATTTTAAAAAAATAATCTATTGGATTTTACAGCACGAGAATTATTATATTCTACAATTTCTACCAAAAATGGCAACTTGAGAAACCATACTGTTTTCTGACATCTTAAATATAAAGACTTATTCTTTAAAATACTCTATGAAATTGATTTAAAAAATATAACTTTTATATTTATTCATATTCTTAAAAACCTAAAGTGTTATTTAAAGAAAATCAATAAAATACTTACAGTAAAAATAAATAAAAAAAAAAATAAAACAACATATATGACAATAGCAATCCAGAAGAAGGTTCTATGTAGAAGTCATAAAAATGATTTCTCCATCACATTTGGTCCCAAATCAGTAATGCATTTAAGGCCAAATGCAAATCCATTCTGATTTCTGTTCAGTACTTTACAAAAAATATGTACAACTTAAATTTTGAAAGTTTGTATTCAAGTTAATGTTTCCAGACATAATGCTTGATTTTTCAGTCTACTGTAATCCACTTCTCAAATAGCTCCCCAAGACTACCTCTTTATCTATCTGTCTATATATCTACCTACCTATCTATGTACTTACACTCCAGATATTCATGTGAGAGTTAGCAGTTTTAGGTTTTCTTTTCATTTAAAGTTAAAGGCAGAAAAGCATTCATTCATGGTCTGATCATGAAACTGAGAGCAAGAAATCTCAGAGTTCTAATTTAGATTGACCTTTTTTATGTTTTTAATGCAAAATGAAATTCATGCATACTTATTTCAAAATATATCATTGTATCAGAAGCTACCATTCTGGCTTCA
Organism: Aythya marila; assembly: GCF_965140915.1. Taxonomy (NCBI): domain Eukaryota; kingdom Metazoa; phylum Chordata; class Aves; order Anseriformes; family Anatidae; genus Aythya; species Aythya marila. The sequence goes on from NC_139043.1 coordinate 140,743,805, forward strand.
ATATGTGCCAATCAACTATGCTGATGTCATGCTTTTGTTCTTACAGGGTAAACTTGATAACAATAAGCATTTCAACTAAGCATATGCATAAATGTTTGCAGGATTAGGGACTATCTTTTAAAAATAATTTCTAAATGAAGATAATTACATGGTATGTTAGATAACCGGTACATTAAAAAATAGGAAAAGACATACACATGAGGAATGTTAGATGATTTCTAAAGACTTTTATAATACAAATAATTTTACTACTGTAAAATAGGTATTCAATTATGCGTATCTTAGTTCCACTAACAGCTGAATGACCATCATCCTTTTTTTTAAAGACTCTACCTGTCACTGTAATGCAAATAGAGATCCAGCTGAGGTCACACTGGGAATTTTATCTAAATCAAAAGCTAAATACACAGGCTTTTCATGAAGTGCTTTCTCTTCAATTTCACCAACTACGGTGACTAGCTAACCAAATGATAGACTACAATATAAAATCTAGGTTATCTTTTTATGACCAGATTATGATTCACTAAAGGTACAAATCAACAAGGTTTTCACCTTTGCTTGTTATTGATTCATGTAAGTAATCTACTCTGTGTAACAAATAAGCCAGGATATAGAAGTTTTCAGTTTTACATAGACTATCATAACATTAAATGATATACAGTTTATTTAAAATATTTATTAATAACTTTAATAATTAATTTCATTACAATGACTTTTAAATATCACAAATCTCTGGTACTTTACTATAAATATGCATTCCTTATTAATGCTTATATAATGGAATAGTTAATGCTTTGCATAAAACAAATGTATAGAGAAACAATCTGTTTTATCAGCCATTTTACTACTTTCTAATTTGTAACTATGAAAGCACAAATGGACTCTGTCAAGAGACTTTAGTTATATAAACACTATTTATTTTGCTGTTATTTCTTGTTGTGTAATCACTCTACTTTGCAGTCACACGATATATATATATCAAAGGAACACTTGTTCTTAAGTATCTCAATACATTAGTTTTAAATAAAACAGAAATGTCTTTCAGAACTGTTTAGATGATGCAGTTTACAGAAAAGTTGAATGTGGCAATAAGCTACATTATAAAGCTGAACAGAAGTATATTTTGCTTTGTTTTTCTAACTTAAGAAAAGATCTTGCTCTGCTTGAAGACAGCTTTATATATATATATAAAAAGTCTGACAGTTTAAAATCCAAAACTGAAAAATACTTTAAAAATATGCCAGTGTGCCCCTACTAAATTTTGGACTCTGAATCAATCTCCCTGGGGAAAAAAAAAAAAAAGTTTAAATGTGCCCAGCGTAAGGAGCCTCAAAAGTAAGTCCTTCCACTCCTGTGAAGAATAATGATACGTAGTATAAACAGACATATGCTAATATGCTAAAGCATTTAGTCCATCCTTTAACTGATTACTTCATTTTAAAACATGGTTCTAGTCCAAAAAGGAGTTCTATAAAAATGGCACCTTCTTCTGAAAAAAAAAAAATATATCCTCTTTTAGGTAATTGTATATAAAATCATAGCTGTTTAATTTATGTCAAAAATGGTTTTGCTACTCCTTATGAGTTAATCAGGACTCAGTCCTATAAGATGCTGAGCACTTTCTGTTTCTACTTTCTTTAATTACAATTGAAGCACTAAGCATCTAAGCATCTCCAAATTTTTTAAACTTACAGGTAGTTAATCAGTTCAAAATGTCAAAGTTAATGAAGAAAAAGAGATTTCAGGAATTGAACTCAAGGGTGTTGCTTGAAAAAGATATTTGCTTGTATGTTTGTAAATGAGAATGGGCTTTGGCTTGCATAGCCTTTTCCTATTAGTACAAGCTTTCAATTAAAATAACGTATCTCCTGATCTCAGCTAAGATTTCAGCTGACAACTGGGAGGCTGAATATTTATTTCTTTATAAACACTTTAATTTTAATGTGAAATTCCTGAGAAAATAACATCATTCCACAACACCAGATTTATAGAAAGTCTGCCTTTAGAGTAGAACCATATTTAAAATTTCACCATGCAGACTGGATGAACAGATTTAAGTTAGTTATACTTTTAGAAATACATAAACAATTTCAAAAACACACAAACACAGCACAAAGTTCACTCTTGCACTAGAAAAAAGTAACAAAAAAGGAGTACACTCACAGATAGAAAACTTGTTGCTGTTGTCTTTCCCTGGAAACAATTTAAATCCTCTAGATTTAAAATCTATGGCCTTTTTCACTAGTTAAAAAACAAACAAACAAACAAAAACACATATCAGGCAATACAGTCTAAAATATTTCATTTCATTTGATAAATTTAATCATGAAACTATATACAAATTAGAGTACCAGCTACCTAGCAAGCTCATATTTTGTACCTATTGTGGAAAACAATTTACTAAAACAAATTGGAGACCAATTTGTGTGCCTAACAAAGGACAGAAGTAAAATCTGTAACTAATTATTTCTCCTGCATAACTGAAAATAAAATGAAGGCCAAAAGTATTTATTTCCATGCACTATTATAAATGTAAAACATTGTCACATATTTATGGAACCTGGGAAATAAATAATAAAAAAAAAAGTTAGATATGTTGCTTGAAAACTGTTGACTCTTATGTGGTGTTTCTACTGTATACAGAAACACTAGTACTTATCTCCTTGACATCAAAAATAAAATAAAATAAATACTATAAAGAATACTTGCCAAAAGAAGTCAGCAACCTTTAAAAATAAAGAAACTCTAAAATTTTTGAAATAGCTGAATTTGGGGGGAAATTTTATTTTATTTTATTTTATTTTATTTCCAGTAACTGAGTATTTAAGAGGAAACAGTGTCATCCACAACATCTTATTGAAAGCACACTAGAATCAAAATATTTTCCCAAATCTAAATTCCATCAGTGTGCAAGCAATAGAGGATTTATACTACTTTCTGCATATATTCTGAAAAGGTTTAGTTAGCAGTAGAAATAACATATTTTTATCAACATATTTGCCTGTAACTTCATAGTTCAAAAATTATATTAAAAATCAGTATTACATTTCGTTAAAAAAATAGACAAAGAAACACTGTTACAGCTCACAAAAAAATCCTTCTAAAAGTAGCATACATTCTCAAGATCTACAGACACTCATATCCACCCCACGTTGAAGTGTCTCCACTAGTTCTTTTCAAATCTACCTTAGCTATGTCCCTAGCTTTAGTACCAAAAAAAAATTTTTATTCAGGATATATACAGATTTTATTATTCGTGTTAAATTATTTTTCACATAAAAACAGAAACCTTTCATTAATAGGAAAAAAAAAATCACATTATTTAACCAAACATACAAGGCTAAGGTACTTTTTTAACTAAAGAGAATTGGATATTAAAACTGAAATACAGTTTGCTGCTCTACTGTTGGATCTGCAGCTGCTTCTTTCTCCACTTGAAAATCCTTATTTTCAAAGTGTGATATGGAAGGTAGCTGTCTCGCACCTCACCCCGACTCACCACCGGCTGAACTATATGTGTAAAAGCTTATGTTTTGGACTGTTTTTGTGATAAAGGCAGTTAACTGAGGCAAAACATGTGGTGTTAATGTATTTTTGAAACAAAAAAAAAAAATAATAAAAAGAGAGTAAAACTGAAACAACAGATATAAAAAATTAAGAGAGAATAAAACAGAAACAGAGACTTAAACTTGTTTCTTTCACTCAAGTGCTGTTTTCTCCAATTAACTTTGCCAGTGAATAATGAACCCTATATAAAAGAGGACCTAACTAAAATAATAATAATAATTTAAATTTAATATACAGGTTAATATTAGGTACATTATAATCAAGTGACTTCATAGACTACATACATTTACAAGCTATAGGGAAGAGGAAGTTTTATGTTGACTATCAGGAAATAATGCTGTGGAATACAGAGATAAAAGGAATTAGGTCTAAGAGAATTTAACCCCAGAAGACAGACAGTATTCTATCAAAGAATTATTTTGCACCTGTCAAATTATTATAGGAAAATAGTGAATAGTGATATTACTACTTATACAAAGCAAAAATACCAAAGTAGCAAAATAATATTATTAAGTAACAGTAATCATTACCATGCACAAGAGCAGAAAAAAAAAAATTAGGAAAAAACAACTAGTAAATAAGACACTTTATAGGATAGTTGAGAAGTCATGATAAATATTTTACACTTCCAGCAGAAGAAACTATATTTTCATCTAAGTAAATGAAGGTTTTTATTTCACAATGTAAAATGTAAATTTCCATCATAATGTAACCTACGTACATTCCCAATGGTTCTGGGAAGTAAGTTATTTGCAGGAGTGGAATGTATCTGTTATCAGAAAATACTATTATTATTATTTTAAATAATTGAAGCCTTAAGCAATGCTATAGTCAGTGGAAGTCACAGACATAACTGTACCCTCAAACTGCAAAGCCATACTGAAATAATAACAATCACAGAATCAGGGAATCACAGAATCACACCGTAGTTGAGGTTTGAAGGGAACTCTGGAGATCATCTAGTCCAACCTTCCTATTCAAGCAGGGACACCTAGAGCACACTACCCTAGACTGTGTTCAGGTGGCTTTTGAATATCTCCAGGGAAGGAGACTCCACAGCCTCTCTGGGCAAACTGTTCCAGTGCTCCGTCAACTTCAGAGTAAATAATTTCTTCCTCATGTTCAAGCAGATCTTACTGTGTCTCATTTTGTGCCTGTCATCTTATTGCTGAGCACGACAGAGAAAAGTCTGGCCCCATCCTCCTGACACCCTTCATATACTTATACTCATTGATAAGATTCCCCTTGAGCCTTCTCTTTTCCAGGCTGAACAGTTCCAACTACCTCAGCTTTACCTCATATGGGAGATGCTCCAGGACCTTTATCATTTTAGTAGCCTTTTGCTGGATTGTTGTATACTGGGGAGCCCAGAATAGGACACAGCACATCAAGGCTGAGTAGTGAGGGAGGATTACCTGCTGGCAATGCTTTTCCTAAAGCACCTAAAGCATTGGCCTTCATGGCTACAAGTGCACATTGCTGGTTTATGGGCAATTTGTCCACCAGGATTCCCAGGTCCTTCTCTGCATGCTCTCACATAACGTTGGGAGATTTTTAAGATGCTCTTTGTACACATATATGAACCTATGAGTACAGCTGTAAGCTTCTCTAGGCCTTTGAGCATCAATGTAAAATAACTCATGGATCAGACAACATGCCTGGTATTTTTGTAACACCAAAGTAAAATGGGAGTGGGCTTGAATGTATGATCTCAGGTGCTGGGATGGGTTTTAGTTCTAGTATTAGGGAGATGTGTGTCCTTTATTTTTAGAAATCATCATACCAACATGACAAAGACAGAAGACCTTTTCTTTGCTTCTTTTCAACCTCAGTCCTCAAATGGCATATCCACAGTTTACATACACAAGAAACAGAGTTTACAATATATAAAATGGAACTGTAAAATAGACATGAGGTTCAACAAGACCAAGTGGAATGTGCTGTCAAGGCAACCCAAACATTAATAAAGACTGAGGGATGAAGGGAGAGCAGCCCTATGGAGAACAACTTAGGAGCAATGCTGGATGAAAACCTCATCATGAGCTGGCAATGTGTGCTTGAAGCACATAAAACCAGCCACACCCTAAGCTGCATCAAAAGAAGCATGGCCAGCATGTCAAGGGTGGTGATTCCCTGTGCTCTGCTCTAATGAGGCCCTATCAGGAGTACTGCATTCAGCTCTGGGGCCCCTAGCACAGGAGATACATGAGCCTTTTGGAGTGGGTCCAGAGACCATGAAAATGATCAGAGGACTGGAATACCTCTCGTAGGGTAAGGAGGCTGAGGGAGCTGGTGTTGTTCAGCCTGTATAAGAAAAACTCCGGGAAGACCTTATAAGGCCTTCCAGTACTTATATGGGGCCTACAAGAAAGACAGGGAGAGACTCTTTATCAGGGAGTTTAGTGATGGGGCAAGGGGTAATGGCTTTAAACTAAAAAAGAGAAGGTTTAGATTAGATATAAGGAAGAAATCGTTCATTATGACAGTGGTGAGGCACTGGAACTAGTTGCCCGGAGAAGCTAAGGGTGCCCCATCCCTGGAAGTGTTCCAGATCAGGCTGACTGGGGCTTTGAGCAACTTGACTTAGTGGAAGGTGTCCCTGCCAATGTTAGAGGGGTTGGAATTAGATGGTCTTTAAGGTTCCTTCCAACCCAAACCATTCTATGATTTTATAACTATTTGCAACACCTTGCTATGGCTATTAAATAGTACAAGGAAAGCAAGCAACAAGAACTCTGAATGTTCTTTACCCAAAAAGAGGTGAAACATACTTTTATTTTATTTATTTTATTTTATTTTATTTTATTTTATTTTATTTTATTTTATTTTATTTTTTACTTTTGTTTAAATGCTGATTTATTGAACAGTACTTTAGTAATACAGTGTGAGGGAGCAGCTATAGGAATGTATTTTGTACAAACATGTGCAGTGACTAAAATATGTGTCAGGCTGTATATGCATATACATACATACAACCTAGACACATACAGACAATATATAGACTATGTAATTTTATCTAAAGCTACAGGGTCCAGTGTTTTCTGCAAATACAAAAGATGAAACTGAAGACTTCATTGAGGAAGGAAGGATATAAAGAGTTCTAAAAATAAAAGAAGTCTGCATGGGAGATGAAATTTTGCATGCCAGATGGGTGATCTGAGATTCTGGTAATAGAACAAGCTTGTATACACAGTAGTCAATTGACATATAAACTTAAAGAGGTTCAGAATAATTTTGTTGAAGTCTTTGTCCTAAATATCCTCTTACGCAAGATAATGAAGCTTCAGGTACTTTTAGGCAATGTTTTAGACACACTGAAAAAAAAATATATTTTTTTTCCTTTTGTAGAAAAGTTACATATAACTGTATATTTATTCATATTCTGTGGCTTGCTGGTTTTTACATTTTTCTATGGAAAGCAACTCATAGGATGAAAACTCCTCAGAACTTATGAGCTACACATTTTGATTAGGTCCTTGAGATTTTTAGAATAGAACCACATGCCTATTTTCTACAAACACTGTCTCAGAAAATAAAAAAAACAACAACAACAACAACAACAACAAAACAAAAAAAACCCCACTGATTTCCCAGTTTATTTTTGTCTTTCTATACCATATTTGTCTTAACTGCAGTATGGATGTGTTGAAAAGGATGGAGATCTTTGGAATACTGCCTAAACATCAGAAACAAACAAAGTGTTCCATATGCTTAAGAACACTCTCCATGATTTAACAGAACATGTTGCTGTTGACAGAGAAACAACATGCTTCTTGAGGAAACTGTTTTATATTTATCTTAGTTAATCAGTATGAGAATCAAGAATTGCAAAGTATTTCTTATTTCTTAATACAGGATGAATGACATGACTAATGGGAATCAGGATGTAGAAAACAGGGAGAAAAACTACTGATAGGTTTCCATTTAAGCTTCAATAAATTAAGTTCCAGATGTCAAAATGGCAACTTAAATTTAAGTGTTGAGTTACACATAAAGCAAAACAAAAAAGGATTCAAGTAATGTGAAGCCAGCAACCACCTGACTCCATGTTTTTTTTCCCTTAATATCTGCATCCAAATTTTTATTTCAAAGGCAGATATACTTTCAAGTATATCTGAAGGAATTGCTGTGTTATGAAGGTACACAGTCTTTCAAAATATTCTAAGACATAGGTCTTAATTCTGTATTCATAGTTAAAAAAAATAATAATAAATTTGGAAACAATACCTTAATACTGCCATTTTACACATTTGTACTTTTGATGATACATATACAAAATATAGGCAAAAGGTTGACCACTAGACTGGTCTCAATTTTCTCTGATGACATTTGTCTCAATAGGTCAACAACTTTTGGAATTCCTGGTTTCTTATTACAGAGACCAAAAATCAAGTCAAGATTTTTAACCATGATTACACATGGTGGTACAAGCTATTCTGAACAAAATATAACTTCCATATAATATTCCAGTGGATTACAGGAAGTAGAAAGTCAGTAGCAATCTCAGAAGCGCTAGGCAGGAAAAAAAGAGGAAAACAAAGAACACAGAGAGTTTGAACTCTCCTTCTAATTATCAATTATACAGCTCTACCAACTTTCTTCAGAGGTTTATCTACTTAGCTTTTAGCCTGTGGTAAAGCCTTGACTCTTTTGAGAGGGATGACATAACCCAATGAGCTGGCCTGTCAGACTGATTATGATTTATACTTAGTTTAGATTCATGTCATTCTGATATAAATAACAGTAGAAGATGGAAGTTTGTACCAATACAACAACTTAACTCTGAACTGAACAAAAAAGGCAGAGTAACTATATATATATATATATATATATTATAATTTCAAAAAGTGGAAACCGATGTTTTAAATTACATTAATATTTAAGATAATATCTGCTATTTATGATATGTAAGGAGATACAAAACCTTGTGAGAGAGGACTAATCTTGACAATTACTGCATTTAGCACATTTACTCTTTATGCCAGTTCCTATATTAAAAAGCACCTCAGCCAAATAAGAATATATGTACGTATATTTTAGGGCTGCCTATTATACAATAAAGACTTAGAAATATAATTTCTGTAGGAACCTTGAATACAATAATCTCTCAGACACTAGAAACAAAGCTTACAAACTAAGAGCTATTTCTCATATTTTACAATTCTGGCTCTGCTGAAGAAGTATATCCTGAGAGACATGCACAAGGCAAAAACTTCCAGATGGAAAATTTCCTTCTATAATATGGAAGCATCAAGGATAACCATGCAAAATACTCTATTTAAAACACAGACAACTCAAAAATTCATGTATTTGTTTTAGTTATGCAACAGCATTTATGTAGAGAAATTGTCTAACTTGTCTTGTCCATACTTTCTTACTTTTCTACCAAGTACAAAGAACATTTAAAATGTTGAAGACTGAAATTCACCAAAACCAAAAGTTACGCATGTAACAGGCACTCAGGTTGTATTACTACAAGAAACTACACAGAGTAAAAATCATTGGAAACTGAGGACTCTTCCGACCATGTATACTTCTTTCCTCTTTAAAGTAGTTGCTCATAGTAGTTCAAACACCGAAACAGCCCCTTTCCTGAAACTCTCTCACATTAAATTCACTGCACCCCAGCTAATAGAGGAGAACAATACCATATTATCAAAGCCGTATTTCATGACTGCACTTAAATTATTGCCCTCCTTAAATGACATCTGCTGAGATACAATAATATGAAAAAAAAAAAAAGGCAATAGACTGCTCATTTGGCTGTGCCTATATATGAAGGCAGGGGATGGCAATTCAGGAGAACTATAGAGCTGTTCTCAAGCCATGAAGGGAGGAAATCAGATGGGCCAAGCCCCATCTGGAATTAAATTTGCCTAGTATAGCATAAGACAATAAAAAATGCTTTTAAAAATACATCAACTGCAAATGAAACCTCGAGGAGTATCTCCATCGTTTATTGAATATCAGGTGAAATGTAGTGATGAAAGATAGGGTACTTAATGTCTTTTTTTAACTCAGTCTTTACAGTAAAGCTAATTATTCTCAGGGTGCACAGCCACCTGAGTTGAAAGATGATGACAAGGAACAAGATGAAGACTACTACATAATCAATAACAGTAAGCATATTCTCTGCATTTATGCTATTCAGGAAATAACAAGTAATTAACTGCTTTCTAAAGAGAGAGGAAAATAGTTGTTTTTAATACAGCTTAGAACCAATACAGTTTAGTGCAGAACCACTGATTGCTCCAGAACATAAAATATTAGATTATGACAGATTTTATTTGATGCATATACTATTTCTAATGATGGAAACAGGAGTCCAGTATACTCTGGATTTTCCCACATACAGTGCTTATATGCAGATATATCAAATAAATCATACATGATACACTGAATTAGACATATGCTTGGAATTATGTGTTCCAAAAACGTTGGTATACATGCACAGCAGATCTACCAAGCCTTAACCTTGAACTTATTATTCATGCGCAGGTCGTTTTTTTATTTTTTTTTTTTGGGGGGGGGGGAGTATTTGTTTGTTTGTTTTTTTCATACACTGCATGTTTACTAGGCATGTAACATATATAGTTATCCAGAATTTCCAAACTCTGACTACACAAGTCCTAAATATGAAGATGTCATTGCGATTACAACTTCACCACTTCAAGGGACTGTAAAAGGCAGAAAAAAAAAAAAATAAGAAAGGTGAAAGGTGTGTGTGTATGTAGATATTGCAGCCTATTTAGATTTCAGGTGATAGCACTTCAGGCTCCAGAAATCTTTATTTAAAAAAAATCTGAACCAAAGTATTGCATAACAAACCATGCACAAACACACTGATGATGTAGCACAATTTTCTAGTCTTTTTGCATCTTGAAGGTTGGCATTAGAGGATGTAAATAGAGAATTATATAAGTAGATAATGATTATTTTTTTTAATATAAAGAATGATTCAAGATGAGCAATCAGACTGTAAAGTTAACCATCCCCTTTTCACACTATTTTCTTTTCTTTTTTTTTTTTGAGTTTATTTGTTTCAAGATCATACTATAGTTTAAGCACAGTATCTTTGTGCACAATAAAATGACTAAAATAATATCAATTACTTTTTGACTCCTTGCAAAAAGGAGAGATGTTTAAACAAAGCTACTGTTCATTACGATATATTAAATGAATAAAATGAGATTTTGAGTCTCTTCCAGGTATATAAATTTTGCTGGCTGAAGATCTGATTTAGTATTACCCCTTCCCACAGTCAAAATGTTTTATCCAGAATGAAAGAAAATATAAATGAAACTGAATGTGTTTTTTTTTTTTTTCATAAAATGATGGTTCAACAAACACAATTATATACTTTAGAATCATATGTCTATGGCTTCATTAACCTAATGTGTGCATTTCATGTTTATATTAAAATATAATGTATTTTGATTTTACTTTAATACGATACATTTTCATTTTAATAGTGCAAGTTCTCAGTTCATTCTTAATCTACAGATGAAAACCTATGACGATTTTAAGAGAACAGTACTGTGTATTACATTAGCCATGTACAATTTAATATGTACTTGAAAAATTCTCATTGGGTTCTTATCACAGAAAAAATACACTGAAAGGAAAGACTACACCAAAAGGAAAAAAATCTCTTCTCTTGACTTAAAAGTATAACTGCTGAAGAGCTGCTGGAACAATACAATTATTGCAAGTTTTTGCAAAATAGGAACGCTCTCACTTTACTTCCACTAAAAATTACGAAAATATTTTACTTCTTTAGGTAACTTCCAACAAATATAAAGAACATCTTTGAACAATAATGTAATGTAATTATGATCTGAACTTTATAAACTGTGATAGAACAAGTACTGATAAAAATAAAATGTGTGTGATATATGTTATATAATATAGGTTATTCTATATATTAGTACCGAGCTAAGAATGATGAGGAGGAATGATGAAGAAATAATTTTAAGACTTTGAACATCATAAAAGTTCTGTATAGGGACTACCTTTGGTCAGTTTGGGCCACCTGTCATGGCTGTGCCCTGCCCAGCTTTTTATGTGCACCCCCAGCCTCCTCACTAGCAGGGTGGCATGAGAAGCAAAAAAGTCCTTGATTTAGTATAAGCTCTGATCAGCAACAACAATAACAAAGGCGCTATCACCACTATTTTAATCCTAAATACAAAGTCAGTTACAGTGAATAAAATGAACAACAAAACCAGGACACCATGCCTTTTGTCTATTTTGCATGTCTCCCAATAGATGTGCATCTGGCTACCGTAGTTTTGCTTTGCAGCCTTTCCTGACAGCCCTTGAACTGCACAAGCACAGGCTGCTCTATAAGAGAAGGTTGTTAGTGGCCGCTTTGAATAAGTGTGTGTTAAAAAATGCTACATCTTCATTTTTAGTATTTTGTAGTTATTTTAGAGCAATAATAAATAGATTCAGAAGATTTTTTTTCTCTCCTTTTTCTTCCTTCTAATCACACTAGACTTAACTATTGGATGAAAACTGATCTCCTTTCCAAAGATGACTTTGAAGTTGGAAGATGTAAAGAAGCTTAAATCACCATTATCAGTTTTTAATCTAAGAAAAATATTTAAATAAACAAACCATGGATTATAGATTTCATCCAGCAAACAGATGTCTATTTATCTCAATGAACACATTAAAGAGGTATTTCCAAACACTTTATGAAAAGTTAAACAAATATAGTTATGCTAATGAGAATTTCTTGTGACTTTATGAACTACTGCCACTTCGAAGACACAGAGTACACAAACCTTATGTATGAGTATTCTTATACAAATACATGAATGCAAAAATCTTACTTTTACTGCAAAATATATTGATTTTCTTCACATTCACATTATTATAGTTGTGGGTTTCACTCATCACACACACTAAAGAAAAAACCTGCAAACATATGCAGTGGTTGCTTACATGACTCTATTAAAAATCTTTAACAGCTCTTAGTAAAATCTCTGCTTCCCTGCTCCTCACTTTCTTTTTCTTCTTCTAAAGAAGAAAATCTCATAAAATGTAGGATGTAGGAATATATTTTCTATCAAATCTTTAAAAAGCTTACATCAAATAATCACAGAGCAGTGCTACGATTTTACTGAATCTTTCAAAAAAAAAAAAAAAAAATCAAGACAGTCAAATAACTCCCTCTTTGGTAAATAAACTGATTGAAGAGTTTCATTAGCACCCAATTTAATTCCTCTTTCATTTTCTCTTATATTTTGTGTGTTCTCACTTTATGACTCTCTTTTACTTTAGAACAAGTTTTAAACTAATCTTGTCTCCTACCTTCAGACACTCTCCTGCAACACAGCACAAAAAGAAATCCAGGATTAATGGGGAACATCCAGCAGCAAAGGTCTTTTTTGTTTTGTTTTTTGTTTACCCCTCGCTGAATCATTTTTTCCTGGTTATAACTATGATACTACAAAGTCAGATATCAAAAAGCTTAAGGCAAGGTGTGATAGTTAAGAGTTCTAAAAGAAGAAAGTGGCAAGGACAGAAGTGAGAAAGCTTTTTTTTTTTTTTTTATAAAGGAAAAAATGCTTAAAAAGTAGGGAAATAAAAGAGAATGAAGACATCAGTAAAATGAATAAAATAAACTCTCAGAGGTATTTAATGAAGATGAATGTGTACTCCTGTATTTAAAATGAGCGTGTATCTTTAGACAGTCCAAACATGCTGTGAAAGCACTCACTAAGAAAAGTTATAAAATATTGCTCATTATGTTTGCATACATTGGAATAAAAATTCTACTGTGCTAAGAAAGAGAAGATCAACCTAATATGAATTCTAAAACAATTCAGTAGCATCAACTACATTACTAAACTGAATTCTTAGTTTAATGAGACACAGATTATACAAAAGAACAAAATGTCAGATTATCCCCCATTAATGTAGTTATGACCATGCTCACAGTACTTAAATACTTCAACAGAAAATAAACAAGATAAAAATCACATTTAATTTCCTTTCCTGACTTCACACCTGAATAAGACAGATCATACTAAAAACTGTGATGTAATAACCATATGAGCTTCCTCCCACCCCATTTTGAAATAGAGGAAGCAATACACTTTCCTGAGCTTGAATTCTTGGTTCATGAGAACTTAAGATCAAAAAGATTCTGTTTTTCTTCTAGCTGTAGCATCTAAATATATTCTTCGTTGGCTAATCAACCTGTAAAATCAACCTGTCTTGAAAACAAGATTTTCACCTCCTCCTTCCAGAAGAGTTCCTCACTCCAATAAGAAGAATTCTTCTCACACTTCACCCTAATATACCTGTTTATATCTTATATACTTATTTGTCTTTACATTCCCTACATATTTGCATTCACTTCCTGAAATACTTATCCCTTCATCATTACATTTTCTTTTGTAAGGTCAGATGCTCAGAACAATATAATAGCAGTATAGTACTTTTATTTATCTGATTCAGTCTGAATTCTTTTTGATGAAGGAACTGTAATCATGTACAATACTCCTCACAAGATCTCACTGTCACCTTATTATTTATATTTGCACTGCCCTATCACTTGTGGAAATATTTCAGAGAAAGCTACTGGGTTTCCTTTTTCATCTTTTAAGTAGTTGTAATAAAAATTCTCTCTTCTTCTGTCATTTCCAGCTTAGAAATTCTTCTAAGAAGCTTAGAAGAATTTCTAAGCTGGAAATTCTTCTAAGAATTCCAGAGAAGAAATTCTTCAACCATCCTTTGACACAAACTACGATTATTTCTGAAGTCCAGATAGTAAGTGTGGTAGACTAATTTTGATCTAGTAGATTAACTTTAGACAGATAGAGACCTCTAGTTCTCTCTTTCATAAAAAGAACACAAAAGTCAGTTTAATAATAAAAATAATGTTGTTTACCATTTCTGGAAGAACTTATTCACAGAACAATACAACAGAATCCAACATTAGGACTCATTCTAGAGTTAATATTTTGCATCGATGACAATATAATAAAGTATGGCACTATTTTGATCTAACTAGCAACATTCTAAAAACAGTCTATGGTAAAAACTACATGTACAGTAAATTTTTAACAAATCATGTATGTGCATGTTTCAAATGGTAAGTTTTAGTAAATTGTATTTAGTATATTAAATCTTTATCTTTTCAAGCATAAATTACCTCGCATAGGTTTGGAAGCAAAATTTTTGAGTTATGCTCAAGAACACGGGAAAAAAATAGATTTCCAGAATATAACCTAATTTTTAATATCTGTTAAGTACAGAAAGAATTAAAAAAGGAATTTACATAAACTTCTTAAGCAGGTCTAACAAATAGTTACATAGGAAATTTAAATACGCAGAGCAAGACAACTGGTTGGATATTTTTGTAATGTTTTCATCGTCAAAGAGAAGCTAAAATGTTTCAGTAGAAACTCACATGAAACTCTATAGAAATACCTGTGGAATATCTCCCCAACATGGAAATTACTTCCTGTGAAGAAACTGTAGTCACACATTCACAACCATTCCTTCAAAACATGTCTGTGTAATGAGAAATTTTGTATAGTAGACCATAACAGGTTAATTAGTCAATCTGATACATTTTCATGGCTACTGTAAGCGTACTATCAAAAATTGGTGATTACCAAGCGAAACCATTTTTTTTCCTCAGTATATGAATATCCACTCTACTATCAGATGTATACTGTGATGTGGGTATAACACAATAAAATTATGTTTAGAAGATGTCTAACAAACGCTAACAAAATCAAGACTATAAACTTGCCATGAGGGAAATAAACTGCAGACACAGCTAGGTAAGGACTTCGTTCTCTAGGAGAGTGTACACAGTATTGATCTCATCTGTACATCTGCTGCGGTTTAATATTTGGATAAAATAATAATAATAATATAAAAAACAACCAACGAAAAAAAAAACCATAGCATTAGCTTAGCAAAATCTTGTCCCTTGTTGTCATCCCCTCCCCAGCCCCCCCCCCCGGGACCACCCGCAGTGTAAAATTTTGTACTTTAACATGGCAACGTAATTCAGAAGAGCCTTATATATATGTTAGATTAAAGGACAGGTCAGAGGAGAAAAGGACAGTGAAACAACAGTGGAGAGGACATTGTAGTACAATGACTACAAACAAGTGATAGAAGAAACTGTATGTATATCACAGTCACTGCCAAACCTAACCGCCAAATTACTATACTCTTATATCCATGAATCAGAAGAGATTATTACAGACCTTCAGATACTCTTTCATAACTGAAAATAAGACTGTTTTCTACTTTTTAAACCTGACCAAAGATATTCTAAACAGAATGCCTAGCCATATAATCTGTAGAAACCAAACTCTTAATTTGTATCAACTGATAACCACAAAAAAAAATTTGTATTGATAGAAATTAAAACAATTAAGAGACAAAGCTATTTCATGATTTGTTTTGCATGCAAACCAAATCAAATACAGTTCTTGTTTTTTATAACCTACTTAATTTACATAATGTTTTAAAATTCTGTACAACTGCAGCTGTGTCAATAGGTCTTAGTAGATGAAGCTACAGTCATTTATGCAAGGTGACTATCTGATCCAGTAGGATAACAGATTCCACTCTAAAGTTGTCTTTACAAAACATCGACCATATAAAAAGACATCTACAAATTGCTTGTGCTATAAAAGCTCTTGCTTTTCAATATTTTTGTGTTTGCAAGTTCTTCAGGTACAATAGCTTTACATGAAACAATGGACTAGCATAAAATAATAAATAATAATACGTAATAAATTTTATTCAATAACATTAACCTGCACCATTAACATCTGTAAATGACAAAAAAAAAAAGACAATCCAATTTGTTTCTGAATGTCTCTGGTGGTTAAATTAAGACATTCAAGCACTGCTGTTACTCAGATTTAATTTTCATATTGCCGTTTACCTTTAAGTGAAATAAATCTTGCTTTGTGTAGGCTCCAAGTGTTCATTATTAGTACTTTTGCATGTGGATTAAATCATCTGAATATAGGAATATAGCAAAACTTTAGATTTAATAATAACTTAATACTCTCCACTGAATGCCTTACTGTACAGTCACTAATGTCCATTCACTGATTTCATGATTTCATATTTGATAGAATAAAAATGTACACATATTTAAAAAAGCCAAACCTTTGCTGAAGATGTTATCAGAACGGAGATGGATACATCTACACCACTGGTTAGTTTAGAACAAAACAGCTATTTACAAAGTACAGTTTTGTTGTTTAATTGCTTATTTCTAAACATATATGTAGCACAGAATAATGTTTTTATCTCAACTTTTATCTCACACTAGCCTTGACAATGAAACACAATGATATAAATTATAAAGTGAAAATTCCTTGCTCTTCCCTCCCCCCTTTTTTTTCCTATAATTTAAATTAATTTAAATTACAATGACAATTTTACTTACATTTTTTCATCTGTCTGCCCTCATTAGAACTCACTTTTTAGTAGATTTAATTCCTTTCCCATTTGGTTTAATCACACTTCTGGAATGTATACCTGACCTTTCATTTTTGATTTATACAGAATATTTTTCCATAACTACATGGGCACAAGTAAAATAATATCCAATACCTCTATGAGTAACAACTGCAAGTTCTTTAGTTCTTTCTATCTGCTCAGCTTTTCTTGGTCGTCTTCTTGTGCTTTGTATGTTTGCTTGATGAAGGGAGAATTCTTCCTTGGAAGAGGCGGATTCCAGAATTGATTTTCTTATATTCATAGCTTGCACATGTTGCTCTTCAGAAGGTTGTCTATGGGTGGATACAGTAACATCTGCAGATGTGCTAGCAACAGTAATAGCACCAGTTGTGACCGCAATAGGCTCCTCTAACTCACCAGTGGAGGCAGTTTTGATCAAAGTGGAAGAACCTGTGGGACACACAGTAGCACTGGATGCTAACTTTTTCTTTTGAATTGCGTTTTTCTGTTAAACCTAAGAGATTAAATTTCCCTCTGTTTAACATAGTGAAGACAACTGACATGAAAAGAAGAAGGTCAATATGGTTTATTTAAGTTTTGGAAGTAATCAGAACATTTTTTAATGGTAGTGAACATTTTTGTAATTATAGTGATATTATACATTTAGTTTTAAATGTGCTGCAAATGTTTGTAGTATTAACTTTTGTACCAGTCAGAATGAGAGCACATAATTTCTACCCCTTGAAATTCAGCCAAAAAAATACCATGGCTGAAGCAGAAAATAAAGCCATATCATTAAAGCAGAAAATAGAGCCGTATCTACCCCATGAGTGGAAAAGTGATAACCGTCTTCTTGAGGAGTGATACAATAGAATTATGTGGTAACCTAGGTAGTAGGTGAAACTTTGGTAGTTCAACTGCTAATAAGGCTGTCAAATATGTTCACATACCCAATTCTTTCATCAGCTCTTGACAGGGTTCTAAAAGCTCATTAAAGCATTTAGCGTTGATACAAGGCCAAGGGAAGATGGAAAGTAAAAGGTACACATTTAAACAAAACAACATCTAAGCATAATTATCTCTATTTGATATTGGACAAAGGCTGCATCTGTAATTTTATTTTTAACGCTCAGATTTCTGTTTAAAAAAAAAAAAAAACAAAAAACAAAAAACAGAACAACAACAACTAAGAAAAAAAAAAGTTTGATTAATTAAAATTTTGTCTATGCACTGCTTAGGAAAACATTTGTTTAACGCTTCTAAGTTATGCAGTAGCTAAAAATATGTAAACCATAGGGGATTGTTTTTTAAAATATTTTATTAACTTTTTCATCTTTCCCTATCCCCCAGATTCGTTTGCAAATGTTTTGAGGTCAACTTACCCACCTTTGAATATTTAGAACATCTAACACAATAGCAACTCCATCTTGACATGAACAGACAAATAACTGGGCAATGCATAATAAAATTCATAATAAAAAATTAACATTAAAAAAGTTGATGTAGCAAAAACTGTACTGTGATCTATTAGTATGTTTAATACATAATACTGAATAAGGGACTTTTCAAAACTCATTCAAACATTCCACACTTTTTACTTTTTACTCCTGAGCTGTCCTCTAATGCACATTTTGAGACTTTGAAGTGTAGTGCACGATGACAGGATTTGCAATATTTGCACTGTTAGAAGAATCACTAGAAAATGGAAATAAAACTCACAGTGGAACTGGGAAGTATACAGCACCTTTCATGCACATGCTATATCAAACCTTTTTACAAAACTACCAAATATACTGTATAAACAAATGAAACAGATCTTAAATGTTAAAAATACTCAGTCTTGATAATAAAGTCCGTGTTGTTTTTGGTTTTGTTTATGCAGAAATTTTAGGTGGGAAATGTTTTATTTTGCTACAAATAGTGTAGCAAACACAACGGTATCTAATAAGTAAAAAACAGTATCTAATAGGTAACAAACAGAGCTTCTGTATGCATGGAAAAAATTGTTTTTACTATCTTACATGTAATATCTTAATATCTGTTCCTCAGAACAGCAGTTCTAATTCATACAGCGGGAGTTCTCCCTGCACAACTAAACAACTTATAAGCACCAGATACATGTATAGCTACAGGTTTATGTGTAGGAAACAGAACCATGAATCTTCTAGTAGGTAATAATAGATAATAATAATAACAACAAAACAACAACTAAACAAACAAAATCCTTACTGTCCTATGATGGCAGCACTGTAACTAAAAATGGACCTAGGCGTGTTTTGTTTTGTTTTATTCTGGAATAAACAAAGAAAAAAATCACAACAATTAATAATATTACAAGACTAGACTAGTTATGATTCAGCTTACATGGAATTTTCATAGATTGCTATCAAGATTAAAACAGAAAATACAAGTGCATGTCCAAGAGATATGTTGGAATAGGATAATGTTGCTTAAAACAAAGAAAGAAAACTTACTGCACGTCACATTACCACTACTTTTAAAGTAAAATATATGTGGATGTATCTTTATCATGCAAGCAAATGTACAAAAATAAGCAGTAGTCAGCTCCCAATATCAAGCTCAAAACAAAATTATATTCTGAATCTCAGTCAAATGGAATGTTATGTCCTAGTGTTTTAAAGACACACAGCACTTTAGTGGAAAATATTAACTAGTTAAGAGAAAGCTCATTTAAAAATAAAAAAGAAAATAAGCAAGAAAAATACTGCTTACTTAAAGCTTCAAACTGCATACATTGAAAAATACTGTACCACTGTGCTAGAGAGGCAACTTTCAAGCAAAGACACCTACCTTGTTATGCTTGTTAGTCAAATGGAAGGAGATCAAAGTGATAAAACACAGGGCAGTTTAGTTCAGAAAACTAGTCTGAATGAACCACTACTCTAAAGTGCTGTAACTGCTAAAACTTTGGATAATGAAAACATACGGAAGACCCATAAGCCTTTCTATTTATATAGGGGTGGAGGTTGCTCTTGATTCCAGCATCATTTCTAGTAAAGAAGAGAGGCAAGTGCCTTTGACATTTCCCTGAGACAAAGCTCCAGAAATAGATTATGAATCTGTGCTAGATGCACATAATTTACATATGCAATATGCTATAACTATACACAGGGTTCCTCTTGTAAACATATGATAGCAAAGGAAATTTATCACACATAAACCCCCAGTGGAAATTCTGATTTAAATTAATCTCATGGTCTAATAGCTAAAATAATAGCTAATACAATGAAAATGCTTCTATTGAAAAAAATTTTTCCTTCCCGTTTAGAATACTACAACTTGGGAAAGCTCACCTTAAAATGTGGGAATGCTAGAGGAACGTATCATCCCTTTATAATTAGTACATATATTTAAAATTTACTTATTTTAAGTTGTAAAGAATGTGTCCATAGTAAATTAGAATTTAACCATGTTTAGAAACTCTAGGCCTGAAAAAAGCAGTGACATTTACCACAAGAAAAGTTCATGCGTTGGAAAGAAGGATCAGACAAATGTATTTCTTGAGGTAGATCTTAATTCAAATTTCTGTATTTTAGAGACAATTTATTACCTTAACCAAAATTAATTAATCTCAAACAAGATGACCTGAGTTTTATGCTCATTATAGAAGCTTGAGTTCTAGGCTTATTATAATCATAGAATCGCTTGAGTTGAAAGAGACCTTAAAGATCAACTAATTCCAACCCCCTGCCATAGGCATGAATGCCACCAACTTGATTCAGGTTGCCCAGGGCCTCATCCAACCTGCTCCTGAGCACCTCCAGGGATGAGGCACCCACAGCTTCTCTAGGAAATATGTTCTTGTCCTCCCACTCAGTGAAGGATTTCCTACTAACATCTAACCTAAACCTACCCTCCTAAAGCTATTCTTCCTTATCTTATCACTCTCTAAGTTACTCTCCACCTTTTTATAAGCTTATTTTAAGTAATGAAAGGCTGCAAAGATGTCTCTCCAGAACTTTCTCTTCTCCAGACTTAACATCCCCAGCTCTCTCAGCCTCTCTTCATAGCAGAGGTACTCCAGCCCTCTGATCAACTTCGTGGTCCTTCCGTGGACTCACTCTAACAGGCCAATATCCTTCATATGCCCCAGACCTGAATACAGCGCTCAAAGCAGGGTCTCACAAGCGCAGAGCAGAGTAGAAGGAGACAATCCCTCCCTTGACAGGCTGGACACCCCTCTGGTGATGCAGCCCAGGATGCAGTTGGCCTTCTAGGCTGCAAGCCTTCTAGGTTGCTGGCTCTTGTTGAGCTTTTTGTCCACCAGAACCCCCAGGTCCTTCTCTGAACAGCTGCTCTCAATGAGTTCTTCTCCCAGTCTATGCTCATGTCTGGGACTGCCCCAACCCAGGTGCAGCACTTTGAAGTTGGACTTGTTGAACTTCATTAGGTTCACATGGGTCCACTTTTCAAGGTTGTCCAGGTCCCTTTGGATAGCATCTCTTCTTTCTGTTGTATCAGCTGCACCACTCACAATATTGTGTTCAATCCCAGATTAAGCTGTAGATTTCACCTGTAGCTGCTATCTCCTATTAAACCAGAACTGTTTTTCTCTCCTAGAGGGGCTAGCATAAGCAAGAACTACCAGTGATTAGTCAATATACATTAGCACATGATTTAAGACTCAATTTTAAAAGTAAAATTAACATAATTACCTGTCGATATTTAATTAACATTCTTTCTTATAAGATATGGTTAAGAAAAATGTTTTAGCAGGATTCAAAATGATAGGATTTTAAGGAAAATGAATTAATTCTCTAAATTAAATTGACAGTGTGAAATTACAATATTACCATGCTTTCAGATACTAACCATCAACTGGACTTAAACTATTCTCATCACAATGCCAGTTTACAATAAAGCTTCGATACAGATTATATAACCATAACTTCTATTATTACAAGTCAACTGTTATAATTCCATAGACTGAAAGCACAGGTATAGTCAGCCAGCACAACATAACTGACTTGAAAGCCCATCACTAAACATTTGAAATGCAACCAAATAAGTATGATTCATCAAGAAGTATTCTGAAAATGTTATAAAGATTTTCTAAATTTGCTCTTTCTTCAGAGACAACTGATAAATAAATACTAACATTAAACTAGTGTTTTAATACTACTTATTTGTACTACTTATTTAGTAACAGCATGCTGATTAGGAGTCAAAAAATAAAATATAAACCAAAAAGGTTAATATTCTATAAAATGAATTTTTTTTGTATCACACATGGATTAAAACAAATGTTATCCATAGGAGCATAGAATAACTCAGGGCAAAATGTACCACCAGGAAGCCTCTTAGCCATGCTTCTGCATAAAGCAGCATCAACCCTGAGGTCAGACCAGGTCACTCAGGATTTTATATGGTCAATTCTTGAGAAAACCTCACAGGATGGAGACTGCCCAATTTCCCTGAGTCAACTTGTTCAAAAGTAAGATTCACAGCAAGTTTATCTTTATATATGGTCTGAAGATCTTGTTTCCAACTCTGCCATCTTTCTCTCTTTCTCAAACCCTACTCCACCATGAAAAGCTTGGTTTTGACTTTTCAATAACCCCCTTGAAGACACCAGGAAGCTGTTATTAGCTTTGCTGGCTTCTCCAGGGTGAACAAGACCAGCTCCATCGGCCTCTCCTCACAGGGCAAGTGCTCCAGCCTCCAGCTGCCTCAGCAGCTCTCTACTGAACTTGCTCTATCAAAATTGGATGCCTTATTCCAGCTGTGGTCACATGAGTATTGAGTAAAGGACAATAATTCTTTCCTTTGATCACACATTCCTGTTAATGTAGTACAGAATATTGCTGCCAGAGCACATTGCTGGCTTGTGCTCTGATTGCCGTCTGCCAGGACCCACAGGACCTTTTCAGCAGAGCTGCTTGCTACCTGCCATTACTATGCCATTCTGTCTTCCTGGGTGCAACACTTTACATTTGTCCTTGTTGAGTTTCATAAAGTTCCTGTTGGCCCATTCCTCTAGCTTCTCTACATCTCTCTGGAAGGATCTATCTATGACTATATTGACTATTGACTGATATTTTGGCATCATGTGCAAATCTGATGAGATTGTACTCTGTTACTGATTTTAGATCATTGGTAAAAACATTGAACAGAACTAGTACCATGACAGACCCTTGCAGTACTCCACTTAGATTCCAGGTAGAGTATGGCCTGTAAACAACTATCCTCTAAATTTACAAGTTAGTAACTTCAGTAGTGGAAGAATAAATGAAAATCGGTGGATTATTCATAAAGTAGTTCACAAAAAAAATATAGTATATGCTTGAAAAAGACCAAATAAATGGGCAAATTTAGACTATCAGACTGTAAAAACATCAGTTGACATAACAATAGATTTTTAACTCCATATAAATTGTGTTCCCTTTGGCCACTGTGTGTAACATTATATAGTATAAGGGCATTACAATCCAACTAACTTTAGACCTGAAGTCTTACATATCAGTATTAAATTACACTTCTGTGTAATGACATTTCTATGTAATGTAGTCATATGATATACCACTGAGGTATATAATATATGATTATCAGGACTCTGAGGGCCCTGGTGGGCATAAACAGCTCTGCCCAACATCCCCTAGGTCTCCCTCATCCCTGCCTGTGACCCAGGATCCTTTTTCAGCCCCTGAGGCTGTCAGCCCCTGCCCCGGTGAGACCACCACAGGGCCAGTCTCCAGCTCTCCGCAGCACTGCTTTGTGCAGCCATGAGCCCCACCCAGCCAGACCCAGACCCCAGCCTCCCTCTGTCCTCAGGGAGATGCCAGATGCTCAGGGCTAGGGCTGTCCTGAGTGTCCTGGCTCCCCTGCTCCTGGCCAGGGTGGTGGGATGGGTCCTGCCCTGCTGGTCTCCATGCAGATCACCTGCGGTCCACAGCTCACCAGCCCTCAGGGAGTCAGATGCTGCACCTTGACAGTAACTGTCTCTTCATCACTGTGAAAAATACACTGCCTACATACAATTAAAAGCATTACATTTAAGAAGAGGTAAGTAATTCTCTCTTATTTCTCACTCAGAATAAATAAACTAAGTTCATGTCTAAACAGAGTAAATGTTACTTATAAAGTAATATAAAAATGAACTACTTAAAAATGAAACTGTACCATCTGGTCTTTTATGACCTAAATGATTCCATGATTCTATGATTTTTGTTGTTGTTTCATTAAAAGGTCAAAATACACTGAATAAACAAGGAATGTTTTTAGTAATGCTTTTTAAGAAAGGTCAAGTGCGACAAAAACAATTCTCTAGGAAGGAAAGTTCTTTCAGTGTACATAATGATCCAAAACCCACTTAAAGAGATAAAGCTATTCCTACAGAACATTATGTGCTCTCAGCATCAGGTGGGCAGTAAGCAAACTTTTGAGCAATGAAATGGGCATCCAGTACAAAACATGAACTTTGCCTCAGGAAAAGCTTCCCTGGGAGATGTCCCCAGTGATCCATTAGTCAACAATTTCAAGATATCTAAAGCTAAATACTTACGTGTTACAGTTAATTTCAAATGTATTCTTTCTACTGTAGAGTGCCCTATCTAAAAGTAAAACAATTTGATTTTCAGAAATGTTAGATGGTTTCGAATACTTCTTACATTTCTTAGCTAATAGTACTTAAGGAGTTCTGAGGAGAGTGGTTGCTCAGAATATCTGGTAACAGCAGATTTTTGAAGAATGGTTTGGGGTTGGAAGGCACCTTTGGAGATTGTCTAGTCCACTGATTTCCTAAAGCTGGGTCAACTACAGCATGTTGCTCATGATAGTGTCATGTTTTGGATATATTCAGGGATAGAGACTCTACAGCTTTTCTGAGCAAGTGTAGTGGGTTTACATGGCAAGGTTTTGGTAGCAGGGAGCCATAGAGGTGGTTTCTGTGAGAAAGATCTAGAAGCTGCCCCATGTTTGGGAAGGGCCCCATTGTTTTCCAGATCTGAGCCAATAAGCGATGTTGTTTTGTGCCTCTGTGAGAGCATATTTAAGACAGGGAAAAAAAACGCTGCGCCAGACAGCAGCAGGGAGTGAGAGAACAGCCTTGCAGGTGCCAAGGTCAGTGTAGAGGAAGGGGGAGAGGTGCTCCAGGTGCCGGAGCAGAAGTCCCCTGCGGCCTGTGGTGAGGACCATGGTGAAGCAGGATGTCCCCCTGCAGCCCATGGAGTACCACGGTGGAGCAGGGTTCCACGCTGCAGCCCGTGGAGGAGACCACGGTGGAGCAGGTGGCCCTGCACCGACGGAGGCTGCCACCTGTGGAAGACCCCTTCCGGAGCAGATTCTGGGCTGGACCTGTAGCCCGTGGAGAGGAGACCACGCAGGAGCAGGTGACCTGGCAGGAGCCGCTGCCCGTAGGGGAGCCAGGTTGGAGCAGTTTTCTCCTGAGGGATGGACCCCGTGGTACGGACCCATATCTGGAGCAGTTCTGGAAGAGCTGCTGCCTGTGGGAAGTCCACGCTGGATCAGTTCATCAAGGACTGCATCCCGTGGGTGGGACCCCACAGCGCAGGGGACGAGAGTGACCAAGAAGGAGCGGCAGAGAAGAAGTGCTGTAGACTGACCATAACCCCCATTCCCCTGTTCCCCTGCGCCACTCGGGGGGAGGAGGTGGAAGAGGATGGATGGGGGGGAAGGTGCTTTTGTTTTTTTTTTTCTTTTCCTTTGTTTTCTCACTTCTCTCACTTGTTAGTAATAGGCAATAAATCTTACTATCT
The DNA here is from genome assembly GCF_965140915.1 of Aythya marila. Lineage (NCBI taxonomy): Eukaryota > Metazoa > Chordata > Aves > Anseriformes > Anatidae > Aythya > Aythya marila. The sequence continues at coordinate 140,769,562 of NC_139043.1, forward strand.
CCTTATGCTGAGTCTGTTTTGCCCGTTACAATAATTATTGTGTGATTTTCTCGTCCTTATCTCAACCGTTGAGCCCCTTTTCACATATTTTCTCCCCGTTCCTCTTTGAGGAGGGGGAGTGAGAGAGCGGCTGTGGTGGAGCTCAGCTGCCCACTCGAGCGGAACCACGACAGCAAGTTGTTCCAGTTTTTATTACCTTTTCAGTAAAAAGGTTTCTTCTGTTTAAATGGCATTTCCTGAGTTTCAGTTGGTGCCCATTATCATTTATACTTAGACTTGGCACCAATGAGATGAATATGGTTCATCACCCTCTTTATACATGTATGCACTGACATAACCATTTAGGCTTGTTTTTTAAAACACAACATTTTTTTGTTAGAGAGAAGCGTGTTAAACAGCTACATTTTCTAAAATGGAATCACGTATTTAAAGAAACGCATATCTGAACTAGAAGTTTAAAATAATATACATGCTACACATTCTTTCCACTTTTTCTTAGAAAAATATCCTACCCTCAAGTCTAACTACCTACTTCAACAATCAAATTTTTGGATATAATTTTGTAGGTCAGCACAACAATTTATTTTCCAGAAAAACTCAAAGCTGACACTGGAAGAAAAAAAAACAAAAACAAAAACAAACAAACAAACAAACAAAAACTCCCTGAGAGGTTTGTCCTGAATAAAAAAGCAAATAATGGGTATGTATCGCTCTAAAGAATATTCTCAAAAACAAAAAGATTTCTATGAAATTATCAATATTTCTTATATGTGTTGAGATAGTAAAATACCCTTTCAAGCTGTTCAGCTTCCTCAGATTATCTAAAATATCACCTTTATCTAAATCAAGGACATACAGATTCCTAAACTCCATCACAAAATCTATTCCTCCATCCAAAGATGGAAATTCAATATTTTCACAGATTTTTCCAATTTTCTAGAGTCAATAACCAATAAACCATGGCTTTGTGGCTTTCTGTTCTATGGGGGCCTCCTTTCAGTAATTTCTTTGTCTGTAAAAAAGAGCTAACTACTCTAACTACATCAGACCATGAAGACAAAGAAAGAGGTAGTGGTAAGTGGAAGTAGGATTTAGGTTGCAGATGATAAAAAGGAACAAAAGACAGAAATGAGGATTAATATTAGGCTAGGTTACTTGGAAAAAAAGCACAAAAGACAGACTGCAGAATCAGGAGACTAAACTGTGGAAACTAATGTCTCAACTAGTGTTACAAACTTCTGTTTATATTTTTATTTATTTCCATTAAATTATTTTTATAACTGTTAAATGAGCAATATTCCAGTCTTAATACCCCCTGGGAACAATAAAATCCTAAATATAATACTTTTTAAGAATGGATTATCTGTTGGTTTGTTTGTTTGTTTCTTTGTTTCCCTTACAAAGGAAAACATTTTTTGTTCCTCATAGGGATTTCTTTGCAGTATATGCCATTTCTTAGAACTTAAAGTCCTTAATAAAAAACATTTTTTAATAGCAATTACTTAAACATTACTGGGATTAATATAATCAGTTTCATATCTTCCTCTGCACAGTCTATCTCACAGTGTTGTCATTTCAAAAGTACTTTATGTAAACTTACAGTGATGGTAATTAATTTGTATTAAGCATGCCTTTCCTGGATTATGTGTGCATTTCTGACCAGCAGAAACCCTTTTTGTGTGGTTTTGAGGGACAAAAATTCAGTTACACAGAATCACATAATCACAGAATGGTTGAAGTTGGAAGGGACCTCCAGACATCATCTAGTCCAACCCCCCTGCTCAAGTAGGGTCACCTACAGCAAGTTACACAGGATCACATCCAAGTGGGGTTTGAAAATTAAAAACCTTTCCCTTCTCAAAAATGTAATTATGAAAGAGAATGGAAACCTTTTTGAATGGGTCTTGTATTGAAATGGTCATTCTTTATTCTGAATTTCTACATGCTTATAGCATATTATGTTTCTGTGTCTTTCATTAGGTTCTGGTTATATATGACTAGAATTTGGCTGTTAATAGAACTGCTAACAGTTTTACCATCATTACTAGGTATTTACTTCACATAAATTAAATGGCACTGTGATCATGTTGGCTGAGGCAAGAATTTCTGAAAGATTCCACAGAGTTCCCACAGTAAGTTCTTTTATGTGTAAGAAAACGTTACTGGATGAAAATTAAATGAGAATTCTCAGCAAGTATTAAATATTTTTTGTTTTTGTTAGCCTTCACAAGAGGTAAAATTGTGAATTTCTTCCAGATTGGTTAATATTCATAAACTTCCATTGGGGTCATTGGGAAGATGAATGATTATTAGCGTAAATACCACTGACTGGTTTTCCATAAGTGTCAAAACAGTGTGCTCAGACAGGTTCAGAAAAACAGCCACAAGTCAATTTCCTAAAACTGAAATTTCTTTCAAGACTGCAATCATAAATTTGTTTTGACTGTTGATTTACTTAAGACATAGAGGTTTTTGAACTTTCCAGAGCAAAATATGATTTAAACTTGTGGTTTTTATGACTCTTTTCTGAAAAAAAAACAAAAACAAAAACAAAACAAAACAAAACAAAACAAAACAAAACAAAACAAAACAAAAAAAAACCTATGCAGCACCAGGCTGCATACAAATGAAAAGAAATTCTTACTTCTTGTATCTCCAGTTATAAACCTACATACACCCTATGCTTATTTGTTACACTAACACATATATCTATTAGGAATTAAAAGGTTGTGACTTTAATCCCAAATTTACTAATAAGTGAGAGAAGGAAGGGGAATGCCAGGTGAAAGTGCCCTTTTCTATTTGCTTTTGTATAAGCTTTATTTGATTTGAATATATGTCCTTCAAAATTCTCTTCGCAATGTATTTGTACAGATCAGGGGGCATCAAGAAGGAAGTACTGTAAGCAAAAATAAAACATTATTACCTAAGAAATTGTCAGCTTTGTGAAAAGTGTTAGCATTACCTAGTTTTCAGGTGCCATGGATTGAGGCTCAAAAGACTCAGGTGCCCTACTCTTCTAGGAACTTTCCAGGCAACTCTCAGCAAGTCACTTCATTAGCATGTGCTTCAGTTTTGTCATCCAAAACAGAAAGAATAACTAATTCCATAGTGAAATTATTTAGAAATACATATATAAAATGTTACATAAAAATCAGCTGTTACTACTCTTCTCTTCCATACTGGCACATTTGAAAAGTCAATACTGCTTTAAGCTAATATAATTCAGTTTTAAATAATATACAGTTTCCTAACTTTTCTGTCTATTTCTGTTCTGTCACACTAGATGCCTCCCTTTTGTTTGTTCCAATATTTCCATTTCTACTATTCTATGGCTTACTTTGATTTCTGCTATGATTCCTGTTATTAAAAAGGCAGTATAAAGAACAGTTTACTGCATAAAGTACCTGCCAGACCCAAGTGCCTAAGTCTAAGGCACTAGACTGCATTGAAGATAACTCTTTTTACAAGTTAACTGTTTGTTTTTTGTTTGTTTGTTTTAATTGGGATACAGAAAGTACAGTTCAAGTTTCTTCCTTTTTGAGGAAATCAGGATATACATTTTTCACATTCCAGTTGAATTTCTGAACTATCAGAAAAGTATAAATCTCTTTCAATTTCTCCCAAGTTATTCCCCTTGATACTGAGAATTTAAATATTCATTGGATGAAACAAAGACCAAAAATTACTCACTTAGCCTAATTTTATAACCAAGCGATTAAAATGTAAGGGTACTGGGAGAAATTTTCCATTTCTACCTCATTGAATAAAGAAACAAGTGTAAGAAGCTAGGCAAGCATTTATTCTCTGAGTTTAGTCCCTTTTTTAAGTACTTACTGAAGCTAATTTTCCATGGCAACTTTTAACTGATACTCTCTTTAACCAGACAGCATAGGTTTAAATGTTGTTTCTTTAACATAAACGTTTGGTTTTGTTTCTGAATTTTTATTAAAAAAAAAAAAAATCTGATTTTTTTCTGAAATGCATAGACCACAGCACCAACAGGAGTCAAAGTACAGATTGATTTATACAGTGGTGTATTTTCTGTTTTGTCCTCCATTCCTTTCTAACATTTAGCTAGCTTTTTCAGGCACTCTAACCTTAGAACTGTGTGGTGCACTTCGACTATCTTAGAATAGAAGAGCTTGACGATATTACTGAAAATAGTAATGATCAACAGAGACCACCATTTTACTTGCAAGTTAAGATTATTTTTTCAGTGCTTGCTATGCTAAGAAAGTTACAAAGAACTAGCACAAGCTAAGGTCTTTGAATTCCTCAGAAATGTACCAGGAAGACTATGTAACTCTAAGATCCCAGTCACACAAAGACAATCAATGTCATGATGATTTAGGAAACTGGTACAAGTGTCTCACATGCTGCTTGTTAAAATGAACCTCTGCCTAGGTATAGTGATGATAGTTTGCTGTTTCTTGAGGCAATGAAGGTGCCCCTCACAAAGCATGGCAGAAGTATCTTTGCCAACTTTCTGGCCAAACTGCTAAGAAGAGATTGAAGGTAAGAATGATGAAAAGGGAGATGAGTCACATTTAAGTGAGATAGCAATGGAAATGAATGCAAAGGATTTAGAGGAATATGAGAGACTTTAGAAATGATAACACAAGGTGAAAGGACACCTTTCTCGTGTACACATTCTGTGACAGTATACGTGTTTATTAAATTCCAGTTGTTTGTGAATGGGGGGGGGAAGTTAAATTTTCATCTTTAAGGTAATGCTACTAATACAGTACATAAATAGAGTACCCATTATTAACATATAAAAAGATCCACTGAGTGGAACCAAAGTGGAAGTAGTGTAGCTGGAAACTGAAAAGGTAGTTCAGAATACTCTCACATTCCTTATTTAGAGTAGAAGTTATTAAAAGCTAGACTTATCATTCAATAGATTTGAGGATATAAAATCTTATTTACCAAGGCGTTTGGAGGATACTTTGCACATGTTTTTACTTCTGTAATGAGATAATGTTAGCTTTGAAGAGTAAAGCCAAACATCATCACCCTCACCTATACTGTGAATAAGTAAAAAAAGTAGTATCTTATTTAACAGTAAGAAATAACTTCTGACGCACCATATTGCATGGTTCATTTCCATTTTCATACTGCAGAACAGAATTTTGAATCTAATTTCTCCACTGGAAAAATAGTAGCTTTCTTATCTTTAGGCAGGAAACTAATACTAATTTTGGCTAATACTCAGTCTTCATGCATATGATGTGATTAGAGTCTTCAAAAATAATGCAGGGGAAACATTCAAAAGAACAAAGCAATTATATTTCACATATTTTATGTTTCAACACAGTTCTGTTCATACAATAAACTATAAAAACTACTGCATCTATCTTTAAAGTACAAAAGCACAACAAAAGTTCAAGTGCTCTCAAACAACTAAGCAACAAACAAGCTGTCTGAAGAAAAGAAATAGATACAGAGAGAAAGGGTAGTTCTGCACCATAGGGTACACAGTCTGGTTAGAAAGTATATGACAAACTTAAATATGAGGCAAGACACCAAAAAATCCCACATTCGGTTATTTCATTATCTAGTTCTCTACATCTGGCTATTATCAAAATTATCTCACTCTGTACTTGGATGTCCCCTAAAACCACAGAAAAGATCCTGAAAATGGAAAATGACCTCCTAAAATTAAATAAGAAGAGAATGTTAGGCAGGGAAAAAAAAAAAGGAGTGAGGTGTGGGGGAAGGGGAAATCATCCAGCAGAAATACTTCTATCTGATGTAACTGACAGTATTCATTCTAACACTTAAAATCTGTTTTCCAAAATTAGACTATTTAAGGTTTGTTTATGTTCCCACTAAACTACATAGTGGTCAAAAGCATTCAAAAATTAACTCAAATGGCTTATCGCTTTTAATTATCTAAGAAAAAATAAATAAATTTTCCACACGAAAATTAAGTCACTTCCTGAAAAAGCCCAAGCATATTATAGGAACATTTGAATGTCACCATTTTCAAAGGGGAAACAGAGTGTTCCAACAGTTTCTGTACCAATAGATATTCTGACTGTATAGCAGTGCTTTATCCCACCTTTTTCCCTGTTTTATCCTGAAATGAACAGATTATCAGTGCAGTATGTTACAGTGATTGGTGGTCATGAAGCAGATATTCAGATTAATGTATTACTGTTTTGACCTTATCAAAATGAAGTATCTTAGCTAACTTGAAGTCAAGAATAATTCAGTACATTTTTTCCTCTTCTACAAAGGACTTGAAATTACTTAAAGCCAGTGGTACATAAAACATAGTCTCTCTCTTTTGTAAACAATGAGCATGTGTAGAATATTAAACACATTAAAACATTTGAATGCAACTAAAATACTAATGTTGTGTTTTTTGTTTTTTTTTTTAAGAATATGTAAAATTAAGAAGACACACCTATTAAATCATCAAAAAAATTAGGAAGGACTCTATACTATATCACAACATTAATTCCAGAGTGAAAATACAGTCCATCAATTTAAACATTAGCATGCATTTGAAATTTTCAATTTCAAACTTAGCTCTTATTTATTTATTTATTTATTTATTTAAGACTTGTGTTCTTATTTGAAGTAGAAAACACTGAAGTGAAACTTTAGAAATGGATCCTTCCAGTTCCATATGCAGTAACAGAACTAAGTTAACATTCAACAATAATTTTATTAAAACCTATAAATGTGAGAATTCTAAAAATACATTTTAAAAGGGGAGGGAAATGAAATAGAGAAATATTTCTCCTCTGACTTGATTACAGAAAAAACAATGTCATTCTATGCACTGTCATTGTGTCGATGAATAGCTGTGCATAAAAGACATCTCAAGAATGCAAAGGTGAAAAATCATCTGCTCAGAAAGTAAGATGAAGCAAGATGAAGCAAGGCTAACAGACCCATGAGTATGAAACTCTGCTGCAAACATTTACTTCTGGGACAATATATGAAATTTAAGTTCTTATGCCTAGGGGAAAAAAAATCTGATGATAAGTTTCCTTCTATGAAAAGAAGATTCCTTTTTTCTGTCTACTGCTAAATCAGGTAGCTATCTGGGCTGTATTTTGACAACAGGACTTCAGGGTCTATAAAGGGCTATGAATCTACAACACTGAGAATTAGATGTCTGTCATTAAAAACAAATAAACAAACAAAAAAACCCAACACCACAACAACAACAAAAAAAGCAATCACCAAACAAACGAAAAGCTTATCTGCCAAATAAATTAACAATGCAACAAGCAACTTCTTTATACCACCTTCTATTTTATATTACAACCACTTCTATGGCTGTAACTCAAGTGATGCAGCACTTTAATTTCTCTCAGGGAATCTCAAGATCCCATGAATGTGCTGATATTAAACTTCACTTCATGTGAAATCCCATCCAAGATTAAGACACCTATATTTGTGTGTCTGGACGTGTCCTAGGTGTACAAACTCATATTATAATCAACAGAAATTAATCAATGTAGTCAGTAAAATACAGCATTTTAATCCATCTCAAAGAACAATCCTTGCACTGCATATAATACCTGCCTAAATGCTGTTAGTTGCCATTTTACGTGTTCTTTGACTTCTTCTAGTTCCTGTACAGAAGGGTATGGTCTCCTGTAAATTCTAATTTGCTAATACTATGCAGATGTGTCGTTTACTCTAGAGCATCTCTACCCACCCCCTCCCATATGGTCATCTGTGTAACTGCAACCTGTACCAGCAGTAGGTTGACCTTCCCAAAGCGTGGGGGTTAATCTTCCTTAAATCTTCCTATATGTAGTTTGGTCCAAATTTTGGTCCAATTTTGATACTTCATAACACACTGCTTTTATAATATCTTGCTTCATCTCCAAATGCCAGAAAAGCACATGCACTTCTGTCAGCACCATAAAGATACCTTAGATACCCTATCTCATATGTCAGTGCACGTGTATCTGTGGACGGATGAATTGTGTCCAGATTTAGTAGGTATTTAGAGAAAACCTACAGATGACAAAACAGAGGTATCTACATTTTGATGTAGACTTCTTGAAGCTGGATCTCACCTACAACCTTGTCATAACTGCTGAGTCTTCCAGCAGAAGTATTGTGTACTGTTAGTTGCAACAGGTTTTGAGATAAGTAAAGACAAATTGCATTTAAGTTGTTGGAGTTTCTGAAAAAAAGTGATAAAGATGGTTTTCCCCTTCTGGCAATTCTAGCCAAAATATTCTGAGGCAGATCAGTAGTATTTACTTTGGAGTAAGAAGTTTTTTACTTGGCTGCCAATTGCTTCAAATTATCTCTCAAAGCAAAACAAACAAAAAGTCTAGCTCCATAAATCATTTCTGAATGAAGACAGATTTCTATTCGTATGCAAAATAACATAAAGAAAAAAGAACAACAGAATATCAAACAGTGAAAGGTTGAGTGTCAGTTTTCTCCATACTGGACACATTGAAAGTGCTGGCATTCACCTTATTCAGCTACACTTAGCTCACTGTCAAGTTTTAGGCAGAGTAACCATTTGGATGCTTTTCACACATGAGAATGACAGCTAAATTTTATCCTATTCTGAAAAGCTTATGGATATGTTTCATCCCTTCATCTGTATTTTCCTATAAGCAAAGATTCTTAATAGAAGGCAGACATGATTACTGTGTATTGTATATTAGTGTACTCAACTGACATATCTGATACTATTTTGTTCTTGAGTATTATTTTGTGTATGGCCTAAACAGTGCAACTGAATTACTACACACGAGAAAGGGTGGAGAAAGCCTAAGTAGTTAGGAAGTTGATTTCACAAGTGAGCTGAACAGCAAGTACAGGGCTACCACTGGAACCTTCCAAAGCTTTAAAAAGGATGAGAAAGAAAGAGAGGATGCTGGATCTCAAAAGAAAGCAAAGTTACAGTCTTAATGTTTAGCTATTAGAAAATGGAGAATTCTTTTCCAAAAGCCCTTTCAGAATCAAGGTATGCTTGACATAAAGAATATTGAAGACTGTGTACTCCCATCTATAAGACTAGAAGCTGTGAAGCTACCTTAATCCCTTCTGTCCACTTGGATAGCATTATGGATTCATGCATAAGTGATGGGGTGCAAAAACTAGCCAACAGAAAGTAGCAAGCACAAGGAAATTTTATAGGAACAGTGAATGGACGGAGTAAAAAAGAACAACTAATTTTAAAAACAGCAAAAGAGGATTACCAGTGCTGAGAGACATTGCAGCAGCAGCTTCAGGAAGATCCAAAAGGCTTTGGCTGTAGTTCAGTAAACAATTTCTAACTCAAAAGGAGTTTTAACAAAGCAGTAAGGATAGAAAACACCAAGATGAAAAACCTTCAGTGAATAGAAAGAAATGCGGAAACGTGATGAAAAAGAACAAGTGTGTCTTGGTTATGACACTACAACCTGGATAGGGTGGAGGGAGAAATCATTTTGATTCTTTTCTAATTAACATATATCACTTTGATTATCATTTGCAAATATCTGTTAAGAAACGTATAATTCACTACCTTTCATGAATGAAAATACCTATTAAAAGGAATTAATGCACATAACATGCATGACCGTGTACTCGCATGAAGCTGACAGTTTCCCTTAGTTTCGTATACCTCAGTAAATTTAATTTGTTCTGGATAAGCCAAATTATACATTTTCACAGGTGTTTGCAAGACTGAAGCCTTAAACAGAAAATTAAGAAAATTACAATTAATGAAATTAAAAGGTTGTTTAGGACATATTATGTAATTTCCCTAGATTTTTGGATATGCACCTTATTTTTAAGGATTTGTATAGCAACATTGTTATTCTTCTTTTGAATGGTTAGGTCACAGTAGCTTGAGATGTTACACTGAAGCTACACTGCATGAGGCTACCTTGTGAAAAAGAAACAAAAAAAAATACCAACAACAACAAAAAAAAACCATTTAAAAAATAAATAAATTTATGAGCATGGAATGAAATAAGATTCCGGTATTTCATATTTTGTGTAACAGTGATCATATAACCTGGTTTATTTTGTTTCATTTTAATAAAATAACTAACAAGTTTTTGCAGATTGTATTGGATATAAATGGCAAAGTTTTGGCAGCAGGGGGGTTACATTTTTTACTTTTATGACAGAAAGTCAGGGGCTGCCCCATGCAGGTCACAGCTAGTTCCAGCTGGCTCTGCAGTAGACCCACAACAAGACACATCTGAGCCCTTCAGGGGGAATTTGTTGTACCTGTGTGAAAGCATATTGAAGAAAAAGGGGTAAGCACTGATATAAAAGAACAAGACTAGAGAAAGAGGAAGTGCTCTGTTGCAGAATGGTAATACCCCAAAGGGGTATCCCATGTATCACTGTATCCCATGGATAACCTATGTTGAGCATGTACTTCCCTAAAGAGACTGTAGCCAGCTGTTTACCCAGAGAGAGGAAATGAGTAAAAAGGAATGCATGTCAGAAGAAAAAAGTGAGAAAGGAGGAGAAGCAGAAACAAACTCCTATGCTCTGGCTCCAACCATCAACAGTGCCTATCAACTCTTAGAATAGACTTAGGTGTATGTAATGTGTAGATATGAGGAAGAGGAATCACAGAATCACAGAATCACAGAATTTTCTAGGTGTCATGGTTTAACCCGGCTGGCAGCTAAATACCACGCAGCCGTTCGCTCACCCTCCCCCCTCCCTCTCTGGGACGGGGGAGAGAAATGGAAAGTGAAGCCCGTGAGTTGAGATAAAGACAGTTTAATAAGACAGGAAAATAATAATAACAAAATAATAATAACAATAATGTTACAATGGTGATAATAGGAAAGTAATAATAATATGTACAAACAAGTGATGCACAATGCAATTGCTCACCACCCGCTGCCCAGCCTAACCCCGAGCAGTCCGGACCCCTTCCCCCGGCTAGCCACCCCTATATATTGTTTAGCATGACGTCAGATGGTATGGAATACCCCTTTGGCTAGTTTGGGTCACCTGTCCTGGGTCTGTCCCCTCCCAGCTCTTACTGCACCCCCAGCCTGCCTGTTGGCAGGACAGAGCAAAAGGCTGAGATGTCCTTGGCTTGGTATAAGCACTGCTCTGCAACAATTAAAACATCGGGGTGTTATCAGCACTCTTCTCATCCTAAGCCAAAACACAGCATTCCACCAGCTACTAGGAAGAAAATTAATTCTGTTCTAACTGAAACCAGGACACTAGGTTGGAAGAGACCTCAAGATCATCGAGTCCAACCTCTGACCTAACGCTAACAGTCCCCACTAAACCATTTCCCTAAGCTCTACATCTAAACGTCTTTTAAAGACCTCCAGGGATGGTGACTCCACCACTTCCCTGGGCAGCCTGTTCCAGTGCCTCACAACCCTTTCAGTGAAGAAGTTCTTCCTAACATCTAACCTAAAACTCCCCTGGCTCAACTTAAGCCCATTCCCCCTCGTCCTGTCACCAGGCACGTGGGAGAACAGGCCAACCCCCACCTTGCTACAGCCTCCCTTGAGGTACCCATAGAGAGCGATAAGGTCGCCCCTGAGCCTCCTCTTCTCCAGGCTGAACAAGCCCAGCTCCCTCAGCCGCTCCTCGTAGGACTTGTTCTCCAGGCCCCTCACCAGCTTCGTTGCCCTTCTCTGCACCCGCTCAAGCACCTCCATGTCCTTCTTGTAGCGAGGGGCCCAAAACTGAACACAGTACTCGAGGTGCGGCCTCACCAGAGCTGAGTACAGGGGGACAATCACCTCCCTAGCCCTGCTGGTCACACTGTTCCTGATACAAGCCAGGATGCCGTTGGCCTTCTTGGCCACCTGAGCGCACTGCTGGCTCATATTCAGCCGACTATCCACCATCACTCCCAGGTCCTTCTCTGCCTGGCAGCTCTCCAACCATTCCTCTCCCAGCCTGTAGCTCTGCTTGGGGTTATTGTGCCCCAGGTGCAGGACCCGGCACTTGGCCTTGTTGAACTTCATGCAGTTGACCTCAGCCCATCGGTGCAGCCTATCCAGATCCTCCTGCAGAGCCTTCCTACCCTCAAGCAGATCGACACACGCACCTAACTTGGTGTCATCTGCGAACTTACTGAGGGTGCACTCGATGCCCTCGTCCAGGTCATCGATGAAGATATTAAAGAGGACCGGCCCCAGCACCGAGCCCTGGGGGACGCCACTAGTGACTGGCCTCCAACTGGACTTGACTCCATTCACCACGACTCTTTGGGCCCGGCTATCCAGCCAGTTTCTAACCCAACGAAGCGTGCGCCAGTCCAAGCCAAGAGCAGCCAGTTTCTTGAGGAGAATGCTGTGGGAGACGGTGTCAAAAGCCTTGCTGAAGTCAAGGTAGACCACATCCACAGCCTTTCCCTCATCCACCCAGCACGTCACTCTGTCATAGAAGGAGATCAGGTTCGTCAGGCATGACCTGCCTTTCATAAAGCCATGCTGACTGGGCCTGATCGCCTGCTTCCCCTGCAAGTGCTGCATGATGACTCTCAAATGAGAGGTGTCTGGAGCAAAGATAAGCCTGCAAAAGGAGGAGAAGTGTTTTCTCTAGCTATTTCAATGCATCTTTGTTTCCTAACACCCAAGCCAGTAACTAAATATTCTGAAGTCAAATTCCCCAAGTCAAGTCTGTTTTGACCATGATGGTAATTGATAAATGATATTCCTTATCTTTGTTTCAACCCACATGTTTTCTGGATTGTATTCTCCCTATTTTCTGCCTTATCCCAAAGCAGGGCAAGAGAGAAGTGAGCAAGTGGCTTTGTGGGTGCTTTGCTGTCAGTCAGGGTCAACCCACCTCACAAATATATTAGCACAAAATACGCAGTTCTGCAAACAACAGCTAGCCAAGGGAGTGATTAGGTGAGTGTTGAAGTGCCAAGCAGTGATGAAATAAGACAATTATGTAGTATTCTGAAGCTCAGAATTTGAAATTTTTCCTTAGAAAGAGAGAAAAATGCAATAAAGAAAGCTAAAGTAGATGAAGTGATAAGAAATTACTAATTCTAGTTACAGAAGGAAGCCAGAAAAAGTTAAATTAATATTCATCTTAACTAAGCAGGTGAAAGAGTGTGCTTTTGCAATGAAGTTATTACAGCATTAAAAAAAAAGAATAAGGTAAAAATGTAATATATTGAGAGTATTATCAGATATGTTCTCAAAAGTGAAGTGGAAATAAACTCCTGATAAGAAAATCTTTCTCATCTATCTGTATCACACTGCCCTTTGGAATAACTGTTTTTGATTTTATTAATCATCTTCTTTTGTGACAACTTGTGTCAATATACCAGTGAAATTAGTGATTGAAAATTGTCTTTACAAAAGGGCTTAAAGTTGACTCTGATAAAATAAAGGCTTTTCTTCTTAAAAATAAATAAATTTTGTATACATTCTTGATTTCTAAACTTATGAAATATTTTTAGTATGTTTACTTCCTTTCCTTACACTCTCCTACAGTCTACATCATCTCAGAGACTACTCATCTCTATTACCTGACCTTACATATTTCATTTTCTACTGTCAAGTTCAACTTGTAATGATCATATCTGCTTGAGTATGAACATTTAATGCTTTTGTGTGCTGAAATTACTGTCCATATATCAGTTTCTTTCAAAAAGCTGTAAAAGATATTTTCTTAATTTCTTTATACCACAGCCTTTCACAACTAAGTATAGAGTACACTTTAATATACATTCAGAAGTACATCATTAAAAATTAAATGAGCAAAACAATAATAAGAATTCTATAACATAATCACTACAAATTTAGGCATATTAGGTGGTGAAGAGAAACTGCAGTTACACAGCATATTCAAATTTCTGAAACCTGACCATTAAAGTATTTTATGTGACTTGCCAAAAACTAGACAAAAGTCTATTCTCCTTAAGCTAGCACTTCTGTTTTTTTCTGAAAAACACTTCTGGCAGGAATGTGAGCGTGCCATCCTAGATTTAGTTTGTTCTTGATAATTCAAAAATGAACATCTGCTCAATGCAAATTACAATCTGCCAAAATAGTTATCACATTGTTTCTCAATTGTTGAGTAGGATCCAACACAAAATTTCTACTTGTTTTCAACAGTACCATAAGCTAGATATCTTCCAGTAAAGTACGTGGTTTATTGTATTGGGTATGAAGGATGCCATGAAAAAGATGTCAGTGCCTTTTTATAAGAGTTACAGAAGCTTTGCCTACAGTAAGTAGGCTCCTTTTCACTGAAGTCACTTATGGTACACATTACAAAATCTAACAGAGTCTAAATACAGGTAAACATATTTGCCTAATTAGTAATCAAATTCTACTGTGTTCTTGTATAGAATGTATTATTTGAGGCAAGCACACAGTACTAAAAAGTTATAGGATAAGTTACGTGAAAAAAAAAAATTGTTAGCTGTAATTTTTATATTAGTTGATTAATTTTACCAGATTCTGCAAACATTTATGTAGCTAATATTTCCTATGCTGAATTAGAATGGAGAAATGTAAAAGAAATTCCTGAACTAAGTCTCATAAATAGGAGTGCTATGATTTTTTTTTTTCAACAGATAAACGGAAATGCAAAAGAGCCCAAAAAGAGCTACTGTTCATTGAAGATCCACTGGTAGACCATAGATACTGAAAGATATTATTTACAGTAATGTTTGTGAAAAAGTAGACAGTATTACAATACACTAATGAAGCACAGTTTTTATCAGCACTTCATCATGATAATGATCTTGCTCCAAATGGCGATACTCCCAAGTTAATGCTTCAAATGTTTTCACTCTTATTCAAAATAATGCCTGTTCATAAAAACAGTGGATAAGAATCTTACAGGTTAATTGAACCCTTAATAGCACAATGCATTCATAAATAGGTAGTACGAGATAATAGTGATGAAATGCCACATTTGTAAATAGAAACTTACTCACTGTTTTACAAACATGATTTACAAGACCATAGAGGCAAACGCATATTTTAATAATAAAAAACATTATTTCTGCATGTGTTTTGCAATCTCTTTCAGAAACCAGGACCATTTTAAAAGCTAAGTACTGCACAGGGGAGAGTGAAATAGATACCTGCTGTAATGTTATATTTATAAACTATACTTATACACACGACTCATACTCGAATATACTGTAATTTGGTATGTCACGCAGCTGACTTTATCATTCATGTAAATACAAACTACACCTTTATAGGGATTTTTTTCTCTAAATGTAAAATAGATCTTCCCATTTCCCCCATGACTTCAAGCTTTTTTTTTTTTTTTTTTTTTTAATAAAAACAACAACAACAACAACAAAATAAATGTATTTATATAAATGTACCTTGGTAGTGAGCACTAAATCCACGGTATCGATGATTGCTGTCTGTTACAAAATGTAGTCTGAGCCAATTTTTGTTGCTGATAACTGGAGGAGGTATATTCATGCCAGAGAGCCTAAATCAAAATAAAAAAATATTAATAAAAGATAAAATAAAATAAAAAAATATCAAGGCTGAAGATCAGTACATTTTTATAAACCTCTGACAAAGATCTTGTATGGAATCTTTTTTTCTTTTTTAAACACACATGCAATTCATAATGCTGGTGAGTGAGACTTTATATATCCTTGAATAATATGTTATGACAAGTGTGAACAGACAACATTGTCCACTCTGCATGACAAAGTGATGGGATACAAATCAGCGCTAATCTGGAAACCGTACAGTCACGCTACTGATCAGGCACAGCATTATCATAACGCTCAGGCTAGAAAGATTTTGCGTCTATCTAGGTCAGTGGACAAGTTAGGCAGAACACTGCTCTGGGCAGCAGGAAAGGTATTGCACCCTGTGACTTTCATGTTCAAGATACGGCACAGGAGAGCTTAAATCATGCAGACCACTGAAAACTGTAAAACAGACGCATTTTTCAAAGGTTAATACTTCTCTAAATTCAGGGAAAACAGAAGTAACTGTCACTCTGTGGCTTCAGTGAATATGCAAACCAGTTATTAGAAGAGAAGAGAATTGTGGTGGATTGACCCCATCCATCAGCCAAACACCACACAGCTGCTCGTTTGGTCCCCCTCCCCTTACAGCAGGACAGGGGAGAGAACAGGAAGGGTGAAATCTAGAAAACTCATCAAGTTGAGATAAATACAGCTTAAAAAAACAGCTTAATAACTCAAACCAGGGGGTGGGGGGGAATCCAATGATACAAAAGCAATCACTCTGCTCTTCCCACAGACAAGACCTAGCCAGTCTTCAAACAGTATCTACCTGCCCTCAAAGCCCCCTCTCCTCAGTTTTTATTGCTGACCACGATGTTGTATGGATGGAATATCCCTAAGATCAGTTTGGGTCCCCTCTTCAGCTTTTGTATCCTTCCAGCACCTTGCCTTTCCACAGCCTACTCACTGTGGCAGCGGAGAGATAAAAAGAGAAAGCCTTGACGTCGTGCAGGCACTGCTCAGTAACAGCCAGAACACTGGGGTGTTAGCAACTCTGTTTTCGTCACAGACCCAAGCTACAGAACCATATAGACTGCCATGAAGAAAATTAACTCAAAAGAAGTCAGGCCCTGTATAGAACCTATTTTTTGTTGTAGTTTTTCTTGCTTTTCTGTTTTTATTGTTAGGACATTGTTCCAATTACTGTAGCCTTTCATCTTGACATGCTCATTATGAAGGTCTGAATTAGAGGTAAATTTGTTTGTTTGCTTTGTTGTTGTTTGTTTTGTTTTGTTGTTTTGCTTTTAATAGATGAAGTGAATGTCAAAAGGTGAATAAGCTTTTGATAAAAAATCCTTCAAATCAGTAATCCAATATATTTTTCTTACTAAAGCAGAAAGAAAAATCACATCTTCAGGATATCTACATACCCACCTAGGTCCTTCCCTTTTATTTCTAAACAGAGTTCTTGCTGTAGTTAGAAATAAATGCGAGCCATTTTACATTCACACATTGTGGATTCCCCTTCTATGTTTAAAAAATTCTATAATGAAACAGGTCACAAAGCTATTCAGGCAATCTACTAGTGAGATTTAGTTTTAGTAATTTCTTGCTTTTACAGAGGACTTTTCATCTAACCTTTAAAGTGGCTTTGCAAAGTACAATAATGTCATTATCAGTATTTTTATCTCCATTTTACAGACAGAGAAAATCATGCACATGGAGGAAACTACTTCAATCACCTAGCAAGCCAGCAACAAAAAGAAAACTGGAAGAAAGAATCTGAAAGTTCTGAGCTCTGGTTTTTACAACTTTGCAGTAAAGTTAGATGACTACAATGATAATTTTAACAAAAACTAATTCAACCATTATTTCATTAGCGTGTACATGGTTTCTAGATGAGGAAGTGGTCCTGATTTCTCTGTATTATTACAGCCTTGGCTGAAAACTGTGCTGGGGTGGATGGGAAAGTGACCTTTGTAGCACTGAAAGAAATTGCTTGCATTCTCAGGGTAAAACCAATTTCTTTTGGGGGTCAGCCTTAAGGAATTTGCTTGGCTCTACCATTACTCAATTCCAGATTCTGAATTGGTTTAGTTATTGTTATGGACAATGATCAAGGTACATTTGAAGTCAACTGTATTCACAGTGAAACAAGTAATTTAGAAGTGAAGAAATATAAAAAGTATCCCTTAAAAGTGTCTAATAAGCTTGTGTAGGTGATATTGTTTTGTAAGGAAGATTTTGAAAGAAAAACAACTTGGAGGTGGTAGTGTTCCTTACATCTTTTCACAACCAAGCTATCTGAAAATGGAATTTGTTTTAAGACCATTGTCCAAATTTCCGAAACTGTGTTAGTGCCCTCTTTCCCTAAGGGACTATCATATCTGACAAAATGTCTGGCTGTCACAACTTGTTATTTAAGGGCCTGAAAATACTTGCTTTAGAATGTTTTTATACTATGGAAACCCACTAAGTGATCATTTCAGATCATTTCAGATATGGAACATATGGAATCTAACTTTTTTCCAGCTTAATGCCTGTTTAAAAAAAAAAAAAAAAAAAAAAAAGCATGATTGTTTAAAAAAGAATTTAAGAAAAAAAATAGTGCTATGAAATTGCAAAAGGATATGTTTAGTGGATAAATTCATGGTGAGTGTATAAGCAAGTATTTATAGAAGTATTTATACCTCTTTTTGGTGTTCTCCCCCCCCCCCCCCACCTCTGCCCCATAGAATTGCCAGTCATTTCTGCATGAACCTGAAGAAAACCAAGGAACAATGGTTTTATACTAGTTGCTATGTAAGACCTGGGTATTCTGTGTACTTCTCTGGTAGGCTTAAGCCAGAAATACTATTCCTAGAACAAAGTATGCAAAATATAATCAGAAATACCAGTTATGGTGCCTCTTGGTTTGTATAATTTATTTATTTATTTTGATTTTTGTCCTTTCTTGTTGTTTTTTAATATATATATATATATTAAAAAACATATATATATATATATATAATATATATATATATTAAAATATATATATTGCTAATTAAGAAGTTGCATCCCTTCTTCAGGAAACTGTGGCTATCAGTTTAATCCTTGTTTCAGGCAAAGGGATAAAGGAAGGGGAAATCCAAAATGTCACCTAAGTTCATTATCCTCAACACAAGATAGCATCTATAGAAAGAGGCAGTTTCTGTACAAATACATGTGTAATTTATGTGCACTTTCTACCATTTGTATTTCCAAAATGATCATTCTGCAGAAAGGATTAAGGTTTTGATCAAGCAATAAGGAAAATGAAACTTACTCTAGCCTGTAAAGATTAGACTGCAGGCAGATGACAAAAAGAGCAATCTTCCACTTTTGAACTCTGAACCCTCTTTCAAAATTGTTTATGACTTTTTGACAGCCAAGTTCCCCAAAGAATCTAGATCATAATGGTGCATGCAGACTGTCAGACAGATTCCAACTCCGAAGTCCTACACCAATCATTTGTGTAAGCAGAGCATTCTTCTTGGCTTGCGTTCATGGTGAAAGACTCATTTTTGCATTAATGAATTCTACCTTCCTATATCATTTTATTTTTTAAAAATACTAGTATTGAATTAGTATTTGTGATATTAGATTGTGACAATCAGTATGTTCTACTGAAATATTTTATTTTGAAACCTTTAACTAAAGCCAAAGAAGCAGGCTGCTTATATTGTTTATTGGCCAGTAAACAGCTCTTTTGGCTGCTGGTTAGGCTGGTGGTACTTTGTAGCCTCGCTGCCAGGTTGGCCTCCTAATTGCTTGATCATTTGGCTTTTTTTTCTTACTTGCTGCCCAGTAAGTATCAAAATGTATTTTGTTGTTTGTTTTTTTTTCTGAACCACTTGAAATTCCATAAAGTTATGTTCAGTACTGGTATCCAGAATTTCATGAAAACGAATAAAACCAGATGAATTTCCTTTTCTGGTTAGCTTTATTACATGGTATGTTTTTCTAGCTAGTTATTAAAATGCATTTGAACATTTCTTTGTACTGATTGAATTTAAAACAGTTCTATATCACGTATGCAGCATAAAAGCCAGAAGCCTACACCTTCAGATTAGGAAACATGAAATCTTTCTTCATTATCACTGTGTATGTGAGCACTTTCTAAAAGCCATAAAATGACTTAAGTTGTTACAAAAATTTTGTTATAAATGTAAGACATATACTTTAGTTTCATGCTTGGTTTTTGGAAGGCAGAGGTTTAATTAACTGTCCTTTTTGGTACAGTTATTTCTCCATACAATAGTTACCTAATGATACAAGACATTACAATACAGCACTTTCATTTAAATTCTCACCCCTGTAACTAACTGCTTTGCAAGACAGAAGCAACAACATTTCACTGATTACATATTTGAGAATAAAATTATTACTGAAAGAGGTCTTACTAAATAACTGAAACAAAAATAAAGCTGTACATCACATCTTAACACCTTCTTGGCTAGTGTATTCTGCCTATAACAAGGTTTCTGTCTTAGTAATCAAAAAAATGTGAAAAATAAACTGGAAGTTTATAGTCCAAG
Source organism: Aythya marila (assembly GCF_965140915.1). NCBI lineage: Eukaryota > Metazoa > Chordata > Aves > Anseriformes > Anatidae > Aythya > Aythya marila. The sequence continues at coordinate 140,789,512 of NC_139043.1, forward strand.
GCATGGGAAAATTATACCCTAATTGAATATGCTCATGCAAAAACAGTAGTTTTAATTTTAAAATATCTAATATATAGTTAAATTTGTCTATGGAGTCAATTATTTATTAATACATTTATCCCTGACAGCTATGGGTTATGCTTAAGATGATTCTAAGTAAGCATGTAATTATGTTGGCAGAATTCTAACTAAATTCACAGTTCCTAAAATCTGATCTTTGTAATTTGTGATTTTTATGGGATTGTTCCCAGAAAACAGGTTTGCAAGCTGACAGAATTTGTAATGACAACTGGCAGAAAATGGTTGTTTATTCTGCTCATATAACTTCCCTTTACTCATGTCAGTTTATCTTCTTAAACCGTAAAGCTGTTCACCATTACCATAATTCACTGGGGGTCCAGCCTATTTCTGTGACAAATATCATTTCAAGCATAGCTACACTGCATCACCTACAGTATTTTCCTAAATTTCAGAGAAAAGTACCATATCCAGTACAGTTAGCTATACTTGTATATGACTCACAATCACTTGCAAAGATTTCTAGCGTCCTTTCCTTTGCCCTCCATGATTGACTTGATCCCATAAAATGGTAACTCTTGTTATAAAAAAATTCATAATGAACATTTCTATATAAGAATCCATAACAATGTAGATGTAAGAAGTAACTTGTGGATGCAAGACCAAGATGTGGGTCTCCGATTTAACAAATTCATACACAGAACTTCAGAAAAAGTGCTGGCCTTTTGCAGAAGCCTTGGAAGGCTTCCATTCTTTTGGAAGAATGGGGAAAGGATTTTAGTCTTACAGTTTTGTGGGCAAAAAATATTTCTTTCAGCTCTGTTTAGAAATAATTATGTTAATTTCAAAGAAGCAAAGCTGAAACTGATTTAATATATAACACATTGCTTGTTTTGAAAGATCCTGAATGATTTTGTGATTAAGACACCAACTTAACCATTAATCTTTTAGTCACACACTATGTGAGTAAGATTTTATATGGCTAGGCCATCAATGTCCTTTATGTTTCCAATTGTGGGTCTTAATGGCGGTCATTATAATTGAGAATGTCTCTTTCATAGTTGCTTGGAGTACTGGCTTCTTTATCCTCACCTCTCCACCCTTCCCCCCCCCCCCCAAGAAATGTTCCATCTAAATTATACTAAATCACTTTGGTGCAAGGACACTGTGACATATATTGTCAAACAGAAAACCATCCCTCCTATTTCTTATGAAATCTTTCTGTTTAAACCAAGAACTCAATATTTTAATTTTGTCAAAGATATCAAATAAATGGTATATGCTAATAGATATTTCCAACTGTCTTTGAATGGAAAACAGGATAGGTCAACTAGATGGATAATTGTCTATAAATTGGACTTTTGTGAAAGTACTTCCAATTTAAATATTCAAGTAACATGAAAGCAAGTATTTTCAGAACTGTGGATTTCCTAGAAATTTAATTGCAGCTTACATTTATGCAATTGCAATATATGCATTTATGCATATATTTAACACTAGTATATCTACATTACAGAAGAAGATGTAGGAGCTGCAGAATTTTTAAGTGAGTAGAAATTTTCTTTGAATTGTATGCATGAAACTCAAGCTGTAGGTGGGTATCAGGGCTTCTCTTTTGTGTACATCCTGTACGCTCAAGTCATTAATTCCCCAGATGATTCAGGAATTTACTATCCATTTAGACAGACAGACTGGCTTGAGAAAACAGACCAAATGGAGAGATAACTATGGTGTTATTTTATTGAAATATGTAAAGTTTCACTGTTAAGTCTTTGAAAAATGCAAGCAAGAAACAATATAGGAAGATAAAGACTACCTTAGAGATACAGCATACATATAAACAAAGAAAACAAGAAGAAGGAAGGGAATTGAGTTAATCTTCTGCACTGCTGTAATTCAATGTCCAGGAGTAAGGGATGACAGAACTCTTTCAGAGGAGAAAGTAACTAGTAACCATTCAATCTTTAAGGAGAGAAGGCAGACTTTTCTCCATAAAAACAGCTTAAAAGTTACAAATGCAGCAGAAAAGTATTTAAGTAGTTACAAAGGCACAAGTCAGTGAAAGACCTCTCTCCTAACACCAGTCACCTGTAAAACTGTCTATAATAGGACTAAACATTTTATTTAATCAAGAATCAGGACACTGACAAGCCTGAAGCTGGATGCAGATTTGACTGTTGTTTACATATCTCAGAACTGAAGCCAAATGAGAGACAAAAAGTTTTTTCTCAAAAACAGTAGTAAATTACCACTCTCCAAACTTAACCTCATGAACTATTCAGCACTAAATTAAGCTTTTTAGGTAGAAACAACACCATGAACACTTATTTCTGAATTATAAAACAAAACAAAGAAAACTTAAGCCAATGTTTGGGAGGAAGAAAAGAAAGTTTTACGTTTTGTCAACTTGAAAAAAAAAAAAGCGTTCCAGAAAGCCCTTTAACAATCTATTAATTAATTTTATTCAGCTAAAGGGATAAAAATAATTAATGCTAAGACTTTATCAAGTTCATTATGATGCCTGGAAAACGTTTTTTTTTTTTTTAAAAAAAAGACTTTGTTTTACAAATGTGAATTTGTTTTACAAATGTCAGTGGTGAAATATATGAAAGTCCTGTCATGCCTTTGCAATGCTGGAAAAAATTCAGTTTCAAATTTCATGGACCTGCCTTACAAAGCAGGTCCATGAGAAACCACTACACAGTCATTAAGGACTGAAAAAGATCTAACATGATAAAAAATGACATACATGATAAATTACATTTTGTAGTACTATGGATAAGAAATGTTGAAAAGTGCCAAGATTAATAAATATTGTTTTTAACCATCAGAAGTAGATTACAGTTTATAAATCCAAATGTTCTTAGGACAAAGATTTTCCAATTAATCTGTTGAACTGGTAAAGAAGGAAGTAGGATGAACACTAAGACTTCCAAACACATTACATTGAATTTTTAGTCTATCATACAACTAATGTGTTGTTTATGACACAAGTAATAAACACAATAATGCTGGATAATGTTGCTATCCCAACCATCTGAAGGACTAGTGTATTAAGTTGCAAATTTTCATAGAGATGTTAGAGACTCTGAAGATGTCATTATTCGTAAACGTGATGCAAATAAAATCATAGAATCACAGAATCATTAAGGTTGGAAAAGGCCTCCAAGATCATCTAGTCCAACCATCCCTCTACCACCAATATTGCCCACTATAATATATATACTAAATACTTCATACACAAAGTGATATCGAGGTTAGAACTCCTTTTTATTCTGAGCAGATCAAAGAATCTAAATACATACTAACTTCACCTTGGCTGCACACAATGTTAAAGCTGCGTCAAGTTGACTAGTTCCTTGGTGTAACTGGGGACACCAAGCCAAGGTCAGGGCAGCCAACAAGACACAGAGGGGTCTGAATGTGCCATTGAGAAAACTGAGCTGGCTTGAAAGTGAGGCTTCCACCAAAGGGACACAGCCTGGTGGCCCAGAAATTATGTTAAAGTGGACACCAAAAGTTGCCTCAGCATTTGTTTTCCTGAATGTACTACGGCAAAGCAGTGGGATGTCGTCTGTTTCAGGAACATTAAATCTCTAAGGGCCACAAACTGAACCACGGGAAGTTCTAGCAGAATAAGAGAAAAAAATTCTTAACTATAAGGGTGACAGAGCACTGGAACACGTTGCCCAGAGATATTGTGAAGTCACAATACAGTGCAATTCTGTGCAGCGTGCACTAGATGACCCTGCTTGGCAGGGCAGTTGGACTAGATGATCTCCAGAGGTCCCTTCTAATCTCAACCATTCTATGATTCAGTGAATACAACTTGTATCTGATTACTTCTCTGAGTAAATCAGACTGAGTAACTGAATGATGTAAACATCAGTGACATGTTTACATAGTTTTCCTGTCTTAAAGTGTTGCCAACATCTTATTATTTCATATTTTGGTTATTTTCTCCACTTGCTTTTTAGGAAGAATGGAGAATTACTATATTTCCATGTCTACTCGATGAATAGGGAAAGGGAGATTGTTCATGAGACTTTCTGGCAAGTATTAATAAAGTGAACCAAGCAAAATAAAATCATAGAATCACAAGGTTGGAAAGGACCTACAAGACCATCTAATCCAACCATTCTCCTATCAGCAGTACAACCCACTAAGCTATTAAAACATAGCTCGTAGCACCTCATCCAGGCACTTTTTGAACACCACAAGGGACAGTGACTCCACCACCTCCCTGGGCAGGCCGTTCCAGTGCCTGACCATTCTAAGAGAAAAAGGTTTTCCTGATATCTAATCTAAATCTCTCCTGGCACAACTTGTGACCACTTCCTTGAGTCCTATCAATAGTTATCTGGGAGAAGAGGCCAACCCCCTCCTCATCAGAACCTCCCTTCAGGAAGGGGTAAAGTACAATGAGGTCTCCCCTGAGCCTCCTCTTCTCCAGACTGAACAATCCCAGTTCCCTCAGCCGCTCCTCATAAGACTTGCACTCCAGACTCGTCACAAGTTTTGTTGCATTTCTCTGGGCATGTTCCAGGGCCTCAATGTCCTTCTTGTAGTGAGGGCCCAAAACTGAACATAGTACTCAAGGTGTAGCCTCACTAGAGCTGAGTACAGGGATGTACTCAGAGTACAGGGATGATCACCTCCCTGCTCCTGCTGGCTACGATATTTCTAATACAGGCCAGGATGCCATTGGCCTGCTTGGCCACCTGGGCACACTGCTGGCAAGGATCAACCAACAATCCCAAGTCCTTTTCCTCTTCACAGTCTTCTAGCCACTCTCCCCCAAGCCTATAGCACTGCATGGGGTTGTTGTGGCCAAGGTGCAGGACCCAGCACTTGGCCTTGTTAAGCCTCATCCCACTCACCACTCACCTCAGGCCAGCAATCCAGCCTATCCAGATCCCTCTGAAGGGCTACCCTACCCTCAGGCAAATCGACACTACCTCCCAACTTGGTGTCATCTCCAAGCTTACTGAGCATACACTTAATCCCCTCATCTAGGTCATAAATAAAGATATTAAACAAGATAGACCCCAGTACTGAACCTGGGACACCAGCTGGACTTAACTCCATTAACCACTACCCACTGGGCACGGCCCTCCAGCCAGTTCTTTACCCAGAGAAGAATAAACCTGTCCAGGCCACAGGCAGCCAGTTTCCCCAGAAGAATACTGTGGGAGACCATATCAAAGGCTTTGCTGAAGTCTAGATAGACTACATCAACAGCCTTTCCCTCATCTACCAGTCTGGTCACATAGTCATAGAAGAAAATGAGGTTGGACAAGTACGACCTGTCTTCCATGAACTGATACTGGCTGGGCCTGATCCCCTGGATGCCATGCACAGACCGTGTGATCTCACCCAAGATGATTTGCTCCATAATTTTCCCTGGAACCAAGGTCGAGCTGACAGGCCTGTAGTTCCCTGGATCCTTCTTACAGCCCTTCTTGTACATGGGAGTCACACTGGCAAACCTCCAATCAACTGGGACCTCTCCAGTTAACAGGTACACTGACAGATGGTGGAAAGTGGCTTGGCAATCACCTCCACCAGCTCCCTCAGCACCCTAGGGTGGAGCCCGTCTGGTCCCATGGACTTGTGACATTCCAGATGGAAGAACAGGTCTCTGTCTCTTCATGAATCACAGGGTGTGATTCTCTACCTGACTCACAGGGGACTTCCAGATCAAGGCATAAAGTACCCGGAGGATAACTGATCTGACTAATAAAGACAGATGTAAAGAAGGCGTTGAGAACCTCAGTGATCACATTTCCTACTGCATCAGGTAAAGGACAGAAATTCTCCTTGGTTATTCTCTTACTGTTAATATATTTGTAAAAGAATTTTTCATTCTCTTTTACTGCAGTGGCCAATCTGAGTTCAAGCTGGACTTTTGCCTTTCTACCTTCCTCCCTGCATATCTTAGCAACTTCCTTGTAGTTGCCCCAAGCAGCCTGTCTCTTCTTCCAGCAGGCATAGACTCTTTCTCACAGAGTCCCAACAAAAGTTCCCTGTTCATACACACCGGTCTTCTTCCCCTCCAGCTCACCTTATGGGACTCAGGAACAGACTGCTTCTGTGCCTTTAAGCTTTCTGTCTTGAGGGGCACCTGAGACTTCCTGGACTTCTTTGCCCTTCAGGAGTGACTCCCAGGGGACCCCTGCAACAAGTGTCCTGAACAGATCAAAGTCTGCTCTCTGGAAGTTAAAGATAGCAGTTTTGCTAGTTACCCTTCTGACATCACCAAGAATAAAACACTCTACAATTTCATGGTCATTCTGCCCAAGACAGTCCCCAACCTTCACATCTCCCACCAGTCCTTTTCTGTTACTGAGGAGCAGGTGTATTGGGGCACCTTCCCAGTAGGGTCTCATACCAGCTGCGTCAGGAATCTATCTACCACACACTCTAGAAGCTTCCTGGACTGTTTCCTCTGCACAGTATTTTTATTACCTTTTTACCACAGCATTTATATTACCTGCACTTTCCTAGCCCGCTCTATGTCTTTCACCTCCCCAGAAGGTATAGAACAAAACACCACTTGCACTCCACTCCTTGAACTATTCGCCCTAAACCTCTGAAATCTCCCTTCACAGCTCTGCCACCATCTTCCACCAGCTCGCACCTCACACAGGGGGAATGCCTGCCACCCTCCCCTGGCGGCAGCAGCAGCCTCTGGCACTCCCTGCAGCCAGAGACCTGTACAACCACAATTTTGGACAGCCTTCCGTTTGGGTCACCACTATCTTTCTGGGGCAAGTTCTCTGCCTGGTGGAGACCACGGCAAAAACTGAGGTCACAGAGACTGTCAACATGATAGGATGGACTCATAAGTGAGGAGGGGCAGAACTCCCGTGCCTTGCCACACTGCTGCACACTGTGGGTGGTACTCACGCGACGCGCTGGTGCCTGTGCCTGGTGGGCAGCGAGGAGCCTCCCTGAGTCTTTTTTAAGCCTGAGGGTGATATGAGTCTATGAATAATTGGTGCAGAGGTCCTGCACCCTGCCACACCAGTGTGCACTGGCCACTCCCTGCTCGTAGTGGGCAGCAACATTCCATTGCCCTCCCGGAGGCTCTTTCTAGGCAGAGGGCGGGTGGGGGTGCAGTCGCCACTGCCCTGTCAACGCCCACTGCCTGTCAGCCTTTCTCGCGAGTGCGGCCGGGTGGCACTGCTGTCCCGGGCAACCCCTAGCGAAGCAAGGGCTCGAAATCCCCCTCTAACTCGTGGTTGGCTGCTGTGGCTGCATCTGCGCAGGCTCTGAGGCAGCGGACCTCGACTATTAAATAAAAAAATTAAAATAAAATGAAAAATAAAATGAAATAAAATAAAATAAAATAAAATAAAATAAAATAAAATAAAATAATAAAATAAAATAAAATAAAATAAAATAAAATAAAATAAAATAAAATAAAATAAAACGTTCCTGGTTCTACAACTAAATGTTTAATAAGCCATAGATGCAATAAGGTGGTATAGCTTATTACACACAGAATCTTCTTTGGGCAGAAGGGAACACCCCACAGATGGGGCCAAAATTTACTCTTAGTCCAATTAATGCTTTAACAGATTTAAGTTTTAAATACATTAAAGTTTCATTAATAATAGTAACTTTGTCAATTAAAAACACCTTCTTAGTCTCTATCCCTTTTTACTGCTGTTATGCTCATCCTCTTAGTTACTGTGTCCTGAGATCAGCACTTCAGTTGTTCCCAAGAAGAAGGGATGTTTGAGGGGTATATGTCTGAGACTCAGTATCACGATGTCATCCATGGGAAGATAGTAGTGATTAAACTCTCCTTCCTCAACTCTGAATCACCTTAGTTATATTCTTGTATTGGCTTTGTATGGCAAGGTTTTGGTAGTGGGGGGCTGCAGGGATGCAGATTTCAGAAGCTGCCCCATGTTAGATAAGGGTCAGTTTGAGCAGGCTCCAAAGAGACCCGCTGCTGTCCAGAGTCGAGCCAATAACTGATGTTTGTGCTTCTGTGAGAGTAGATTTAAAAGAAGGAAAACAACAACAACAAAACCTGCTGCATGACAGCAGCTGGGACAGCAAGGAGTGCAAAACAGCCCTGTAGATCCTAAGGTCACTGCAGAAGAAGGGCAGAAGGTGCTCCAGGCACACAGAAGTTCCCGTGCAGCCTGTGGAGAGGCCCCTGGTGGATGTGGCCTGGAGGACGCTGCAGCCCATGGAGAGCCCCTGCAGAAGCAGGCCCCGGGCCGGAGCTGCTGCCCATGGAGAGGAGCCCACGCAGGAGCAGAGGGTCTGGGGGGAGCTGCCACCCATGGGGGACCCGTGCTGGAGCAGTTTGCTCCTGGGGGATAGACCCCATGGTACGGAGCCATGTGGCAGCAGTTGTTGAAGAGCTGCTGCCTGTGGCAGCAGGCTCAGTTCAGGAAGGACGGCATCCCGTGGGAGGGACCCCATGGAGAGCAGGGGCAGAGAGTGACTGTGAAGGAGAAGTGGAGATGAACTGTCAGGGACTGACCACAGTCCCCATTCCTCTGCACTGCTTGGGGGTAGAAGAAAGAGGGTGGATGGGGAGGAAGGTAGTTTTTGTTTGTTATTTGTTTGTTTGTCACTTCTCTAGATTGTTAGTAATAGTGTAATAAATTACATTAATCTCACTATTTTGAGTTTGTTTTGCCCATGATGACAATTGTTGAGTGACCTCTCTGTCCTTATCTCAACCCTTGAACTCCTTACAACTTATTTTTTCCTTCTTTCCCATTGAAGAGGGGGAGTGAGAGAGCAGTTGTAGTGGAGCTCAGCTGCCCACTTTTTTTTTTTTTTTTTCCTCTTTATTGGTTCCCAGCCCCAATCCCAGCCTTCCCCAGCCCCAATTAACATAGAGGGCCAATGGTTGTTACATGACAGGTGCATCGTATTCAGAGCTTTACTGGTGAGCAACTGTCAGAGTTCAAGAAGCTAAGAACAGCTCAGGTCAAGACACCCCAGAAGAGTTCTAAGACAATCTCCTGTCAGATAAATGGCCTCTGGCCATTTACCAGTAATTAAGTAAAAGTCTTATTTACTAGGCTACTACTTGATATCTGTACTGCTGAATTCACACTACAGAAACTGGAACATGTAGGAAATAGGAAGGAAAAAGTATTTCTCCCTGCAGTTAATTCTCACTGTTCTCTCCCTAATCCTTAGTATTGCATGTAGCTACAGTAGTTAAAATGAAAAGCACATACACGCATGCAATATTCAAACTGGTAAAAGACTTCTAATTATATTTTCCTTACAGCAAAAGGAAAATTGGCATGCAACTCTGACTAGAGATAAAGTTTAAAATATAAGTCAAATTATTCCCACTCTGTAGCAAAATTAGGGACCCCATGGGTCTTATTAGAAGTACTTTTAGAATCTGAAATTTTTTCTGAGTATCTGACACTTTTGTTACTCATCGTTAGACATTAAATCCAAATGCAAATGTATCTTAAAAGCATTGTTCCCTAATATTAGAATAAAACCCCAAAATGCTGTCATGTTAGGCCTTAGTCAGTTATGTTATCTGTTTTGAGGATGATAAAAAGACAGTGCAAGTCCTAAAGCACCTTTAAAGGACAACTCCTCAATACAAAGTAAGAGGATAAAATTTAAGCAGCTGGATTCAAACTGTAAGTGATCTTTTTCTGAGAGTTCATTCTTTCCAATTTCCTGTTTTCTGTCTCTGAAAATGAGATAAAATATTCTGTCAGAGAAGACTACTCTAACCATAATCGCTGTCTAGGAATCTATGCAAATTACTTGCAGAAACATTCACCCAAGTTAGATTCCACCTTATTTTCAGGGATTTTATATTTTGCTTGGTTACATTTTTTTGCAACAGCTTGCTTCTGTATCTCAATCTCAGGTCTACTGAGTATACTGAATTTATCATATAAGATAACGTTTTATTAATGTTTTAAAATTGCTTACATTTATCTTCAGTGACCTTCCCCTCTTCTGTAATATATCTATAAACTAATACATTTTGTACTTGATAATTTTATAGAACTTTCGTCTCAGAGGTATCTCACAAACATCAAGCCTCCTCACCCTTTATTTTATCAAAATAAATAATAAATATATATATAAATAAATAATAAAAAGCATAAAGTAATATATTGTTCTCTACCAGAAAAATCTAAGGCAAAACTTGAAACTGTTAGTGCCTTGAGGACATTTTACTAGCCCTGCCTGGGTTCCCTGATGGGGACCTTGTCGACCTTCTGCTCTGGGGCCCAGGAAATTCAGCCTGAAACAGCCTCAGCTCTGCCCCTGGCCCTGTCTTGCTTTTGCTCCTGACTGAACTCCTGGAGAGATGCTGGACCTCATTCATAACTTGCCATAGCAGGGGCTGTCCATGGACCCTGCTATGTAAGGAACCTTTTGAAATTATTCAGTTTAAGCTGCCTGCCAAAGCAGGTTGCCTATGGCCATGTACAGTTGGGTTTTGAATATCTCCACAGACAGAAACTCCATAACTTCTTCGGACAACAATAATCATTTTATTCTGTACAGATATAATTCCATGTATTTCAGTTTGTTTCCAATAAAACTCTGGTTCTCTCATCTGCTTTCCCACCCTTCAGATATTTATACATATAGGTAAGATTCCCCTTGAGCCTTCTCTTCTCTATGGTGAACAGTCCCACTTCTCTCAGCCTCTATAGGAAAGATGATCCATCATCTTTTTGGCCCTGTGCTGGTCTCCCTGAAGTAAGTCCATAACTCTTTTGTACTAGGAAGTCCAGAACTGGATACAGTGCTGCAGATTCAGTCTCACCAGTACTGAACAGAGGGGAAGGATCACTTTGCTTGATCTGCTGGCAATGCTCTGGCTAATGAAGTCCGAGTGACCATTGGCTTTATTTGCCACAAGACTGCATTGCTGGCCCCCAGCGTGTACTGGTGCCTAGGGTTTTTCTCTCCAGATGCAGGACTGTGCGTTTCCCTTTGTTCATTCCATGAGGTTCCTCTCAGGCTATTTCTCTAGCTTGTTTAGGTCCCTATGAATGGCAGCACAACCATTTGGTGTATCAGAAGCTGCTTCCAGTTTTTTATCATCTGTGAACTTGCCAAAGGCATACTTTATTCCAGTCAGGTGGACCTTGACTTCCCTAATACTATCCATGTAAGATAGGACAGCAAGACTATACTCTTCCTTTCAGAGGTATTATTTTATTATATATTAGGATTAAAAGACATCAGACAGAGGAATCCCAGATACAAATGTGAAAATAACTGATGAAGTAATATGATGGATTGATTTAATAAATCTAATCCCTCTTATTTAGCAAAAGAGCAGAAAGATTTGATTATGACATAAGCAGATGATGAAGTACTTTCTACTTGAAGAAACATACTAAATGACATCTATAGAGATTAAATATTTAAATCTGAAAACAGATTATTTGGAACTGAGTTACCTAAAAGAGCTTACCCGCTAAACCTCTGTTTCTCCTTTAATTTCTGTATGGTGGATTATCGAGGAAGATTCAAAATATAAGTAACATTGTGCTAATTAGACCCTAGCAAAAAAGAGAGTGGCAACAAGGAGAGAGTTTACCATGTTTGTTAGAACAGATTTCAGATGGAAAAACAAACAAACAAACAAACAAAAAGCAAATAAAAAACATGATACTCTTTATTTTGCAAGTAAATATAAATCCACAGTTGATTTGATGTACAGTTGATGCAGAGATTGACTATAAAATGGTGAAAAGAATATAGCCATCGTATCAGATGACCTGAATGCCTTAGTTAGCTAAACAGTGTTTGCTTTTTGTTTTCATTTTGTTTGTTTGTTTGTTGTTTTTGGTTTTGTCTTCCTTGGGAAAAAGAAAATCCAGGGACTGGAAAAGTGATGAAATGCCTACCGTAGGAGAAGATCATGTTCAAGACCATTTAAGGAACCTCAAGATACATCCATGGGACCTGATGAGATATATCCATGTGTCCTGAAGGAACTGGCAGATATAGTTGCTAAGCCACTATCCACCATATATGAGAAGTTGTGGCAGGCTGGTGAAGTTCCCACTGATTGGAAGAGGGAAACATAACCCCCATATTTAAAAAGGGAAAAAAGGAAGACCTGGGAAACTTCAGACCAGTCAGTCTCACGTGTGCCCAGTGAGATCATGGAGCAGATCCTCCTGGAAACTATGCTAAGGTACATGGAAAAGAGGGAGGTGATTGGTGGCTTCACTAATGGCAATTCGTGCCTGAAAAACATTGTGGTCTTCTAGGATATGGTTACAGCACTGGTGGACAGGGGAAGAGCAACTGACATCATCTACCTGGACTTGTGTAAAGCATTTGACATTGTCCCAGATAATATCAATGTCTCTAAATTGGAGAGACATGAATTTGATGGATGGATCACTCAGTGGGTAAGGAATTGGCTGGATTATTGCACTCAAAGAGTTGTGGTCAACAGCTCAATGTCCAAGTGGAGATCAGTAATGAGTGATGTTCCTCAGGAGTCAGTACTGGGACAGGTGCTGTCAACACACTGTGTGGTGCAGTCAACACACTGAAGGGATGGGATGCTATCCAGAGGGACATGGACAGGCTTGAGAGGTGGGCCTGTGAAAACCTTATGAAGGTCAACAAGGCCAAGTACAAGGTCCTGCATCTGGGTTGAGGCAATCCTAAGTACAAATACAGGTTGGGCGGAGAATTGATTGAGAGCATCCCTGATGAGAAGGACCTGGGGGCGTTGGCAGATGAGAAGCTCAACATGAACCAGCAACGTGTACTTGCATCCCAGAAAGCCAGTCATACCTTGGGCTGCATCAAGAGAGGCCAGCAAGTCACAGGAGGTGATTCTCCTCCTCTATTCTGCTCTTGTGAGACCCCACCTGTACTGTGTTCAGCTCTGGGGCTCCCAGCACAAGTAGGACATGGACTTATTCAGATGAATCCAGAGGGCCACAAAGATGACCAAGGTGCTGGAAAACCTCTTCTATGAAGACTGGCTAAGAGAGCTGGGCTTGTTTAGCCTGCAGAAGGGAAAGCTCTGGGGAGACCTTTTAACACCTTTCTAATACCTAAAGGGGGACTACAGGAAAGCTGGGGAGGGACTCCTTGTCAGGAAGTGTAGTGACAGGACAAGCAATAATGGCTTTAAACTAAAAGAGGGGAGATTTAGATTAGATATTAGGAAGAAATTATTTACTCAGAGGGTCGTGAGATGCTGGAACTGGTTGTCCAGAGAAGCTGTGGATACCCCACCCCTGAAGTGTTTAAGGGCAAGTTGGATGTGGCTTTGAGCAACCCGGTGTAGTGGAAGGTGTCCCTGCCCACGGCAGGGGGGTTGGAACTAGATGATCTTTAAGGTCCCTTCTAACCTAAACCATTCTATTATTCTATGATGCCATGAAAGAGGTTCACACTACAAAGCACAACAGTCTGTCTTCTCTGTTGTGCCGTGTGACTGGCTCTGTGTTTCAAAGTGAAACAATGCACAGAGATACTCAGGTACACTGAGAAGCAAAAGTAATTGCCCTGAGCAAGGATTCCCACTTACGCGTCTGTAGTGCTTCCAGTACTAGAACCTAGGTTAGTAAGGCACTGACCTAAATCTTGCAGGTACACATGAAGTGGTATGTGCACACATAAAAAAAGCAAGAATCTAGGCCAAATTCTATTGACCTTCAGTAAGTCATGTTGAAAATGATGCACCAAAACAGATGTGATATTGAGTGATTACTGAGTTTATGTATGCTAATATATCTGGAATATCATAGATACATGTGTTTTATATTTTTAGAATAATTAATATAGGAACCATTTAAAAATATAACATTTGTGACAAATCTTATGAGAAATTTGACATAAGGGATTTTTGTTTCTTAATTTTTATTTTAATTGTATATACAAATATTTGAAAAAAATACTATTTTGTTCATTAAAAGTCTTCATGCACACACATGCAAAATCATAATTCATATAACTGTTTTATTTAAAAAACTAAACTCTACTCTCAAAAATAACCATACACAACAGGGACATCACTGCATGGGAATGGCTACTAGCTACCTGATGTTTCCAGTAAATCAAACTGTGAACTAGTGATCCATGTCACAGCATTTTGCCCTCTCCATGCTTTGTAACCATGCCTCTCAGATGAACATTTGTAGTTTTATTTGTCCAACAGAAGACATCATACTACTTGTTAACAGGCCATACCGAAGATTTAAAGAGCAATAAATGTCTAAAAGACCAATACAACAAGAAATTATGAGCTAAGAAGAATGCATAAGATTCTCCTGAGTGCTATCAAATCTCATACTATTTTTTTTAATTGTGGATAAATAATACTGTTATAAATAATAAAAGGTCATTAGTAATTGTGACTATTTCAAAATGATTTTACTAGAGGAATCTGTGCTATTTATGATATTCCCTGTATTCAGAAGTCTTCCATTTACAGCTGTTAATAAGGCACATATTTAAAGTGAATGTTTGTGTTTTAAAATAGAAATGCAACATTTTCATTGTCATGTAAGCAAATATCATTTGTTCTTAATTTTCATCACTTTGCCTTCTACCCTGCCCCCAAAACTGTGACCAAGGTAGACCCACGGAAGAATGGTTGTGTCCTATATAGGACAGAAACACATGTTTATCAAAATATTTATTTAATATAAAATTCATATTTAGTGTTTAACGTATTGACTAATATATATACAAGTTATGCTAAAGAATAAAAACAAAGTTTAGAAGAGTCACTGATAATCTGTGTTGTGAGAATGACATATTTTATACTCTGAGAAAATCTGGTGCCTGAGGCCAGCGCATTCTGAAATTTTCCAAACTAGAGCATATCTTGAGGTCTCTTCCAACCTAGAAATTCTGTGATTCTGTGTGATTGCAAGCAAACATTCCTTAGAACAAAGTAATGTTTACTTACTTTACCATATAAATGTATTATTACTTCCAAAAAAATAGTTTCATTTCACAAAAATATTTTTTGGTACAATGCATTTGGCTGGAAAGTTATGTAGTGTAATCTACCTTGAGTTGAAGCCAACTATAAAAACTTTAACATTTCTTGCATCTGAATTTAGTACCTGTTAACTTCTTGTAAGATGCCTATTACTGATACTAGTGGTAATGATGATACTAATATGTGAGCACCCTGAGAGACCTTGCTATTCTGGGCATAATCTGAGTTGTAAACTTTGCAATTATTCAGATATAAAAATTGATAAAAGACAAATGATCATTGATTCAATTATAAATGAAGATTGACCTTTAAAGTATTTTGTTTAAAATAATAATGTAACAAGTAGGAAGGTAATGAACTGAGTATGAACATGGGGAGGTGAAAGAAAGCTTAGGCTCCACAGCTGTGTCATTGTTCTTCAGTCCCAACCTGTAATGCCCATCCTAGCATGACAGAGAAAACAAATATTAGGCTTACTGGGCTACGACATCAGCTAATGACATTTTTTATTTTTTAATTTTTTTTTTCAGAAAGACGTACTGGGAAATAGCTCATTAGGAAACATGAAAAGATTTGCTAATGCAGTTTATAAGTCTGTGTAAATATCAAATATAATTTTCATCTGCAAATTAACTTCAATTTACATTTTTTTTCAGTTACTTAAGAATTCAAGGCTATTCACAATCTCCATTAACCCTGTTTGTAACTTAATAAGGTTGTGTGCCTGCATAAATGCAGGGTAAATTCTACAGTAAGAATTTACAGGCACATACAGTTCACTAATGTTTGTTATAACTATTATCTTTTTGTTTTTTTCCTCATGTATTATTTCTCTGTTGGGGTTTATTCCTCATTTTGCATTTATGCCTTTATTTTCTCCTGTTAGTCTACAACATTTGGTAGTTGACTACAGTAAATTTTACCTTAATGTTGTTTGCACTTTCATTTTAATTTATCAGCATCATCTTGAAATATACTTCTGTCCTCTAAAAAGCTTGCAGTCCTCCCACAGGTCTGTATCATTAAAAATATTTATGCGTAATTCCTATTTCACTGTCTAAGATAGAGCAAAAATATTTAACATTACCAGGCCTAGAACAAAACCCTCTAGGATGTAATCTGAAATACATGTAGCTTACAGAGGCTGGTAACTGTTCTTTTCTCAACTAAACACACCATACAATTAGAAAACACAGTGAGTCATTTATCCCCTAGTTTCTAATAGCAAGTGAAAGCCTTCATAAAACAAAACCCATTTTGCATTATTTTTTACTTTCCCTGCCCTGCCCTCCCCTCCCCTCCCCTTCCCTTCCTTTCCTCTTCCTCCTTCCTCCTTCCTCTTTCCCCCTTCCTCCTTTTACCTTTCCCCTTCCCCTTTTTCCCTTCCTCTTTCCTTTCTTTTACTTTCCTTATCCTTTTTTCTTTTTTATTTTTTATTTTCTTCAGAGTTTAAAGGTAACTGGCTTTGTTACAACTTCCCAGATGTCCCTGTTCTTTTCCACATCACTGGGGACCTGTTTTCTGCTGTTTTCTTTTCACTTCTTGTGTATGTATACATACTTTCCATCATTGTCCTTTATATCCTTTCGTAGTTGTAATTCACCTAGTGTGATGGCCTTATTGTATCCTCACAGCTTCCTATCATTTTATGTTTTTATTCATTCACTTCTTGTAAAATTTCTTTCTGGATATCTTTATGAATATATCAGGATCTTTAATGGTCTCTTGGAATGATTTATATTTTTCTTTTGTGTTAGGATTGTCTGTTATTATGTACTTAATATAACCTCTTTCACTTACTGCCAGATCTCCTGCAAATCATCATAACCCTTCTTTTTGGAAGTTTAGTGTCATTGTGTTTTTTCGCTGTCTTTTGTCTTCATATTCACCACTGATGTCCCCTTTCTTTACTCATCCATAATAATATTCACCCAAATTGCCTTAATCCTTCATATTTATACAATGTTTTGTTGTTGTTGTTGTTTTCCTCATAACTAAACCTTTATTTGTTACTGCCTTAATAATTTCTGCAATGAAAAACTAATCTTTCTTGATTGTTAGATGGTACATGCAGAACTCAGAAGCATGGTTTAGTGGTGGACTTGTCAGTATTAGGTTAAAGGTTGGACTAAAGGATCTTAGAGGTCTTTTCCAGAGTGGATGGTTCTATGATGCTACGTCTTGCTATTCTGCACTTTCAAGTGATTTCCAGATAAATTAAGTACTGACGGAAGGAAGGCAGGAAGGAAGTAAGGGAGGGAGGGTAGAATGCCTTGCTTCTCTAGTTTAACATTCTACATATTTTTTATAAAATATTAATAGCATCATTCCTCTTTTATTTTCTTCTTTTAAGAATACCAGTAATATAAATATAAAACTAATAGATATATATAGTAAGAAATCCATCTTTCATATTTTCTTACTTGATTTAACATAAATATATATATGCCATATATTTGATACAGTACATCCACCTTCCTTTTTTGTCTGTTTGATTCAATACTTATACAATCATGTAATTTATCCAACCAAATTTCTTTGTTAGTAATTATGACACCTATTTTTTTGGAATGCTAGGGCATCAGGTTCTTCCCTTGAATCTCCTCTCCTGTCTACAGACATCTTAGATTTTTAGCTGGTTGCCATGTGATTCTCTCCATTGGCACACTACTTCTAACTCTGATTTTTTTTTTTTAGTCTCAGACTTCATTCATTGGTCCATGGATCTTTTTAATGGAAAATCTGAACTACCCAGATGTAAAAATCAACTGGTTTTCAGTCTGGACGCTATTGTCATGAATTATAAGTCACTAAAATTTAAATCCAAGTGTCATATTTCAGCAGCTAAAGAAAAATTAGAGACCAGAAATACAGGATGTATTGCTAAGTATTGCATTGCACTGTGTATGCAGAACTAAGCAACTGAAACAACCAGGTACATTTTTACCTTTTTCTGCAGCAGTTACAGGCATTAAAAAAAAAAAAAAAAAAAAAAAAAAAAAAAAGGAATAGGTATGCTGCTTTAATTTAGAGTTGCATTAATTTTTAAACTAGCACATAACTGAAATCACAAGCCTTATTTTGTATTGAATCTTTGTAGAACAGGATAGCGAAGTGTGCTGTTCTACTTCACAGTTTTGAGGACTCTGCAGAGATGGAACTGTAGCATTCCGATGTATGTCAATAAATGCTTAATGCACAGAATATAGTAAAAAAATAAATAATCAAGAACACTTACCAAAGCTATAGTTCAATGTTTATCAGAATTTTCAGTATCGTTCATCTAGCCAGTTTAAATTCAGTAACAATTTTGAGGAAGTTGGTAGCAGGTTCATTTGTAATTCAAAATAAAATAATACTCTATGCAGGGTTAGCCTTTGCTGCTGTAATAATCATGTCTCATTTTTCTCCCACTGTTGCTGAACTCTACATATGCAATTCCCTCAACATTGTAATACTTCCTGAATTCCATTTTATTAAGGAAATTCCCCTTTATTATAATTACTCCTTCTTGGGAAAAAAACAAAAACAAAAGAACAAAAAGAAATGTTCCTGTATTTTAGGACTGAATCTCAAAATCTTCTAAATTATATAGAATTGGAAAGTTTTGTTACAATGTTGTTAGCTTCAATTGAAGGACTTTTTTTTTTTTTTTTTTTTTTTTGAAAGACAAGGTGTCAGCTACCAAACAAATTAAGCCATACTGCAACAACAGTCCATCAGCCATCTTGCCCTTAACTTCATTTAGGAAATACAGGGCAGTTCTTGCTCAGCAAACATGGTTAATGGTAAAAATTTATCCTCTGACATAAAAATAATGGGGAAAAGCAGCAGTGAAGCAGTGCAATGTATCCACACAAAAGATGCCAGAACCTATGTT